>NC_083239.1:40450658-40750658 GCF_032191835.1 Heteronotia binoei
ATTCTTAACTGGAGTACGTTGTAAGAATTCAATTATTGGTGCGTGTCACTGTTTTTGAGTGTGTATATTGTAAAGATGAATTCATTATATCATTACATTTATTTGTGTATATTATTTGTTATATTTAGTTCTGGAAAAAATTAATTATTGTTGGACGAAAAATCACCATTGAAACATGCCTACTACCAGAAGCATGTCCCAATATTGCATTTTTCTGGATCAAATGAACTCTGGCACCTTTGAAAAAATTGGACTTTTGGCCGATTTATGTGTCAGTGGACTTTCAAGTCGATTATTGTACTTTTTATGTACATGACTTTTGTATACTTTGTTTAGTCTTCTAATGTATGTTCATAAGGAGTATCAGCAAATTGCTTGAATTTGTTATACTGTATATTTAACAATAATCTGAACATTAGTGATATTTCGAATGATATAAGCATGGTTTTCTTTTAGTCTTCTAGCCTCCAGGTGTTACCTGGTGAACTCCTGGAATTAGAACTGTAAGCTCTTGGCGGATTGGCTACATCAGTGGGGTGTGGCCTAATATGCATAGGAGCTTCACCCAGAATTCCACCCCTGATTATAATTCTCCATTACCAGAAAGACTAGGAGAACTGCAAATCCTGAACTCCTTCCCCTCCCCAAACTCTACCTTCTCCAGATCTCCAGAAATCACCCTCATCCTGTGTTGGCAAACCTCTTCTGCATTGGAGGGGCCAAGGAAGGCACATGGAGATTCCCTGTCGCAAGTGCAGAAATGCCGTGTCTACACAAAAGGTTACAGTGACAATAACATCACCTCCAGCCTCCCTAAGCCCTGTGCAATTCTCTGCACACATGGAGCCTTGTCGAGGTCTTCCATTGTTTGGTCACTGCTGGGCATCGCCACCTCGATGGTCCCTCCCCCAAGGAACATTGTGCCATGCCACCACACACCTGATCATCCTCAGCTATGGAGTACCTGCGGATCACTGCCTGCTTCTTCTCCTTTGTGAGCCTCTTGCTACTCATCATTGCCCTGGCTTCAGACTACTGGATTGTGGCTGTAGACCGCAGTTTCTCAGGACTGTGGGAAGCGTGTGACTCTTTCATTTGTTTCAAATATGGGATGAATGTGTCAGGTAGGCTGAGAACAGACAGGCATTCTGGGGCGAGCGGGAGGCGGCTGAAAGCAGGTCGGCTCAAAAAGAACCATCCCGGAGCCTCCACGCAGTACCGGGAAGGTGGCCCCATCCCGTCCGTGTGGCGGCCGGGCACCTCCATTTGGGGAGGTGCCTCAGAAGTGTTTCTTAGAAGGGTCAGAGAACTCCTGCGCACAAGCGCTCCCACTGGGCTGCCAGGGGGAAAAAAGCCAGCAACAGCTCTGGGTGGCTTGGCGCTTCCACACCGTCAAGTCGCTTCACTTATGCCCTTCCCTGTTCAGACGGCAGGGAGGTGATAGACAGCCGTCTCAAAGATTTGCTACCACTTTGGAAGTGGTAGCTTTTTGAGCCTGTCTCAGGTGCTTGGAGCACAGGGTGAGGATGGGTGGAGGATGGACAGCAGATGTTGCCGTCTGCACAGATTTTTAGGGGTCGACTTCAGAAGCGTCTCTGAGTCGATCCAAAGTGCCGGTCTGTTATCAACCATAAGGTACTAAATAAAGTAAGATCTTCCCTGTTCTGGGACAGGACAATTTCAGACATGCTACACCAAAGTGTTGATCAGTCCTTCTGTTGTTTGGATTAAATGTGAGTGTTTTGGGGGTACGTGTGTGTCTAGAAATTGATCTGTCACATCCGATGTTGAACTCATTTGTTATCTGACATAAAAGAGACCTTGTTGGGCCAGGCCATATCTGGTTGGGCCGAGCCACGTCAGGCTGGGCCATGTGTGTACCTATTTAAGATTAGGTAGCAGAGGTATAAATTTTATAAAGAACACAAACACAAATATATATTTAAAAAAAACTTAAAACATGCTTAAAACATTAGCACTCATTGGTCTCAAAGGTGCTTCCTTTGTATTTCTCCCATGGGATCCAGGGAACTGGGCAAAGGAAGCTCTGGCTCTTTCTTTCCTTCCCCAAGGGACCAGGAGGGGGAGGAGCCTCAGCCAATAGAAGGAAGAGAGGCTTGGCTCAGTAGCTCTGCTGGGCAATTGAGAGAGCCTGGCAAACCAAGCTATTCCTGCCCAAGGGAGGAGCCTCAGCCAATGAAGAAAATAGAGGTTTTGTTCTGCAGCTCCTGTGTGATTGAGCAAGCCTTGCAAAGCAAGCTGTTATGGAAAAGGAAGCAAGATATAGGGAGAAGGAAGCAGATGACAGTCAGTTGCTCAGGAACCTGATAGGAGCCCTCCGAGGGCCTGATTTGGCCCCCAAACTGCATGTTTGACACCTCTGGTCTAAGTGTTCGTTTGATCATCCTCATGTTGCAAGTGTTGTAGGAACTGGTATTCACTAAAGGTGCTTTAGCAGAAGCTAATAACCTAGCTAAGCACAAGGTAAATCACACTCACCTGTGCCGCCAGTAATTTGACAGCAGGCCATCTAATGCTAACTTTGACAGGTAGAAGAAGAAGAAGATATCGGATTTATATCCTGCCCTATATTCTGAGTCTCAGAGCAGTTTACAATCTCCTTTATCTTCTTCCCACACAACAGACACCCTGTGAGGTAGGTGGGGCTGAGAGAGCTCTTACAGCAGCTGGCCTTTCAAGGACAACTCTTGCAAGAGCTATGGCTAACTCAAGGTCACTCCAGCAGCTGCAAGTGGAGGAGTGGGGAATCAAACCTGGTTCTCCAGGATAAGAGTCTGCACACTTAACCAACTACAACAAACTAGCTCTAGTTATCTAGAGTGAGTCGTTTGACAGTTTTGATGAGATCTCATTGGTTGCCTAATTAAACCTGCTAATGGCAAGGGCAGGATATCAGGAGGTCAGAGGCCACAAGAATTATTCTCATTGTCCTCTTTGTACGAAGAGACGAGGCTACTACCGATGAGGCGGAAGAGTGCCCGACCGAGGAAGTGTTCGAGCAGGCAGAGACTCAGGGTGAGCAAGCTGATGTCGTCTGCATTGGAAGCTTTTTGCTTTGCTTTCATTTGATTTTGAAGTTGCACCTGTTGGGAAGATAAGCAAAGGGGATGGATGCTCTGCTAAAGGACCCCGGCCAGGCTACAGGTTGAGCTCCATTGTTAGGAGGGTTAAAGCAAATGGTTGTTATTCTGTTGTAATAATAATAAGAAGAAGACTGCAGATTTATACCCCGCCTTTCTCTCTGAATCAGAGACTCAGAGCGGCTTACAATCTCCCATATCTTCTCCCCCCACAACAGACACCCTGTGAGGTGGGTGGGGCTGAAAGGGCTCTCCCAGCAGCTGCCCTTTCAAGGACAACTCCTGCAATAGTGATGGCTAACCCAAGGTCATTCCAGCAGCTGCAAGTGGAGGAGTGGGGAATCAAGCCCAGTTCTCCCAGATAAGAGTCCACACACCCACTACACCAAACTGGCTCTCAGAGCAGCTTACGATCTCCTATATCTTCTTCCCCCACAATAGACACCCTGTGAGGTGGGTGGGGCTGAGAGAGCTCTCCCAGCAGCTGCCCTTTCAAGGACAACTTTTGTGAGCATTATGGCTGACCCAAGGCCACTCCAGCAGCAGGTTTAATTAAGCTGAAGGCTTGGGACGCAGGCAACCTTGAGATAACTATACTGCTGAGAGTGAATGACTGCCAGTAGTCTTGTTTGTTTTTTGTGTGTTCCTTACATTTTGTACACTGCCGAATTCTTTGCTTGTTTTCTTGTCTTTCTATGTTTTAACCCTAATCTTTGTAAACAAAACTTTTCCTGTTTTTATAAGATTTGATTCCATGTCCTATGGAAAAACTATTTAACCTTACCAGACCATAAGAACCCTAAGGGTGCGGTCACACGTACCATTAGTGACGACACAACTCCGTCTGGCTGACGGATTAAATGTGTTCGTTCAGTCATCCACATCTGGGAATTGAGCGTCATCCGGGCTCATGCAGGCTTGCTATGCCTGAATGGAGCATTAATTCGACAGCACAGAAAGTCCGGCCCTTTTTCAAAACAGCGGCACAAGATCGGCTTTTTCGTGTTTGGACAGCTCACGCACAATACTGCCTCCCACCTTTAAAAAAAAAAAAAAAAGCCCCAGCAGACATGCGCATTGCCAGATCATCCGGAAATCTGAGGTGACGCTTCTGCTTCTCCAATCAACACAGGATCGGAGGGGGCGGGGGAGTTATCCCACTATTCAGAAAGAGATTTTTTTCAATGTGGAGGATTTCTGGAAACTCCCCCCCCCCCCGAAGCAACATTTGATTTCCCACCTCCAAACAGTTGGGCGCATGTTCAATGGACCCCCTCCCTCCCAGAAATCACCATCTGATCACGCATGCTCCAAGAAAATAGCGTGATAGTATTGGATGTCTGAACGCTCAACAACAGAATGAGTCGCATTCTTGGTTGCTCGTCTGAACGGCCCTGCATCGAATCAATATTCAGCTGTTCAAATTTGAGCGCTACACACCTGCTTTTAATGTGATGTGTGACCGCACCCAATGTTCCTTCATTGAGATTTAAATTGTTCTCTGTTTTCCCTCCTCTACTTAAGGTTGGAGGGGGCATAGCCCCCCAACCCCCTCAACCTTGTGACAGGGGAGGGTGGACTTCTGCAGTTATTCACATGAAGACATGTGTCAAGTGCCTTGCCATTTTTTTTGTTAAGCTCTGATGAGGCTGTATTAATCAGTGCTGTTGCTTTGCTTTTTGCTGCACCATTTATCTTGTTGTAACAATTCTATGCATTCTTTCCAACTTGCCTGAAGTATCGCTAAGCGTTACCAAGGCCATGACGATAGCCAAGATGCACTTGGGAGGGGTCAAGATGTCTTAGGGGAAAGGGATAACGATTTTCCTGTTTTTGCTTCCTGCTTGCTTTTGAAAGTATAACGGTTCGGGTTTACCAACATAAGGGGGCAGCTTGCCCGCCTCCTTAGTCTTTGCAAAATCCTCCATGCCTGTAACCCGTTGTCAAGGGTCAATAAACAACCATTTATGAAGTGTATCGTTTGTCTTCTCTGAACTACGGGGGGTGGTTCTTGACAACATGAAGCTGCCATATACTGAATCAAACCCTCGGTCCATCAAAGTCAACACTGTATACTCAGATTGGCAGCGGCTCTCCAGGGTCTCAGGCAGAGGTCTTTCACATCATCTCCTGGCTGGTTCCTCTTTAGCTGGAGATGCCAGGGATTGGATCTGGGGTTTTCTGCATGCCAAGCAAATGCAGGAGGAGGAGGAGGAGGAGAAGTTGGATTTACAACCTTCCCCTTCACTGAGAGACTCAGAGAAGCTTACATTAGAGGGGTGACAAACTTATTTGTTATGAGGGCCGAATCTGACATAAATGAGACCTTGTTGGGCTGGGCCATGTGTCTGATAAAATGTAATGCCAAGTAATGGAGATATAAACTTCATAAAGGACACGGATAAACACAATTGAAGATTTTTTAAAAACTTAAAATATGCTTAAAAGGTTGGCACTCTTGCAATATTGTGTTTATTTAACATATAAGAAAATTGACACCTCTTGCTCTGAATTATTGCATCAAAACCTGTGGAAATTGTGATGTAGCAATTTTGAGTATGCTGTTCAGGTGTGCGTCTGCAAGTTGCAAACCTACTTTTGATTTATTGACATTCGTTACAGAAATTTCATAGCCAATACTTTGGGCCTAAGTTACCAAGGGGAAAACATGACATCATTGGGCATTTTGTACATGAGTTGTACATGAGTTGTACGTAAGTTAAGAGCTTTTGTACATAAGTTGCTTCAGGTACTGGTCAGCCAATGGAGAAAACAGAGATGTTGCTCTGTCGCTCCTGTGTGATTGAGCAAGTCTGGCAAAATAAGCTGTGGTGAAGAAGGAAGTGAGAGAGAGAAGGAAGCAGAAGGCAGTGAGTTGCTCAGGGGCCTAATTTGGCCCTTGGGCCACATGTTTGGCACCCCTGGCTTTCCTTTCCTCTCCCCACAACAGATGAGGGAGGTGGGGCAGAGAGAGGTCTGAGAGAATTGCTCTTGAGATAACAGCTCTGTGACATGCATGTGGAGGAGTGGGGAATCAAACCAAGTCCTCCCAGATTACAGTCAACCGCTATACCAAGCTGGCCACTACCATAGAGCCATGGACCCTTCCAATTCCTGCACTACTGCAGTCCGAGCTCTGCTCACAATCTGAGTTCGATTCCAGTGGAAGCTGGGCTCAGGTAGCTGACTCAAGGTTCACTCAGCCTTCCATCCTTCAGAGGTTGGTAGAACGAGTCTCAGCTTGTTTGGGGTAAAGTGTAGATGACTGGGGAAGGCAATGGCAAACCACCCAGTAAAAAGTCTGCCATGAAAACATCATGATGTGATGTCACCCCAGAGTTGGAAACAACTGGTACTTCCACAGGGAACCACCTTCACCTTTTATAAAACACTATACAAAGCTATACTGCTGCCACTGTCTTTACAAGTCAATGCCTGTTCATATCACACCATGTTTTTCTCATGTACATTAGTAAAACACAATACACCCACAGATCCAAGAAGGTAGATGTGATCAGGGCTTTTTTTGTCACAGGAACTCCTTTGCATATTAGGACACACACCCCTGATATAGCTAGTCCTCCAAGAACTTACAGGGCTCTTAGTACAGGGCCTACTGGAAGCTCCAGGAGCATTGGCTACACCAGGGGTGTGTGGCTTGATATGCAAAAGAGTTCCTGTGACCAAAGAAATCACTCAAACTGTCACATCAAGTTTACATTTTTTGCTGTTTCATTAATGCACGCTTAACCTCCTGCCCCTTCTGTTTTGTTGTAGCTTATTTACATGCCACCCGAGCCTTCCTGTTAACGGGGATGGTTGCCGGCGCGGTTTCCTGCTTTGGTCTTTGTGCCTCATTTTGCCACACCCACGTTGGCTCCGTTTCCATAAAGCATCTTGCCACATTGGCCAGCTTTGTAGCAGGTATGTGGCTAGAAATGTTGTGATTCCTACAGTTCTGTTCTTTGCTCTGGTTTCCTATTTTTATATATTTTCCTATTTTTTAATATCTATTGAATGAATACTTTTATACCCTGCCTTTCATCCTAATTGGAACCAAAAGTAGTTTGCATAGTTCTCCTCCCCACTCTGTAATAGTCACAACAACGTTTATGAGGTAGGTTAAACTAAGACTGTGCGACTGACCCACGATCACATTATCGGGATATTTAGAAGAAGAAGGCCATAGATTTATACCACGCCCTTCTCTCTGAATCAAAGTCTCAGAGTGCCATACAATTTTCTTTATCTTCTTCCCTCACAACAGACACCCTGTGAGATGGGTGGGGCTGAGAGAGCTCTCTCAGAAGCTGCCCTTTCATAGCTCTTGTGAGAGCTATGGCTAACCCAAGGCCATTCCAGCAGCTGCAGGTGGAGTCAGGAATCAAACCTGGTTCATCCAGATAAGAGTCCGCGCACTTAACCACTACACCAAACTGGATCTCCTGTAGTTCGTATAGCAACGGCAGCCACTCTAGGCATTTCCAGGAAAACTCTATGGTTTTCCTGGACGCTCTAGTCATTTTGGAGGGGAAACTAGTACAATAGGTACAATAGAGTTTTCCCCTCCCAAATGGCTAGAGCATCTGGGAAAACCATAGAGTTTCCCCAGAAATGCCTAGAGCGGCCACACACAATGTTGCTGGCACAATGGTGTCACTTCTGGATGACTTCATTGCGTAACATGTGAGCGAGAAAGTCCCCCACTGGAGAAAGCGTTTGTACAAATTAGAAACATTAGCAAACTGGATGTGAGCTGTTGCCTTAGGATGGGTTCTGGATTAAGAATACGCAGCCAGTTGAAGTGGAAAATGAAACACAAATTAAACCTGGGACTCATGTAGCCGCACCTGTTGGATAAAGGACTGCTACCTCTGTATTTATTCAAGCACTATGGTTCAACCTGAGTCTGCCAGAAAGAGGGATATAAAGACAGCAGGAGCTGGTACCTATTGTGTTGCAGCATTCATCATCTAAATCTATTTAATCAGAATTATTATTTCATTTTGTGGACATTGAACTCTTATAGAGTCATATAAATTTTGTTAAGAGTGATTGCTAACAATTATAATGAATAGTGCATATGAAAAGTGCGTAGAGTATTTGTTTAAAGTGTGTTAATCACACAGTGCAGGGGTGGCCAACGGTAGCTCTCCGGATGTTTTTTGCCTACAACTCCCATCAGCCCCAGCCATCTGTTGGCCACCCCTGAACACAGTGTTCTTTTTATTTTTACTAATCTTTACACTGTGGTTTCCTGTTTGTTCAATCCCCAGGTGGGGGCAGGGGATCCCCTGGTTTGGAGGCCCTCCCCCTGCTTCAGAGTCATCAGAAAGCTGGGGGGGGGGGAGGGAAATGTCTGCTGGGCACTCCATTATTCCCTATGAGACCGATTCCCACAGGGCAGGGGTGGCCAACGGTAGCTCTCCAGATGGTTTTTGTCTACAACTCCCATCAGCCCCAGCCAGCATGGCTGATGGCTGGGGCTGATGGGAGTTGTAGGTAAAAACATCTAGAGAGCTACCGTTGACCACCCCTGCCATAGGGTATAATGGAGAATTGATTGAAGGGTATCTGGGGCTCTGAGGGGGCTGTTATTTGAGACAGAGGCACCAAATTTTCAGCATATTATCCAATGCCTCTCCCCAAAATACCCTCCAAGTTTCAAAGCGATTGGAATAGGGGGTTCAGTTCTATGAACCCCAAAATAAGGTGCCCCTATCCATTATTTCCAGTGGAGGGAAGGCATTTGAAAGGTGTCCAATGAAATGTGATGGCCAGAACTCCCTTTGGAGTTCAGTTGTGCTTGTCACAATCTTTCTTCTGGCCCCACCCCCAATGTCTCCTGGCTCCACCCACAAAGTCCTCAGATGTTTCTTGGATTATACTTGGCAACCTTAGGCCCCTTTGGGAGCTTGGCAACTCTGGACCTCAGGGGTCTTCTGCTCAGGGTCCCCCACTCAAGCTGTGGATTGGGGTTTGGCCGGCCAGCCTTAAGATTTTTGCGTGGTTTGTCCTCCCCACAGTTGCTGAGGCCCATCCATTCTAGGGATGCCAGACCCACTTCACACTGATCAGCTGTCCAGCAGGTGGGAACTCCTCCAGAAAGAGGGGGAGATCCATCCAACATGCACCTATGTGTCTATGTCCCTGCCCACTTGACCTGGAAGTTTACATCTTTTTTCAGGATGATGGGGGCAACACTCAGGTGTTTCAGCAAAACTCTATAGTAGAGGCCCCATCTACCATAGAGTTTTGGCCTAAATATCAGAACATCACCTCAATGTTCCAGAAATGATGATGTCACTTCTCAGTCACATCGGCAGTGATGTATCACATCAGCTGGACCTACCTGCTGCTCTTGGTAAGTTCCCTCGCCCCCCGCCATCCTTACCAGTTACCAGAAAAGAGCCAGCAACCGTAATCCATTTTGCTAGGAATCTCTGACATCCCAAACAGGACTACCAGCTTCTCTGTATGGTGCGGCAGGCACAAGAGCTCTGTAGCAATTGAGGGTTCCTAAGAGATAAGGAGCCCCGTGGCGCAGAGCGGTAAAGCTGCAGTACTGAAGTACAAAGCTCTGCTCACAACCTGAGTTCGATCCCGGCAGAAGCTGGGTTCAGGTAGCCAGCTCCATGTTGACTCAGCCTTCCATCCTTCCGAGGTCAGTGAAATGAGTACCCAGCTTGCTTTTGGGGGCAAAGTATAGATGACTGGGGAAGGCAATGGCCAACCACCCTGTAAAAAGTCTGCCATGAAAATGTTGTAATGCGACATCGCCCCAGAGTTCGAAACGACTGGTGCTTGCACAGGGGACTACCCTTACCTTTAAGAGATAATTATTTTCTTTGTGTGTGTGTTTGTGTCTTCCCAGGTGTTTGCTCCATGATTGCCATGTCCACATTCACAAGAGCGTACGAGGCTATATATAAACATGTGATGGCATGGTTTGGATGGTCCTTTGCTGTTGGCTGGGCCTCGTTCCCTCTGTTTCTGATAACTGGTGAGTATGGAACTGAACAATTAGAATGGATCGTCCTGTGATTTTTCTTGAACGATTCAGAGTCGTTATGGAAGCGATAACTTAAATGCCCTGCAAGTTGTGGCTTAAGACACCCATGTGGCTCAGTAAGTCTCCATAGACAACACCCTAAAAAAAGAAGAGGAAATCTAAGCATATTGCGTTGTCAGAAAGAGAACCATTATAAGGAGAAGGTAGGCAAAGATTTATCTGGGACTGAAGAGCTTCTCAGAGATGCTTATAAGTTATTGTTGAAATGGTCTACAGAAGATGAAGTAGTTAAAGCACAAATGATAAAATGGTCAGTAAATACAAAATAAGATGGAGTCATGGGAACACTTATGGAAGGACTCTATGAAAATATCTACATGCTATAACATCAAGGAAAATTGCTTTAAAATGTTATATAGGTGGTATATGACACCTAAGAAACTGGCGAAAATGAGCAATCAGGTGTTGGACAGATGTTGGAAATGTAAAAAACATGAAGGATCTTTCTACCATATGTGGTGGACTTGTGAAAAGGCGAAACAATTTTGGCAAATGATTCAGCAAGAGATTTCGAAAATTTTGGGATATAATGTCAAGGCGGCACCAGATTTCTTTTTGTTGGGATTACAAATGGAGACATTTCCAAAACAAGATAGAATGATAATATGGTACATGCTTTCAGCTGCGTGGACATTATATGCGCAAATGTGGAAGCAAGACAAAATACCAGAAAGGTGGGAGTGGACAATGAAAGTTATGCACTGGAGTAAAATGGACAAGCTTACAAGAATCTTAAAAGAACAAGACTTAGAGAAGTTTAAAAATGAATGGAGGAAATTCCAAAAGTACATTGAAAAATAATGGAATGTTAAAAGACATTTGATGATCTTTGACAATGGTTAATCTTAAAAACTTTATATGAAATATGAAAAAAATGAGACTATTGGATTACTGTATATATTTTTTGCTTTTTTGTGAAGGACTAAAAAGAACTATTACCAAGATGGATTACAATTATGGATTACAAATATGGGTTTTTTAAAAATCTTTTTAAGGGTTTTTTTTTATGAAAGAACCTTCTTACAACTTAAAGGGATAAATTTGCACTGCCAGGGGTCACAGAAAAGAGGGAGGGGTGGAGAAAATGTAATGTATTGGTATTTGCATTAATTTTTTAATAATTAATGGTTAGATAAAATTGCAGTATATTACACCATAATAAAATTGTTTTACGCATTAAAAAAAGAGCTTCTTAGAGATGCTTTACCAAAAGTGAAACAACGTTAGCAGGAGGATTTGTTTTGTAGCAGGGACTCTACAGTGCACTGGCCTAATATGCAAAGGAGTTCCTGCTACACACAGACAAAAATCATACTTGGCTAGCAGAAATCCAAGTATGAAACATGGGCAGAATTGTGCCAGCAAACTGAAACCCATTTGCCCAGGGTGTTCCTGTGCTTATAGGGAGGCCTTGTGTGTGCCATTTTGTAATAAAGGACTCACAAAAGCCTGTGTTTGAGCTAGAAAGACTGTATGGATGCTTAATTAATGTTTCAATAATTGGTGATGTTAAGCTGTAACTTTTCAGTTGTGCTACTGGGCTTCCTTACACCTGCCCTCTTTATCTGAATTTTGGCTCTTTCATTACAAAAGGTGGCAGAGCCCTGATATAGAAGAAGATACTGGATTTATATCCCGTCCTATACAAAGAAGATATTGAATTTATATCCTGTTCTATACGAAGAAGAAGAAGTTGGATTTATATCCCACCCTATACTCTGAATCTCAGAGTGGCTTACAATCTCCTTTATCTTCCTCTCCCACAACAGACACTGTGAGGTGGGTGGGGCTGAGAGCTCTCTCCCAGAAGCTCCCCTTTCAAGGACAACCTCTGCCAGAGCAATGACTGACCCAAGGCCATTCCAGCAGCTGCAAATGGAGCAGTGGGGAATCAAACCTGGTTCTCCCATATAAAAGTCCATGCACTTAACCACTACACCAAACTGCCTCTCTATAGGTCTTGGACTATCATCACGGAAGGACTCTGAGGATCGGGTGAGCAGGGAGAGCCGTCAGTGGTCCAGATGCTTCTGATAATGCTCTCTTCTACTTCATCCTGATGATGTTTCCTTTCGCTCCTGACAGGTGGTCTTGCTTTGAGAGAGCATAAGGTGCTAAATTCATAGTGCTGAACTCTGAGGAGTCGATGAGAAGAGAAATCCGCCAGTGGACCAGATGCTTCTGATGATGTCTCGCCAGCTTGCTTCCTCTTCTACCCTGATCATTTTTCTTTTCTCCCCTGACAGGTGCGCTTGCTTGCATGACACCCTCTAGTCCTACAGAAACAAGATCTTTGGGATGGCGTCTGTTCCTCAACTGTTTGAGCAGTGTTCAGCTCGAGGAAACTCATTCTGGAAGAAACAAGAAAGGCAGCACCCCCACTGTTTAAGGGGGTGGGGAAATGAATGTCTCCCCTTCAAGTTCTTTGCTTTTGTGTGAAGAAATTCTTTTTGATAGCCAATACTGTTCTTTCCATGTCCAAATTTCCTTTATCCAAAATGTATTCTTAAAGAAAAAATGAACACCCAATTATTCTACAACAGTGTTGTGCAACAGGTCCATCAATGGGAACTAGCTATTGAGACTAAAGGGATTCTCCATTTTTAGAGGCAGGAAATCTCAGAATACCAGGGCTAGGAGGTAACCCCAGAAGGAGGCCTTGCCCCCTAAGGCCATCCAGGGCAGAGGTGTTGAACTTTTTTTGTTATGAGGGTTGGATCTGACATAAATGAGACCTTGTCGGGCCGGGCTATGTAACTGTATATAAAATGTAATGCCGGGGAGCGTTAACGTTTATAAAGCACATAGAAAAACACAATTAAAAGGTTTTTTAAAAACATAAAAATGCCCTAAGCTTGCTTCGGCGGGGAGGACAGGATACAAATAAAAAAAAAATAAACACGCTTAAAACATTAGCACTTGTTGGTCTTCAAGTATCTCTCCTGTGCGATCCAAGGAACTGGGCAAAGGAAGCTCTGGCTCTTTCCTTCCTTTCCCAGGGGACCAGGAGGGGGGAGGAGCCTCAGTCAATATAAGGAAGAGAAGCTTGGCTCAGTTCTGCTGGGCAATTGAGAGAGGCTGGCAAAGCAAGCTATTTCTCCCCCTCCTCCCCAAGGGAAGAGCCTCAGCTGATGGAGACAATGGAGGTTTTGCTCTGTAGCTCCTGTGCGAATAAGCAAGTTTGGCAGAGCAAGCTGTGATGCAGAAGGAAGCAAGAGAGATGGAAAAGGAAGCAGATAACAGCCAGTTGCTCAGGGGCCTGATAGGAGCCCTCTGGGGGGGGGGGGGGGGTCTGATTCGGTTCCCGGGCTGCATGTTTGACACCCCTGTATTAGAGTGAGTATAATACTTGTTGGAGGTTACTCTGTTTTATTTTGTTGCTGTTTACCTCCGACACCCTGTTTTCTTTTCCTTAGTAGGGTTCTTTTGGAACCACATTCTGCAAGTTGGAAAAAAAAAATCTAGCAAAAATTAAGGCAAACGATGAGGATGAAGCATTCCAACTAAAGATTCCAAATACCCATCCAAACAAAGAAACCAAAGCACCAATCTACAAACAATGCAAGAAGCCTAAATGCTAAGAAAGAATTCTGATTGGAAGCTACTCCCCTACACACTTTCACCTAGATTTTGGAATGGGCTATATCAGGGGTGGCTCAACGGTAGCACTCCAGATGTTTTTTGCCTACAACTCCCATCAGCCTCAGCCAGCATGCCCAATAGCTGGGGCTGATGGGAGTTGTAGGCAAAAAACATATGGAGAGCTACCATTGGCCACCTCTGGGCTATATTATTGAGTAGCACCATGGTAAAGTTGGGCAATTTTGTAAAAGGTTCTTTATGGAACCTCTTTCAGCTGCGGTAATTCAATTTACCTAACAGCCAGAAGCTCCCATTTGCATACGCCACACCCCCCTGACATCACCGGAAGGTGTACTAAATTATATCAGCTCAGCATCTACCTGAAAATGCTTCTTGGATTAGAATTGTCATCGTAAAACCTTACTCCCACCATGCTTTTTAAAATTCCTTTCTCCTATGTAACCACTGTGGCAGGATGAAGATTTCCATCTGTCTGCTTTATATATTTTGGATATTTTCCCATTGTTTGTGGGGGAAAATATTAGAAAGTCTGTCAAATCTTAGAGTTCAGCAAAGTTCTCACAGGGGGTTTGAACAATGGAGCCCAGAAGCAAGTATTTGGGGGGAGGGTAAAAAAGAAAGAACCCAACGGGTGGAATTCTAGCAGGAGTTCCTTTCCATATTAGGCCACACCCCATGATGCAGCCAATCCTCCAAGAACTTACAAGGCTTTTTTTGTAAGCTCTTGGAGGATTGGCTACATCAGGGGGTGTGGCCTAATATGCAAAAGAGCTCCTGCTAGAATTCCACCCTTGGAGCTCAATAAAATTTAGAGGTTCCAGAGCTCCACTTCTGTGAGATCCTGCCCTAATATGCAAAGGAGCTCCTGCTAGAATTCCACCCTTGGAACTCAATAAAATTTAGAGGTTCCAGAGCTCCACTTCTGTGAGCTCCTGCCCAAAATGAGGCCTGAGTCCGCTTGCGGAGAGGGCGGGATATAAATGTAAAGTAATAAATAAATAAATAAATAAATCCCTGTTGAGCACCACTGCATCAGCTGAAGGCCCTGGTCCTCTCCCTCCCTCTGGCGGGTAGAGCTTGAAGTCTAGAACAATATGGCCGTTTGCTCCTGGGCTGCTAGTTTTTACTTATTTTGAGCTGGGAGTGCATTTAAAACCTCCCTCTTTCCACCTGGTTTTGAAATGTCCTTGCTAATGGCTTGCGTTAAATCTCTCAGCCCTTTTATAGTTCATTATTGCTTTATCCATAATGCCTCTGCACAGGGCTTTTTTTGTAGGAAAAGCCCAGCGGGAACTCATTTGCATATTGGGCCACACTGCTGACATCACCATTGTTTCACACAGGGCTTTTAAAAGAAAAAGCCCAGAAGGAGCTTATTTGCATATTAGGCCACACCCACTGACACCAAGCTAGCCGGAACTGCATTCCTGTTGAAAAATACGCCACCTCTGCATATCTTAGGGATCCTATTCTGTACAATTTGCTTCAGTTAAACTGTTTACTTCAGTTGAAAGTCCCAACCTTCAACCCTAGGCACTGATGCTCCACTCCCAAATATGCAGGAATTTTGTAATCCTGGAATTCACAACCAGTGAACCAGTGGTAACCAGTGAACATAAGAGAAGCCATGTTGCATCAGGCCAATAGACCATCTAGTCCAACATTCTGTGACACACAGCGGAGAGGAAGAAGAAGGAAGGAAGGAAGGAAGGAAAGGAAGGAAGGAAGGAAGGAGGAGGAAGGATAGGAAGGAAGGAAGGAAGGAAGGAAGGAAGGAAGGAAGGGAGGAGAGAGAGAGAGAGAGAGAGAGAGAGAGAATTGAGTTATGTGTGAGTTAACTCACATTTTTTTTTAGTGTCTGGCTTGCACATTTTTGTCTTAGCTCAGGAAAAATGCCCCCAGAGCAAACTAAGCTATGCAGTAGCTCACAACTTTAATGCCAGTAGCTCACAAAGTAGAATTTTTGCTCACAAGGCTCCATACCTTAGAAGGACCAGGGGTGGGGTTATTCTGTGAGACCTCCTTTTCGTAACGCTGTTGTTTTTCTTGAAAGCCTGTTTTCAATTTGAAATGCTTCCTCACAGCAATGAATATTTGTGTTGAGGATAATGAAAGAGATGACGTTTCTACCAGGCTACCTCAGAAGATAGATGCAGTGGCTGAGAAATGCTACCGGTGGGAAGCCATACTACAATTCCTCAGTGTGGCACCACGGGAGATTGAGTGTAACTCTCTAAAAAACAGACTTGTTTCCCCTTTAAATTTGAGCGATTCAGTCTCTTTAATAAGTAGAAGTGAAAACAGAAGTGCGAGTTCTGGAGAGGCCCAACCAAACAACAAGTGGCCACTGATTCTCGGGTTCCTCAAAGCAGCCCTTGGCTATACACGGTAAGCAAATATCTCTCAATATCAAACTTCTGCACAGGTTTTGTGGTATGGCAGCAGCTGCTGCATTTGGCACTGAGACCTAAAATAATGATTTTACAAAAACAACAGAGACACGTCAGAGGCAGTTGGGCCTTTTTGTGTGCTTGGAAAGTTTGGCAGGCAAGAAAATAGGGTTGCCAATCCCCAGGTGGTAGGGTTGCCAAGTCCAATTCAAGAAATATCTGGGGACTTTGGGGGCGGAGCCAGGAGACTTTGGGGGTGGAGCCAGGAACAAGGGTGTGACAAGCATAATTGAACTCCAAAGGGAGTTCTGGCCATCACATTTAAAGGGACGGCACACCTTTTCAAATGCCTTTCTTCCATAGGAAATAATGAAGGATAGGGGCACCATATTTTTGGGGCTCATAGAATTGGACCCCCTGGTCCAATCGTTTTGAAACTTGTGGGGGTATTTTGGGGAGAGGCACTAGATGCTATACTAAAAATTTGGTGCCTCTGCCTCAAAAATAGCACCCCCCAGAGCCCCCAATACCCACGGATCAATTCCCCATTATTTCCTATGGGAACCCTTCTCCATAGGGAATAATAAAGTGCCCAGTAGACATTTCCCTCCCCCACACACCACGCTTTCTAAAGGGGGGGAGGGCCTCCAAACCAGGGAATCCCCTGCCCCCCTCCCCTCTCTCACACGCACAAATACTTACTGGGTCTTGTTCCTGCAGAACTTTACTCGCCCTGAAAACGAAAGCAAAAGAAAGGGAGGGGCCGTTCTCTGAGGAAACTGTTACTGCTCCTTTCCCATGAAGCCCTTCCTGTTCCCTACTTCCTGCTCAGCCTTAAAGGCACACATTTTAAAAAACTGTTTGCAGGTTTCTAAACCTGCAGGAGCTCTAAATCTACAGGATGACTGTGGGGGCGGGGCTTCTCCCGGTCGGCCAGCTGGCTGGGGGTGGGGAGAAGCCTGTCAAAACAGGGGATCCCCCGCTGGGACCTGGGGATTGGGAAGCCTACCAGGTGGGGGCAGGGGATCCCCTCGTTTGGAGACCCTCCCCCCTGCTTCAGGGTCGTCAGAAAGCGGTGGGGAGAGGGGAGGGAAATGTCTGCTGGGAACTCTGTTATTCCCTATGGAGATTTATTCCCACAGAAAATCATGGAGAATTGATCCCCGGGTATCTGGGGCTCTGGGGGGGCTGTTTTTTGGGATAGAGGTACCAAATTTTCAGTATAACGTCTAGTACCTCTCCCCAAAATAGCCCACAAGTTTCAAAAAGATTGGACCAGGGGGTCCAATTCTATGAGCCCCAAAAGAAGGTGCCCCTATCCTTCATTATTTCCTATGGAAGGAAGGAATTGAAAAGGTGTGCCGTCCCTTTAAATGTGAGGGCCAGAACTCCCTTTGGAGTTCAATTGTGCTTGTCACAGCCTTGATCTTGGCCCCACCCCTAATTTCTCCCAGCTCCACCCCCAAAGTCCCCTGGCTCCACCCCCAAAGTCCCCAGATATTTCTTGAATTGGACTTGGCAACCCTACAAGAGAGCCAGTTTGGTGTAGTGGTTAAGTGTGCGGACTCTTATCTGGGAGAACCGGTTTGATTCCCCACTCCTCCACTTGCACCTGCTAGCATGGCCTTGGGTCAGCCATAGCTCTGGCAGAGGTTGTCCTTGAAAGGGCAGCTGCTGTGAGAGTCCTCTCCAGCCCCACCCACCTCACAGGGTGTTTGTTGTGGGGGAGGAAGGTAAAGGAGATTGTGAGCCGCTCTGAGACTCTTCGGAGTGGAGGGCGGGATATAAATCCAATATCTTCATCTACCTCACAGGGTGTCTGTTGTGGGGGAGGAAGGTAAAGGAGATTGTGAGCCGCTCTGAGACTCTTCGGAGTGGAGGGCGGGATATAAATCCAATATCTTCTTCTTCATCATCATCTTCTTCTTCTTCTACAAGAAGGGCAACAATGAAGCAGGGGTCCTGGCTTCTTTCTGCACTTTGCTTTTAATCCATGTTCACCACGATGTCCTCTAAGCAATTCTGCACTAAAATTGAATTCAACTTTTCTTTTATTCTGGGTCCCCCCCCGCCCCCCCTTCTGCAATGAAAATGAATTCAACCTTCTTTTTATTCTGGGTCTCCCTCCTCTTCAATCTTAGGGTTGCCAATCACTAGATGGGGACAGGGGATCCCCAGTTTGGAGGCCCTCAGGTAATTAGTACCTGATATATGGTCTCTCCTCTCCTCACTCACTAACTGTTCACCTCTAGGTGCCTTTCTCTAGGTGTCCCTGCTAGTGAAACCGATACAAGTTAAGTTTCTTTGAAATATCTGTCTTCCCTTTGAATTCCTGCATTTTTTTTTTTTTTAAAAAAAATCAGTTTATTTTCTTCTGCATTTGGCTTAAATGGTGAGGAATTGCAAGGGAGGATGGTGTCATCATTGGTGTCATTATCAAAGGTGCCAGAGCATTCTCTCCTTATTAGGGTTAACAACTCTATAGTTGAGAAATACCTGGAGATTTGGGGAGTGGGACCTGGGGAAGGAGGGGTTTGGGGAGGGGCAGGAACCTCAGTGGGGTATCATTCCATAAAGCCCACCCTCCAAGGCAGCCATTTTCTCCAGGGGATCTGTTCCTTGTCACCTGGAGATCAGTTCTAATACTGGGAGATCACCAGGCAACACCTGGATGTTGGCAGTCCCACTCATTTTTCCATCAGCCGTAAAAATGACATCACTCCTCTTTGTGGTGGGAGAGGGAGTGGTTGAGTGATGACAACGGTCCAATAGTTGGAAAGTGTGCTGGAGGAGGGTGGGACAAAGAAAACCGATAGAAACATTCAGAGCTTTCTTTGAGCAGGAATGCACAAAAACTAGGGTTGCCAATCCCCAGGTGGGGGCAGGGGATCCCCTGGTTTGGAGACCCTCCCCCTGCTTCAGGATCGTCAGAAAGCGGGGGGAGGGGAGCGAAATGTCTGCTGGGAACGCTATTATTCCCCATGGAGATTTATTCCCATAGAATGGAGAATTGATCTGCATGTATATGGGGCTCTGGGGGCCCCCTGTTTTTTGGGGTAGAGGCACCAAATTTTCAGTATAGGATCTAGTGCCTCTCCCCAAAATACCCCCCACGTTTCAAAACGATTGGACCAGGGGGTCCAATTCTATGAGCCCCAAAAGAAGGTGCCCCTATCCTTCATTATTTCCTATGGAAGGAAGGAATTGAAAAGGTGTGCAGTCCCTTTAAATGTGATGGCCAGAACTCCCTTTGGAGTGCAAGTATGCTTGTCACAGCCTTGATCTTGGCTCCACCCCTAATTTCTCCTGGCTCCACCCCCAAAGTCTCCTGGCTCCACCCCCAATGTCCTCAGATATTTCTTGAATTGGACTTGACAACCCTAGGGCCAAATCAGACCCCCGAGCAACAGGAACACAGTTCTGGCTGGCTTGGCATCAGGGGGTGTGGCCTGATATGCTGATGAGTTCCTGCTGGGCTTTTTCTACCAAAAACCTCACCAACCCTGGAAACACTACACACTAGGACACAGCCGACTCAAAATCGGCTTCCAGAAAAAAAGATTGGGTTAAAGGTGGTCTTAGAAGAGCTGGAAAAACCCGGGTGGGAAAAAAAAAAGTGGAGTGAAAACTAAAGGCAGAGAAATGCTTGTGGAAATCAGGGGATAAACTGAAGCAGTATGGAGCCAGAACTGACAAAAAATAATAATGGAAAGGTCCCCTGTGCAAGCACCAGTCGTTTCTGACTCTGGGGTGACCTTGCTTTCACAACGTTTTCATGGCAGACTTTTTACGGGGTGGTTTGCCATTGCCTTCCCCAGTCATCTACACTTCCCCCCCCAGCAAGCTGGGGACTCATTTTACCGACCTCGGAAGGATGGAAGGCTGAGTCAACCTCGAGCCGGCTACCTGAAATCCCAGCTCCCTCCAGGGATCGAACTCAGGTCGTGAGCAGAGCTTAGGACTGCAGTACTGCAGCTTTAACACTCTGCGCCATGGGGAAAACTGAGTGGTAAATTAGGTTTACCGGCCTCAAGGTGGGGCCTAGTGATGTCCCAGAATTACAACTGATCTCTGGAGTCCACAGATCAGTTCCCGTGGAGGAAATTGCAGGTTCAGAAGGTGGACTGTATGGTATACAACAACATCTGCCCTCTCAAAGCTATGTTATACCCTAAAGACTAGGAGAAATGCAAGTCCTGGACTCCTTTCTCTCCCCACACTCTACTTTCTCCAGATCTCCAGGAATTACCCCATCCTGTGTTGGCAACCCTCTTCTGCATTGGAGGGGGCAAGGAAGGCACATGGAAATTCCCTGCAAGTGCAGAAATGCCATACCTACCCAGAATCCAAACCAACTGGGGATTCGGCATATGGGAGGCTAAACAAAAATAAGACCCATCGATTAAACAGCCATCAAATAGAATTTAAAACCGTTCTTTAACTCAATTTCATGAACCTTTTACAATAATATTGTTATGCGTTTCTCAGATAGATGCGATCAAAGAGTTAGTAAATGCATCGAGCTGCTTTCTTAGAATCATAGAGTTGGAAGGGAGCTCTAGGGACATCTAGTCCAACCCCCTGCACAATGCAGGAAACTCACAAACACCTCCCCCAAAATTCACAGGATCGTCATCACTGTCAGATGGCCATCTAGCCTCTGTTTAAAAACCTCCAAGGAAGGAGAGCCCACCACCTCCTGAGGAAGCCTGCTCCACTGAGGAACCGCTCTAACGGTCAGGAAGTTCTTCCTAATGTTGAGTCGGAAACTCTTTTGATTTAATTTCAACCCATTGGTTCTGGTCCTACCTTCTGGGGCCACAGAAAACAATTCCACACCATCCTCTATATGACAGCCCTTCAAGTACTTGAAGATGGTGAACATGTCACCTCTCAGATGCCTCCTCTCCAGGCTAAACATCTCCAGCTCCTTCAACCTTTCCTCATAGGACTTGGTCTCCAGACCCCTCACCATCTTCATCGCCCTCCTCTGGACCCATTCCAGCTTGTCTATATCCTTCTTAAAATGTGGTGCCCAAAACTGAACACAATACTTCAGGTGAGGTCTTACAAGAGCAGAGTAAAGCGATACCATCACATCACGTGACCTGGACACTAAACTTGTTGATACAGCCCCAAAATTGCATTTGCCTTTTTAGCCACCGCATTACACTGTTGACTCATGTTCAGCGTATGATCCACTAAGACCCCTAGATCCTTTTCACACATACTACTGCTAAGACAAGTCTCCCGCATCCTATAACCATGCATTGGATTTTTCCTACCTAAATGCAGAACTTCACATTTATCCCTGTTAAAATTCATTTTATTGATTTTAGTCCAGTTTTCCAGCCGGTCAAGGTCATCCTGTATCCTGTTCTTGTCTTCTTCTGCATTAGCAACCCCTCCCAATTTAGTATCACCTGCAAACTTAATAAGCATTCCCTCTATTCTATCCCCTCCTTCTATTACAGACGTCCCTCTAGCTATATCATACGAACAGAACCTTGCAGCCAGCAAAGCCTCAGATATTATTGCTCGATCGTCATCCGTTATGAAAGGCCTGAGGATCGCTGCCTGCTTCTCCTTCGTCAGCCTCTCGCTGCTCATGATTGCCCTGACTTCAGACTACTGGATAGTGGCTTCAGACGGACGTGCATACGGAGGATTATGGCAGGAGTGTGAGGATGCCCTATGTGTATCATATGGGGTGGATGTGCCAGGTAAGGTCACGGGGAGAATTCTAGCAGGAGCTCCTTTGCATATTAGGCCACACACCCCTGATGTAGCCAATCCTCCAAGAGCTTACAAGGCTCTTTTTTTGGAAGCTCTTGGAGGATTGGCTACATCAGAGGTGTGTGGCCTAATATGCAAAGGACGTCTTGCTAGAATTCCACCCCTGGGTAAGGTAATATATAAAGTCAGATTTTCTGTTCTGGAACAGGACACCTACAGGCGTGGTACACCAAAGTGCCGACCAGTCCTTCTGTTGTTGGGATTAACTGTGTGGGTGTGTTGCCAGAGGGGGCGGTATGATAGCAGACCTGCAATGATACACATGAAGCTGCCTTATATTGAATCAGAACTTTGGTCCATCGAAGTCAGTATTGTCTGTTCAGACTGGCACCGGCTCTTCTGGGTCTCAGGTTGAGGTCATTCACATCACCTCCTGCCTGGTTTTTTTTAGCTGGAGATGCCAGGGATTGAACCTAGGACCTTCTGCATGCCAAACAGATGCTCTACCACTAAGCCGCAGTCCCTCCCAATTCCTGTTCTTCCTTGACTATAAAACACTGCTGTGATACTGCTGCCACTGTCTTTACATCTAGATTATTGTTCATATTGCACATATACTAGCCTGTACATTACTAAACACACACACACACAAATGTGGGTGTAATCATACACACGTTCACACCATGTTTGCTTTTTTGCTGTGTTTCATTAATGCTCATCTAACCTCTCGCCCCCCGCTCCTTCTTTCTTATTGCAGGTTATATCCAAGTCACCCGAGACTTCCTGTTACTTGGGATGGTGGCCGGCACTGTTTCCTTCTTTGGTTTTTGTGCTTCCTTTTTCCAAACCCACATTGGCTCCTTTTCCACAAAGCGTCTTGCTGTGTGGGCCTGCTTTGCGGCAGGTATGTGGTTTAATTGGCTAGAGGTGTTGGGATTCCCACAGTTCCGTTCTTTGCACTGGTAGGTGACACCTTTAGTTTTAAAATTTTATTTGGTTTTTTTTATCTGTTGAATAATTGCTTCATCTATACCCCAGCTTTCCCCCCAATTGGGACCCAAAGCAGTCCTCCATGTTATCTTTACAACACCCTTATGAGATAGGTTAAGCCAGGCTGTACAATTGACCCAAGATCATGTTATTGGGATATTTGGTCAAGGAAAAACGAAGAAGGGAAAGAATCTTAACCCAAAAACTGGAGTACGAAACCTGAAAGGTTAATATGCAATTAAAAGGACAAACATTAAAAACAAACTGTAAAATAAATCATAAACCAACATACATGTATTTATTGTAGAAAGCTAAAACCATTTAAGGGCCCATCATAAGCCTCTATCCTATGCACAATAAAAAAAAACAACACAGTGGGAACCCAGTCAACTTGACCTGACGTGTTTCGACCTAGACTGGTCTTCTTCAGAGCTCAGTAAAGTCAGTACACATATTGGCTCATAATATAGAATACAATAAAACAATAAAATAATGCTGGACCACAAGGAAATTTAATGAAGTGACAAAGGCTTAAAGATATTCTTGAGGCATCTTATTCTACAGCCTTATGTCCTAATCAAGGGCATACATCCAACATCTTATTGTATGCCTCACCGCATGGTCCAGAATTGGTCAAGGTAGGTGTAAGGTCAGAGCCTATGTGTCAAATTTTGGGATATTTGGTTCATATAGCAGGGTTTTTCTGAGCCATAGAAGCATAATGGTAAATGAGAGTCCAAATCTGAGTCTTCCAGATCTAAATTCGACACTTTAACCACTATGCCAGATCGTCTCTTCCTCCTCCTCTTTCCAATGATGAACCAAAGTAGCTGATCACATAATTATCTTGTCTGGATTTGGGTTTGACTTGCCAGCCGTGAGATATTTTACATGGTTTGTCTTCTCCACAGTGGCTGAAGTCCATCCATTCTAGGGTTGCCAGACCTCCATTTGAGTTGGGGGGGTCCCTTTCTGCCAGGTTCCACCTCCCAGCAAGGGGGAAGTCCATCCATTCTAGGGTTGCCAGACCTCCATTTGAGTTGGGGGGGTCCCTTTCTGCCAGGTTCCACCTCCCAGCAAGGGGGAACTCATCCTGAAAAAGAGGGAGAGCCATCCAATGCGCAGCAATGTGTCTACATCACTGTCCACATGACCTGGAAATCACATCATCGCTTCTGGGATGTCGAGGTAACACTCTGGGCAAAAC
Organism: Heteronotia binoei; assembly: GCF_032191835.1. NCBI lineage: Eukaryota > Metazoa > Chordata > Lepidosauria > Squamata > Gekkonidae > Heteronotia > Heteronotia binoei. Next base: position 40,474,758 of record NC_083239.1, read on the forward strand.
TCTATGGTAAAGGCCAAATTTACCACAGAGTTTTTGCCTAAATTCCAGAACGTCACCTTGATTTCCCAAAAATGATGACAGAATTTCTGAGTCATGTGGGCAGTGATTTAGACCAGGGGTGGCCAACGGTAGCTCTCCAGATGTTTTCTGCCTGAAACTCCCATCAGCCCCAGCCATTGGCCATGCTGGCTAGGGCTGATGGGAGTTGTAGGCAAAAAACATCTGTAGAGCTACCGTTGGCCACCCCTGATTTAGACACATTGCTGTATGTCAGCTGGACCTTCCTGCAGCTCTCAATAAGTCCCCTCCCATTAAGTCTGCCAAGCCCCCAGACTGGGCAAGGGTTCTCCGACCCAGGAGGTTCCCCTGGGGTTGGCCCACAGTGCCGGTGGGGGAAACCTTCCCTGATGTCGCTGGCATGATGGCATCACCCGTGAGTGACATCATCGTGCCAGCGATGTCGCGCACTGACCTCTCTAGGTACCATAGAGTTTTTACCTCCCCAAACGCTAGAACATCCGGGGAAACCATAGAGTTTTCCCGGAAACACCTGGTGTGGCCAGCACGCAATGTCTCTGGCGCGATGATGTCACTCGGGGGACTGGGCAACCCTACCTCCTATCCTCTGCGGATTGCCAAGAAGGAGATGGCAACCGTAATCCATTTTGTTAAAAATCTCTGCAATCCCAAACAAGGCTAAAAAAAATCCTCCATGTGGTGAAGCAGGTACAAGAGCTCTGCAGGAATTGGGGGTTCCTAAGGAATAACTCGTTTTGGGTGTGTCCCCAGGTGTTTGCTCTATGATTGCCATGTTTGCATACACAGGAGTGTACAATGATCAAATCGTAGTCTATGGGACATGGTTTGGATGGTCCTTTGGGATTGGCTGGGCCTCATTCATTCTGTTTCTTATAACTGGTGAGTATATACCTTATTGTTTAGAACTGATCGTCATGAATTTAGCTTAATGGTTAGAACCGATCACCATGTAATTTACCTTTTTCAGAATTATTTTTTTAATTTTTTTTGCTGAGTATTTGTATGTGCACACATGCCATGGATGTGCATAGAGCATTTGCTAGTGGACTCTAAGGGGTTTTTGCATTCGGTTATAGAAGGGGCACAGTACTGGCCTGCTTAAAATTTTACACTTAAGTGGTTTTGAGCTAATTTGCTGTCGAAAGAATGGCTTGCTCGAAATTAAGAACAAACGAATGAATAAATAATTATTATAGAGTATAAGAGCAATTGGCCATCTATAAAAACAGCTTACTTCTAATAAAAACATTGCAGACAGCTATTGGCCAGCAAACTCCAGAAGGCTTGTGCATCTGGTTGAATAAGTGTGGACTGGCTTATGCTCCTAATATAAATATATGCACTTAAGTGTCATTGAGTGGATAAGAAAACTTAGAATAGAAGATGTTGCAGAAGAGCATTAACATTGGATTGCTACAAGAGACTGGTAACCCTGAAAGAAATATAGGAAGGATTACTCCTGAGGAACTTCACTGACAAAATGAGCCTATATCCGGGTGCTCATAGGACCTTACTTGTAATATTGGAATGTGAGAATGGACCTCGGTGACAATATTGTTATGTGAAATTGTTATTTCTAGTGAAGCACAAAACGTTATTTAAAAGGTTTTTAAATGGTTTTATTAAACATTGTTAGCCAGTACATCACAGTATTTGTTTCTTTCATGGAAAGACTCTGAGGCAGCGCTTTTTTGTAGCAGGAACTCCTTTGCATATTAGGCCACACCCCCTGATGTAGCCAATCCTCCAGGAGCTTACAGGGCTCTTAGTACAGGGCCTACTGTAAGCTCCGGTAGGATTGGCTGCATCAGGGTGTGTGACCCAGGGTTTTTTTTGAGCAGGAATGCACAGGAACCCAGTTCCATCTGGCTTGGCACCAGGGGATGTGGCTTAATATGCAGATGAGTTCCTGCTGTTTTTTTTCTACAGAAAAGCCCTTCATGTAACAATGGTGGTGACAGGGGATGTGGCCTAATATGCAAATGAGTCTGTGCTGGGCTTTTTCTATAAAAAAAGCCCTGCTATGGTCTAATATAAAAAGGAGTTCCTGCTACAACAAAAGCCCTGTTCTGAGGATTGGTTGAGCAGTGAGATCCGTCAGTGGCGATGCTCCCTTCTCCTTCACCTACCCTGATGGTGCTTCTTTTCACTCCTGACTGGTGGGGTTGCTTTGAGAGAGTGTCTGCTGCTAAATTGGTGGTGCTGAGCAATCCGGATTGGATGAGAAAAGATATCTAATAGTGGACGTGATTCTCCCGGTGATGTGACATCAGCCTAATCCATCTTTTACCCTGATAATGCTCTTTTCCCCCCTGACAGGTGGCCTTGCTTACAAGACAGTCGGTAGTACTGCATAGAGATGAACTGGAACTTTGGGATGGTGTCTGGTTCTCACTGGCTAGTGCAGAGTTCAGATCCAGGGAACTCCTTCTGGAAGAAATGAGAAAGGCAGCTCCCTTACTTTTTTAAGGAAAGAAAAAAAAGAACGTCTCCCCTGCAAGCTGCCTGCTTTTGTGTGGAGAAATTATTTTTGATAGCCAATATTGTTCTTTCAATGCCCAGATTTTCGAATTTTCTCTGTCCGATATGTTTACTTTTAAAAAAAATAAATGAATGCCTAATTATTTTGCAATGGTGTTGTGCAACAAGTCCATCAGTGGGTGCTTGCTATTGTGACTGAAGGGATTCTCTGTTTTGAGAGGCAGGTGACCCCAGAATACCAATGCTAGAAGGCAGAGGTGGAATTCTAGCAGGAGTTCCTTTGCATATTAGACCACACCCCTGATGTAGCCAATCCTCCAAGAGCTTACAAGGCTCTTTTTTTTGTAAGCTCTTGGAGGATTGGCTACATCAGGGGTGTGGCCTAATATGCAAAGGAACTCCTGCTAGAATTCCACCCCTGCTAGAAAGTAACACCAGAAGAAGGCCTTGGCCTCTATGTCCCTCTAGGACAGCAAGCTCTTCGCTTTATGAAACAGAATGTTGGTCCAGAAGGACCACTGAGGATAAATCCCAATAGGGCAGCGTAGATATAAGTATGCTGTTGGGAGGGCACCCCCAGTTTCCTGCTGCTTCTCCACAAAGCAATGGAGGAAACAGGCAGTGTTCCAACACCATGACATCACTTCCAGTGCAAAGTTGAAAGTGATCATCAGGGGTCATTTTGTAGAAAAAGAGATGCCAGAGCTCATAGGCACATTTCATTTGCATAACTCATTTGCATATGCCACACACTCCTGACATCACTGGATAGCGTACTAAATCATATCCGCTCAGCATCTACCTTCAAATGCTTCTTGAATTATAATAGTAATAATGAAACCTTACTCCCATCATACCTTTTAAATTACTTTTTCCTATGTGGCCACAGTGGCATGATGAAGGTTTCCATCTGTCTGCTTTATATATTTTATTTATTTCCCCCTTTTTTCTGTGAGGGGGGGATATTAGAAAGTTTGTGAAATCTTAAGAGTTCAGCAAAATTCTCCCAGGCGGTTTGAACAATGGAGCCCAGAAGCAAGTATTGGAGGCTGGAGTATGGAAAAAAAGGGCACAATAGAATTTAGAGCAGGGGTGTCAAACATCTGGCCCAGGGGCCAAATTAGGCCCCCGGAGGGCTCCTATCAGGCCCTTGAGCAACTGGCTGTTGTCTGCTTCTTTCTCCCTCTCTCTTGCTTCCTTCTGTGTAGCAGCTTGCTTTGCAAAACTTGCTCAATCGCACAGGAACTGCAGAGCAAAACCTCTATTTTCTCCATTGGCTGAGGTTCCTCCCTTGGAGAGGACGTGGGGGAGGGAGAGCTTGCTTTGCCACATTCTCTCAATCACCCATCAGAGCTACTGAGTCAAACCTCTCTTCCTTCTATTCCTCCCCCTCCTTATTCTCTGGGGAAAGAAGGAAAGAGCCAGAACTTCCTTTGCCCAGTTCCCTGGATCTTATGGGAGAGCTACAAAGAAAGCACCTTTAAGACCAATAAGTGCTAATGTTTTAAGCATGTTTTAAGTTTAATTGTGTTTGTCTGTGTCCTTTATAAAGTTTATGTCTCTGCTACCTAATCTTAAATAGGTACACACATGGCCCGGCCTGATGAGGTCTCCTTTATGTCAGATTTGGCTCTCATAACAAATGAGTTTGACACCCCTGATTTAGAGGTTCTGGAGCTCTACTCTTGTGAACTCCTGCCCAAGATGAGGCCTGGATATCATCATCAAGCTACATTTTAGGAGAGATACTAGCTCTTCCAGGTTTCTGCTAGAACACTGCCTATTTGCATACCCCCACCCCCAAACCTCCTGCTGGTTTTCAGTGTTGGCCTGGGAGCCCTAGCTGCATGGGACCTTGGTTCTAAGAAAACCCAGATGGCTCATTATGGGCCTGTACAGATGCATGGTTTAATCAGTTGTCACTGCTGTTTCCTACCGGATTAAAAATGGCTGATCAGACAGCAACATCTACCTGATGTCAGCCATAGCTCTGGCAGAGGTTGTCCTTGAAAGGGCAGCTGCTGGGAGAGCCCTCTCCAGCCCCACCCACCTCACAGGGTGTCTGTTGTGGGGGAGGAAGGTAAAGGAGATTGTGAGCCGCTCTGAGACTCTTCGGAGTGGAGGGTGGGATATAAATCCAATATCATCATCATCATCATCATCTTCTTCTTCTTCTTCTTCTTCTTCTTCTTCTTCTTCTTCTTCTTCTTCTTCTTCTTCTTCTTCTTCTTCTTCTTCTTCTTCTTCTTCTTCTTCTTCTTCTTCTTCTTCTTCTTCTTCTTCTTCTTCTTCTTCTTCTTCTTCTTCTTCTTCTTTTCCCGGTAGTCAATCATTGTCGCCCCACCCCAATCCTTCTCCAAACTGGATTATTTCGTTACCTGCTCCTTTGTGGTGCTTTTTGAGTTGTCCGGTTTCACCTCGTAGTTTTCTCTGTCTGGATAGTTCTGCTGCAATATTAACCAACTTCCGGATGTCTGAAGGCTGTCCCAGAGCAAAAGGAGCCTCAGACCTCCGGTTTACGGTCACCTTTTTTTTTTTTTACTACTTAGCGATATGAGCATAACCGCATAACCACATAATGTTTTCTGACCTATGCGCATGTGCATATACGCATAATAGTGGGGGAAACAACAACAACAAAAGAACTTCATGGTGCCGTCATGTGGATGGCAGAAGACGGTTTTACCGCGGAGTGATTCGAATTGCAGTATGGCAGCCTGATCAACAATATCCAGAACAAAGATATTCAGAACAGAACCAGGTCAGTTTATTGATTTATTTTTCGCTTTTATATCCCGCCCTCCCTGCCGAAGCAGGCTCAGGGCGGCTAACAACATCATTAAATATCCACAATAAAACAATAACGCAATAAAAACAATTACAGTAAGATCAATTAAAATTAACGATTACACTTTCAATATTGAACAGATTTTAAAAACAGTTTTGGTGCTAAGTTCCATACCCTGATGTTAAGAAGCTCTGTACTTTAGTTGAAGGCCATTTGAAAAAGTGTTTTACAAGCCTTGTGGAATTGGGCAAGGTCCCACAAGGCTCTAACATCATCAGGGAGTTGGTTCCACCAATGGGGGGCAGCAATAGAGAAGGCTCGTTCTCTGGTAGCCTTCAATCTCGCCTCCCTCGGCCCAGGGATTTCTAATAGATTTTGTGATCCAGATCTCAGTACCCTCTGGGGAATATGTGGGGAGAGACGGTCCCTAAGGTAGACAGGACCTCGGCCATATAGGGCTTTAAAGATAATAACCAGCACCTTGTAGCGAATCTGGAATACTATTGGCAACAAGTACAGTCTCTGCAGCCCCGGCTGCACATGATCCCGAATAGAGAGACCCAGTAACAGCCTGGCTGCAGCATTCTGCACCAGCTGCAGCTTCTGGATTCGAGACATGGGCAGCCCCATGTAGAGGGCATTACAGTAGTCTAGTCTTGAGGTGACCGTAGCATGAATCACTGCTGCTAAGTCGCTGTGCTCTAGGAAGGGTGCCAGCTGTCATGCCCACCTAAGATGGAAAAAGGCGGATCTCGCAGTGGCTGCTATCTGGGCCTCCATAGACAATGTGGGCTCCAATAGCACCCCCAAGCTCTTGACTTTAGGCGCCAATATCAGTGGCGCTCCATCAAAGGCTGGTAAAGGGATTTCCCTTTCCAGGCCACTACGACTCAGGCAAAGGACTTCTGTTTTCGTTGGGTTCAGCTTCAGATGACTCAGCCTGAGCCACCCCGCCACGGCTTGTAACACCGAGGCCAGTTTTTCTGGCGTGGAGGCAGGCTGGCCATCCATCAGCAGATAAAGCTGAGTTTCATCTGCATACTGATGGCAACCCAGCCCGAATCTCCTGACAATCTGGGCAAGGGTGCGCATGTAGATATTAAATAGCATCAAGGAAAGCACCGCCCCCTGAGGCACCCCACAATTAAGCGGATGCCTCTGGGACAATCATCCCCCGATTACCACCCTTTGTCCCCGATCACAGAGAAAGGAGGAAAGCCATTGTAAGGTTAACCCCTGAATCCTCGCATTGGTGAGGCGGAGAACCAGCAACTGATGGTCGACCATGTTGAACACTGCTGACAGGTCCAACAACAACAGCACTGCTGACCCGCCTCGATCCAGTTGTCACTGGAGATCATCTACTAAGGCGACCAGCACCGTCTCCATCCCATGGCCTGGGCGAAAGCCGGACTGGTGTGGGTCTAGGTCGAAAGCATCTTCCAGGAAGCTCTGCAACTGTAACACTACTGCCCTCTCGATAATTTTACCCCAAAAGGGTAAATTTGAGACCGGCCGATAATGTGCCAATTCGGCCGGGTCTAATTTTGGCTTTTTCAAGAGGGGATGGACTATCGCCTCTTTAAGAGGTGTTGGAAAAAGCCCATCCGAGAGGGACCTATTTACAATATCCCATACAGGATATTGAAGCTCCATCTGGCAAGCTTTAATCAGCCAGGATGGGCAAGGGTCCAAATCGCATGTTGTTGGGCGTACAGTTGTGAGGATTCTGTCAACTTCCTCCAAGCTGAGTGTTGCAAAACTGTCTAAAACCGACCCTGAAAACAGGCACGGAGGCTCGAGTTCACTTACTGTTTCAATTGTGGCAGGGAGGTCACGGTGGAGCAACGAGACTTTATCCGTGAAAAATGCTGCAAAAGCCTCACAGCCTATTTCCAATTTCCTATAGTTTGGTCTGCCTTGTGGCAGAGTTGTAAGAGTCCGAATGATACTAAATAAATGTGCTGGGTGTGAATTTGCGGATGCAATCTTGGCCGCAAAGTAAGTTTTCTTTGTGGCCTTTACTGCCATCTCATATACTCTCTATAAGATGCTCTGGTTGCTTCATCGCGAGTCCGCCGCCATCGCCTCTCTAGTCGTCTGAGCCTCCGTTTCATCGATCGTAAATCCGCATTATACCACAGCGCCATCTTTTCACGGGGGTGCAGAGGACAACGAGGAGCGATCTCATCAATGGCCATGGTGAGCTGATTTTGCCATAGCTCAACCATGTCATCGAGTGAGTCGCCAGGGGGCCAGGGACCCCTCAGTTCCCTCTGGAACTGTAGTGGGTCCATTAGGTTCCTTGGGCGAGCTAAAATACGCTCGTCGCCTAGACAGGTTTGGGGTGGCACATCCATGCGGGCCTTCAGGGCATAGTGGTCCGACCATGGCACCACATCAGCAGTAATTCAGGACACTGTAACCCCCGACGCAAAGATCAAATCCAGCATGGACTCAACACACTGTGTGAACAGAGCCAAGTGTGATTGTATTATCTCCTCTCTGACATTTTGTATCCGGGTTCCAAATAAGGACAATTGCAATCCCAGTGGTTGAAATAGAGTTCACCCTCTGAAGCTGCCGCTTCTTCCAGGGGATCTTATCCCTGTGGTCTGGAGACCAGCTGTATTTGTAGGGCTCTTCAACCCCCTCCCCCAAAGGCAACTCTAGATGGCCCCTCCCATCTGGCTCATTCAAGAGTTCTGAGGCAATTAAGTGGATGGGGGAACTGGAGTGACAGGCCTATTTCTGGAAGTTTCTATGTGTTTTACATTGCTGTACCTCCAGTTTGTTTTCCTGCACATTAAAACTTTAAAACTGATATGTGCTGGAAGACAAACTCTGTAAATTGTCCATAAGAACATAAGAGAAGCCATGTTGGATCAGGCCAACGGCCCATCAAGTCCAACACTCTGTGTCACACCGTGGCAAAAAATTTTATATACACACATACACTGTGACTAATAGCCACTGATGGACCTGTGCTCCATATTTTTATCTAAACCCCTCTTGAAGGTGGCTATACTTGTGGCCGCCACCACCTCCTGTGGCAGTGAATTCCACATGTTAATCACCCTTTGGGTGAAGAAGTACTTCCTTTTATCCGTTTTAACCTGTCTGCTCAGCAATTTCATCGAATGCCCACGAGTTCTTGTATTGTGAGAAAGGGAGAAAAGTACTTCTTTCTCTACTTTCTCCATCCCATGCATTATCTTGTAAACCTCTATCATGTCACCCCGCAGTCGACGCTTCCACAGTCAAGTACATTCATGAATCCTGACCAGCCTGGCCAACACTTTCCTTCATCAAATGGTGGATGAACCTATGAGGGAATCATAAGAACATAAGAGAAGCCACGTTGGATCAGGCCAATGGCCCATCCAGTCCAACACTCACATCGATTTCGCACACAGCTTACCCCACGGTCACGTTCCTCTTCTCTGCGCAGCGTCTGTCGGATTTCCCACTATCTGCGCTGGAGTTACAGGAAGTGCTGCAGCTTTCGCGTAGCAAACGTAAACTGGGTTTTAGTGGTTTATGTTTGCTACGCGAAAACTGCCACACTTCATGTAACTCTGGCGCAGATAGTGGGAAGTCCGACGGACACTGCGCAGAGAAGAGGAACATGACCGCAAGGTAAGCTGTGTGCGAAATTGGTATCAGTGTCACGCAGTGGCCAAAAAACCAAGTGCCAACAGGAGGTCCACCAGTGGGGCTAGAAGCCCTCCCACTGTGCCTCCTCAAGCACCAAGAATACAGAGCATCACTGCCCCAGACAGAGAGTTCCAACAATAAACTGTGGCTAATAGCCACTGATGGACCTCTGCTCCATCTGCTTATCCAATCCCCTCCTGAAGCTGTCTATGCTTGTAGCTGCCACCACCTCCTGTGGCAGTGATCAGCCATACTCAACTTAATATTGACCAGGAGTGACCAAACTGTGGCTCGGAAGCCACATGTGGCTCTTTCATTCATATTGTATTGCTCTTGAAGCCCCCACCCCCCATTGGCTGGCTTGGAGAAGGCATTTCTCTCTTTAAATCACTTCTCCAAGCCAAGCCAGCAACTTGGAGAATGCATTTAAAGTTAAAGTTGCTTTTTTCCCACCTCTTCTTCCCTTCTCTTTCCTTCCTGCCTGCCTGCCCTCAAACATTTGATGTTCATGTCTTGTATCCAGGGGTCGTTTTGTAGAAAAACAGGTGGTGGAGGTCATCCAGGGATTGTTACGCAGCTACACCTACTATTCAATGGACAAGGTGGGGAGGAGGAGGGGAAACCCTCAGAAAGGTTCAGGAGCTGCACTCCTGTGAGCTCCTGCTGAATCCGAGGCCTGCTTGTGTCTCTCTCAAACATCTGACTTTTTCCCGATGTGGCTCTTATGTAAAGCAAGTTTGTCCACCCTTGATCTTGACCAACGGGCAAGAGATGGTAGATGGAGTGAAGGTGGTGAGGACCTTACGGAAGTGACCATGCCCTGCTAGAGTTCCTTTTCCTGTGGGGGGACCAAGGAAGTCCATAGCCATAAGTTTATGCCAGGTTTCAGTAGGTCAGACTTTAGTAAACTCGGAGGCATGATGAGAATCATTCCATGACGGGAAGGGAAAAGAGCAAAGCGAAGGGTGGGCTCTCCTAAAACAAGCCATTGCTATTCCAACAAGAAGCAAACATGGTAGAGGATCCAGGAAGCCCTTATGGATAAAGAGAAAACTCCAATGATGTGCTAAGGGTGAAAAGGGGAATGCTCAAGAAATGGAGGCAAGGGCATACCTCTTATATTCCAGTTAATTATTTCACACAAAAAAAAACAGGGGAGGGAGCCTGGCCCTTTAATGGCCTTGGAAAGTTTGGTAGGAAAGACGGGCCCTAATTGAATGGAGGCACGCTCACTGCATCTTTGATTTGGAGGGAGGAAGAAACACGATTCACGGAAGAACTGAAAGGTATGTTCAGTTGCCAAGTTCAAGTTGTGTCTTTGAAGAGCTTTCCAAGTTACTTACGATAATTATGCTGTCAGCACAGGGCGGAAAATAAGCCTTCAAAGCAAGTCTTTAGCAGGGATCCCAAGTACTTGGGTCCACTCAACTGATTCTTGCAAGAAGCAGTGGGTGCTTTTGAGGAATAATCCCTTGGACCAGGGGTTGCCAAACTGTGGCTTGGGAGCCACATGTGGCTCTTCCACACATATTGTGCGGCTCTTGAAGCCCCCGCTGCCCCGTTGGCCAGCTTGGAGAAGGCATTTCTCTCTTTAAATCACTTCACCAAGTCAAGCCAGCCGGTGGCTTGGAGAATGCATTTAAAATTAAAGTTGCTTTCTTTCCACCCTTTCTCCATCTCTCATTTATTTGCCTGCTTGCCTCCCTTTCTTGTGGCTCTCAAACATCTGACATTCATGTCTTGCGGCTCTCAAACATCTAACATTTATTCGATGTGGCTCTTACATCAAGCAAGTTTGGCCAGCCCTGCCCTGTAGTCTGCATCACAAAGGGCAGATTTTTCCACCACCTGCTCTGAGCGGCAGCCCCTGCAATTAATTTTTCTCCTGCCTGAGGAATTCAGGGGCAGCAAACAGAGTTACCAACAAGTCTTCCAGCAGAGCTTCTGAACCCTTGTAGCACAATCCTAAACAGGGTCCCATCCTTTTAAGGTAGGGTTGGCAGGTCCCCTCTAGCAGGCATGGGGGGGGGGGTGTAGTTAGGGTTGCCAAGTTCAATTCAAGAAGTATCTGGGGTCTGTGTGGGTGGAGCCAGGAGACATTGGGGGGTGGAGCCAGGAGGAAGGGTGTGACAAACACAATTTAACTCCAAAGGGAGTTCTGGCCATCACATTTAAAGGGACCACACACCTTTTAAATGCCTTCCTTCCACTGGAAATAATGAAGGCTAGGGGCACCTTCTTTTGGGGCTCATAGAATTGGGGCCCCTGATCCAATCTTTTTGAAACTTGGAAGGTGGTTTGAGCAGAGGCATTGGATGCTATGCTGTAAATTTGGTGCTTCTACCTCAAAAAACACCCCCCAGAGTCCCACATACCCCCGGATCAATTCTCCATTATAACCTATAGGAATTGATCTCCATAAGGAATAATCCTTGGTAGGATTACTAGTTTCAGGGTGGGAAACTCCTGGAAATTTGGGAATGGAGCCTGAGGAAGACAGGGACTTCAGTGGAGCACAATGCCATAGACTCTAGGGGTGGCCCATGGTAGCTCTCCAGATGTTTTTTGTCTACAACTCCCATCAGACCCAGCCAGCATGGCTGATGGCTGGGGCTGGTGGGAGTTGTAGGCAAAAACATCTGGAGAGCTACCGTTGGCCACCCTTGCCATAGACTCCACTCTCCAAAGCAACCATCTTCTCCAGGCTCTGTTTACAGCTGTTCTGTAGCTTACAAACTCTTTTCTATTACAGACATTCTTCTAGCTATATCATATGAATATAATTTTGTGGCTAACAAAGACTCCGATACAATTGCTGTGTCCCCCCACTCTCCACTATGGAACCCCTGCGGATCGTTGCCTGCTTCTCCTCCTTCCTGAGCCTCTTGTTCCTCATGCTTGCCCTGGCTTCAGACTACTGGATTGTGAATTCAGACCAAAGTGCCCACGCAGGATTGTGGCAAACGTGCGATCATAATATTTGTATGTCATATGGGATGCAGGTGCCAGGTAAGGTAAGATCTTCTGTCCTGGGACGGGACACCTACGGATGTGTTAGATCCAGGGGTGGGTTTCTAGCAGGAGCTCCTTTGCATATGAGGCCGCACTCCCCTGATGTAGCCAATCCTCCAAGAGCTTACAAAAAAAGAGTCTTGTAAGCTCTTGGAGGATTGGCTACATCAGGGGTGTGTGGCCTAATATGGAAAAGAGCTCCTGCTAGAATTCCACTGCTGGGTAGTACAACAAAGTGTCAATCAGTCCTTCTGTTGTTGGGATTAAATGCGTGTGTGTGTTGCCAGGGGAGGGGGGTTGTATGATAGCAGATTTCTGCAGTAATTCACATGAAGACATGAAGCTGCCTTATCCTGAATCAGACCTTTGGTCTGTCGAAGTCAGTATTGTCTACTTAGACTGGCAGCAGCTCTCCAGGGTCTCAGGCTGAGCTCTTTCACATCACCTCCTGCCTGGTTCTTTTTAGCTGGAGATGCCGGGGATTGGATTTAGGACCTTCTACATGCCAAGCAGATGCTCTACCACTGAGCCATGGTCCCACCCAATTCCTATTCTTCCTTGACTATACAACGCTATAAAAAGCAATACTACTGCCACTGTCTTTACATCTGGATTATGTAATGTAATGTAATGTGAAATTTTATTTGTATCCCGCCCTCCCCCACCGAAGCAGGCTCAGGGCGGCTAACAACATTTAAGGTGAACAACACAATAATAAAACAATAAATTCATATTTATTGCTGCTGCAGATGCACTATCCAGCGTGTTACCAAAAAACAACACAAATAAAAATGTAGATGTGATCAGGGGTAGTTTAGTAGAAAAATAGGTGGTGGAGCGCATTAGCATAACTCATTAGCATATGCCTCCCCTCCCCCAGCCAAAAGCAAGAGAGCCCCGGGCAAGTGAGGCCTGCTTGGTCTGGCTAGAGGTCCAGCCAGCCCAAGCAGGCCTCACTCTACAGAGGCTCTCCTGAGCTGCTGCTTCCCCCCAGTCAAAAGGCCAGCAAGCCACCTGCTACCCACAATCACATAAAAAGTGGAGAAAGGGTGGTGCGGGCTTCTCCAGGGGTTAATGAGGGCTGCTGGGGGTGTGGCAAAGCCCCTGGTGGCTGGCTGGCTGGCTGCTCTCCAATCCAGGGATTGTTATGCAGCTGCACCTCCTATTCATTGGACAAGGTAGGGGGGGAGGAAGAGGGGGAGCCATCGGAAAGGTTCAGGAGCTATGCTCCTGTGAGCTCCTGCTGAATTTGAGGCCTGGATGTAATCATACACGTTCATATTAAGTTTGCTTTTAAAACTGTGTTTCATTAATGCTCATTTGATTCCCCTCCCCCGCCCCTTCTTTCTACTTGCAGGTTTTTTCCACGCCACCCGAGCATTCTTGTTAATGGGGAAGGTGGCCGGCATTGTTTCATTCTTGGGTCTTTTTGCCTCATTTTTCCACAGCCACATTGGCTCTATTTCCATAAAGTGTCTTGCTGTGTTGGCCAGTTTTGTGGCAGGTATTGTTGTTTAATTGGCAAGAAATGTTGGGATTCCCACAGTTTCATTCTTTGCGCTGGTTTGCTACACCTTTATGATTTTTTAAAATGTATTTCATTTCTTACCTATTGAATGATTACTTCATTTATACACCACCTTTTCTCCAACTGGAACCAAAAGCAGTCCTTCATGTTATCTTTTCAAAAACCTTATGAGGTAGGTCAGGGCTTATTTTTTTTTGGTAGAAGAGGCCCAGCAGGAACTCATTTGCATATTAGGTCACACCCCCTTGATGCCAAGCCAGACGGAACTGCGTTCCTCGGTGTTCCTGCTCCCCTCAAAAGCCCTGAGGTAGGTTAAGCTGAGACTGTGTGATTGACCCAAGATCACATTATTGGGATATTTGGTTCCTGTCACAGAGTTTTTCCCAGTCATAGAAGCACAATGGCAAATAAGGGTCCAAACTTGGGTTTCCCAGATCGAAGACCAATGCTTTAACCAATATGCTCCAGGGATAGGGAACAGTGGGTCTCCAGATGTTTTTTGCCTACAACTCCCATCAGCCCCAGCCAGCATGGCCAATGGCTGGGGCTGATGGGAGCTGTAGGCAAAAAACATCTGGAGAGCCACTGTTCCCTACCCCTGTAGCTAGACTGTCTCTTTTTCCTTCTCTCTCCAGTGGGGAACCAAACTAGTTGATCACATAGTTCTCTCCTCTGGATTTGGGTTTGGCTGGCTAGTCCTGAGATATTTGGTATGGTTTGTCTTCTCCATAGTTGCTGAGGTCCATCCATTTTAGGGTTGCAAGACTCCCCCTTTGAGTTGGGAGGGCGGTCCCCTGCTCTCAGGTTCCACCTGCCAATCAGCTGGCCAGCAAGGGGGAACACATCCTGAAAAAAAAGGGAGATCCCCCTGATGTCACCATCGTTTCACACAGGGCTATTTTGTAGAAAAAGCTCAGCAAGAACTCATTAGCATATTAGGCCACACCCCCTAACGCCAAGCCAGCCAGAACTATGTTCCTGTGCATTCCTGCTCAAAAACACCCCTGGACACATCGCTATATGTCAGCTGGGCCTACCTGCTACTTAGGGTTGCCAAGTCCAATTTAAGAAATATCTGGGGACTTTGGGGGTGGAGCCAGGAGACTTTGGGGGTGGAACCAGGAGACATTAGGGGTGGGCCAAGATCAAGGGTGTGACAAGCATAATTGAACTCCCAAGGGAGTTCTGGCCCTCACATTTAAAGGGACGGCACGCCTTTTCAATGCCTTCCTTCCATAGGAAATAATGAAGGATAGGGGCACCTTCTTTTGGGGCTCATAGAATTGGATCCCCTGATCCAATCTTTTTGAAACTTGGGGGATATTTTGGGGAGAGGCAATAGATGTTATACTGAAAATTTGGTGCCTCTACCTCAAAAAATAGCCCCTCCTGAGCCCCAGATACCTGCGGATCAATTCTCCATGATTTTCTATGGGAATAAATCTCCCTAAGGAATAATAGAGTTCCCAGCAGACATTTCCCTCCCCTCCCCCTGCTTTCTGATGACCCTGAAGTGGGGGGAGAGCCTCCAAACCTGGGGATCCCCTGCCCCCACCTGGGGATTGGCAACCCTACTGCTACTCTCAGTAACTCCCCTCCCATCCTCTACCAGTTGCGAGGAAGGAGATGGCAACCTTAATCCATTTTGCTAAAAACCTATGGCATCTGAAACAGGACTACCAGCTCCTCTGCGTGGTTAGGCAAGTACAAGAGCAACGTAGGAACTGGGGGTTCGTAAGGGATAACTCCTTTTTCGTGTGTGTTCCCAGGTGTTTGCTCCATGATTGCCATGTCCACATTCACAGGAGTGTACAATCATCATTTCCCAGGCTTTGGGATCCAGTTTGGATGGTCCTTTGGTCTTGGCTGGGCCACGTTCCTGCTTTTTCTTATAACTGGTGAGTATATATCCTGATAATTAGAACTGATCATCGTCTCATTTACCCTTCTCAGAATTATTTTTAATGAGCATCTGCAGGGCTTTTTTTGTAGCAGGAACTCATCTGCGTATTAGGCCACACACCCCTGATGTGGCCAATCCTCCAAGAGCTTATAGGGCTCTTAGTACGGGGCCTGCTGTAAGCTCCAGGAGGATTGGCTACAGTGATGGGGCGTGGCCTAATATGTTCCTGCTACAATAAAAGCCTTGAGAATTTGTGTGTGTGTGCATGCATACCATGGAAGGACTCTGGGGTTTGGTTGAGCAATGAGATCCTTCAGAGGTCCAGAATGTTTCTTGAAACACTCCCTTCGATTTCACCTTTTACCCTGATGGTGTTTCTTTTCACCCTTGACAGGTGGGCTTGCTTTGAGAGAGCGTCTGGTGTTTAATAGGAAGTGCTGGACTCTCAGGATTGGATGAGAAGAGAAATCCACCAGTGGATTGGCTACAGGGCTTTTTTTGTAGCAGGAACTCCTTTGCATATTAGGCCACACCTCCCTGATGTAGCCAATCCTCTTGGAGCTTACAGTAGGCCCTGTAGGAAGAGCCCTGTAAGCTTCTTGGAGGATTGGCTACATCAGGGGCGTGTGGCCTAATATGCAAAGGAGTTCCTGCTACAAAAAGAGCCTTGCTTCTGGTGATGTGTTGTCGGCCTACTTCATCTTCTGCCTTGATAATTTTTCTGTTCTCCCCTGACAGGTGGGCTTGCTTACAAGACAGTCTCTAGCGCAACATAGAGATGAACTACAATTTTGGGATGGTGCTGGGTTCTCAACTGCTTAGTACAGAATTCGGATCCAGGGAACTCCTTGTGGAAGAAATGAGGAAGGCAGCCCCCTCACTTTTTAAGGAAAGAAAAAAACAAACTTCTCCGCTGCGCGTTGCCTGCTTTTGCGTGAAGAAATTATTTTTTTGATAATTTTCTCTGTCCAAAATGTGCATTTTAAATAAATAAATAAATACCTAACCATTTTGCAACAGTGTCGTGCAAAAGGTCCATCAATGGGAACTAGCTATGGTGACTAAAGGGATTATTCATTTTGAGAGGCATGAAATGTCTGAATACCAGAACTAGGAGGTAACACCAGAAGGAGGCCTTGGTTTTGTTGGGGGAACTGCAATTTTTTTCATGGTTTTCTTGCTCCTGTTGTTTTTCTTGAAAGGCTATGTTAGGCTTCCCAATCCCCAGGTCCCAGTGGGGGATCCCCCGGTTTTACAGGCTTCCCCTCTCCCCCAGCCAGCTGGCTGGCGGGGGAAGCCCCACCCCCACAGCCATTATGCACCTCCATGAACAATTCCCATAAGGAATGATGGGGAATTGATCCGCGGGTATCGGGGGCTCTGGGGGGGGGGGCTGTTTTTTGAGGTAGAGGTGCCAAATTTTCAGTATAGCATCTAGTACCTCTTCCCAAAATGCCTCCCAAGTTTCAAAAGTATTGGACCAGGGGGTCCAATTCTACGAGCCCCCAAAGAAGGTGCCCCTATCCTTCATTATTTTCTATGGAAGGAAGGCATTTTAAAAGGTATGCTGTCCCTTTAAATGTGATGGCCAGAACTCCCTTGGAGTTCAATTCTGCTTGTCACACCTGTGCTCCTGGCTCCGCCTCCAAAGTCTCCTGGCTCCACCCCCAAAGTATCCTGGCCCCACCTCCAAAGTCCCCAGATATTTCTTGAATTGCACACCCAGGTTTCATTCACCACAAGATATTGGCTTGCTACTTCTCTGAAAAACAAATTCATTTTCTGTTTCATTTCCTCCTGTGAAACTTAAGCCTCCTATCAAGTAACAAAAAAGGAGGAGATTTTCTGAGAGCCAGGGAACAACTGGTGGCCACTGATCCTCCAGTCTCTTCAAGCAGTCTTTGGTTAACACGGGTAACCCAATCTCTCTTGATATCAAACTTCTGCACAGGCTTTGTGATGTATCAGCAGCTGCTGTTTCTGGAGTTAATATTCCAACCAGCCCTTGAATTCAGCAGGAGCTCACAGGAGCGCAGTTCCTGAAACTTTCTAACGCCTCCTCCTCACCTACCTACTTTCTCCATTAAATAGTAGGTGCAGCTGCATAACAATCCCTGAATTAGGATAGTGGACAGCCAGCCAGCCACCAGGAGCTTTACCACACCCCCAGCAGCCCTCACTAACCCCTGGAGAAGCCTGTGCCAACCTTTCTCAACTTCTTATGTGATTTTGGGTGGCGGGTGACTTGCTAGCCTTTTGACTGTGGGGGAGGGGCAAGGAGAGCCCCAGGCGAGCGAGGCCTGCTTGGGCTGACTGGATCTCTCTGGGGTTCTTTCTTGTGTTGGGTTGCTTTTGGTTGGTGGGAGGTGGCAGCATATGCTAATGAGTTATACTAATAAGCTCCACCACCTGTTTTCCTACAAAATGACCCCTGATTCCAGCTATCATTTTGCAAAAATAACAGGGGGAGTCTGGCCCTTTAATGGGCTTGGATAGTTTGGTAGAAAAGAAGGCACTCATTAAATGGAGGCACACTTGCACATTTGATTTGCAGGAAGCAAGATTCACAGAAGAGCAGAAAGGTATGATCAACTGCAAAGTCAAAGTTGTGTTTTGAAGAGCTTTCCAAGTTATTTGCAATAATTATAAGGTCAGCCCAGAGCAAAAAGTAGGGTTGCCAATCCCCAGGTGGGGGCAGGGGATCCTCTGGTTTGGAGTCCCCTCCCCCACTTCAGGGTTATTAGAAAGCAGGGGTTGGGGGGAAGGAAATGTCTGCTGGGCACTCCATTTGACCCTATGGAGATCAATTCCCATAGGGTATAATGGAGGATTGATCCATGGGTATCATGTGCTCTAGGGAGCTGTTGTTTGAGGTAGAGGCACCAAATTTTCAGTGTAGCATCTGTTGCCTCTCCCCAAAACACCCCCCAAGTTTCAAAAAGATTAGGCCAGGGAGTCCAATTCTATGAGCCCCCAAAGAAGGTGCCCCTATCCTTTATAATTCCAAACTGAGGGAAGGCATTTAAAAGGTGTGCGGTCCCTTTAAATGCGATGGTCAGAACTCCCTTTGGAGTTCAATTGTGCTTGTCGCACCCTTTCTCCTGGCTCCACCCCCAAAGTCTCCCGACTCCACCCCCAAAGTCCGCAGATATTTCCTGAGTCAGACAGACCTTGCAGCCCTATTCCAGATGGAGACTGGAGGGTCTTGTGAAATTATAGCTGATCTGTTCCTTTAACAGAGGCTCAGTGCGTAGAAATGCACAGGTGAAGTTTTCCATGGCACAAAGGTAAATAACATCCAGTTTAGCTCTGTTAAAGGGGCAGGCCATTGTTTCTGCAAACAGTGAGTAGCGTATGGGGCCCTTTTGAATCCAGACCGTTGTGCAGAGACATAGGGGAGAAATGCCTTTCCCTTTGCAGCATTTTCCCATCAGGAAACGGCTCTGCAAGCTGCCATTTTCCCTATTGGGGAACCTTATGCTGCTCACCATTAAATTAAAAAAGTGAAGAAGGGGGGTGTGGAGAGAGAGAGAGCAAATGATGATGTGCTTTTGGAGTGCTAAGAAAGCACGAGCTTGCACCGGGGACTACCTTTACCTTTTTAGATGCCTGTCATGGCAGAGCAATTAAAACATTTTCAATTACAAGTTAATCAGCAAAATCACAGCTGATCTCTGGAGTCCACAGATCAGTTCCCCTGGAGGAAATGGCAGCCTCAGAAGGTGGGCTCTATGGTATACAATAAAATCTTCCCTCTTGAAGCTATATCGATAGAGTGCTTGTCTACTGCTTTATTCTCTTGAAGCTATGTTATACCATAAAGCAGCAGAGTTGCCAAGTTGTCAAGAAATATCTGGGGGTGGGAACTGGTCCCTATGGGTCTCCATAGGGAATAATGGAGTGCCCAGCAGACATTTCCCCCTGTGCTTTCTGATGGCCCTGAAGTGGGGGGAGGGCGTCCAAACTGGGGGATCCCCTGCCCCCACCTGGGGATTGGCAACCCTATTAAAAGCAGGGGTATCAAACTCATTTGCTATGAGGGCTAGATCTGACATAAATGAGACCTTGCTGCTTGAAGGGCACTTGGTGTAATTAATAGACTGATCAAAGCCACCAAGGAATACACTGTCTTTCAGTTTGCAACAATACATTATAAGGATTGTGTACAATACATAATAAACAATACAATAATGATAGAGGCTGGCGGGGCTAAGGCCTTTAAAAGTAACAGAAACCCCAAGGGGCCAAAAAACCCCATCCCCAAATTAATAGATATCAGCCCAAACTTAGAAATAGTCCAACTGAAATTCACAAGGTGGGTGCTCCTAAAGAGTGTAGCTTCAACGCAGCCGCTTTCTTAAAAAGATGTCTCTAGATTTTGATAACATTTCAATTCTTTCTTCAGTTTAACGGCTCAATTATTTAGGAACCCCGTTCTACATTCTCTAATCACAGCATTAAGCTTCGCATTTCAGTGTGAGCATCGGGCTCCTTATAAAATATTTTTGCAAACTGAAAGACAGTGTATTACTTGGTGGCTTTGATCAGTCTATAAATGAGGCCTTGTCTGGCCGGGCCATGTGTGTCATAAAATGTAATGCCAGGTAGTGGAGATATACACTTTATAAAGGACACAGACAAACACAAAGATTTTTTTAAAAGCTTAAAATGAAACATGCTTAAAACATTAGCAATCATTGGTCTCTCCTGTGCAATCCAGGGAACTGGACAAAGGAAGCCCTGGCTCTTTCCTTCTGTTCCCAGGGGACCAGGAGTGGGAGGAGCCTCAGCCAACAGAAAGAAAAGAGGCTTGGCTTGGTAGCTCTGCTGTGCGATTGACAGAGCTTGGCAAAGCAAGCTGTTCCTCCCATCTTCCTCCCCTAGGGAGGAGCCTCGGCCAATGGAGGAAATAGAGCTCTGTAGCTCTTGTGCAAATGAGCAAGCCTGGGAACACATCCTGTGATGCAGAAGGAAGCAAGAGAGAGGGAGAAGGAAGCAGGTGACAACCAGTTGCTTGGGGGCCTGATAGGAACCCTCTGGAAGCTTGATTTGGCCCCCGAGCCACATGTTTGACAACCCTGCCATAAAGGCTAGGAGAGATACAAGTCCTGAACTCCTTCCCCTCCCCAAACTCTTCCTTCGCCAGATCTCCATGAATTACCCCATCCTGTGTTGGAACCCTCTTCTGCATTGGAAGGGGAAAGGAAGGCACATGGAGATTCCCTGCAGTGCAGAAATGCCATACCTATGCACAGGGCTTTTTCTTTGTAGCAAGAACACCTTTACATATTAGGCCACACACCCCTGATATAGCCAATCCTCCTGGAGCTTACAGTAGGCCCTGTATGAAGAGCCCTGTAAGCTCTTGGAGGATTTGCTACACCAAGGGGGCGTGGCCTCATATGCAAAGGAGCTCCTGCTACAAAAAAAAGCCCTGCCTACGCAGAAACAAAACCAGCTGGGGATGTGGTGTATGGAAGGCTAACCAGAAACAATACCCACTGAATGAACTGTAGTCAAATAGAATTAGAAACTGTTCTTTAACTGGAGTTCATTGACCTTTTACAATAATATCAAAATCACAAGCTATTTTCTATTACAGGCATCCATCTAGCTATAGTATATGAACAGAAGCTTGTGGCCGACAAAGCCTAAGATATTCCTGCTGTGCCACCAGACACCTGAGCATCCTCCATATGGAACCCCTGCGGATCGCCGCCTGCTTTTCCTCCTTCGTGAGCCTCTCGCTGCTTATGCTTGCCCTGACTTCCAACTACTGGGTATTGAATTCAGCCAGACACACACACACAGGATTGTGGCAATTGTGTCGTGATGACACTTGTAAATCGCTTGGGATGCGTGTGCCAGGTAAAGTAATATGGAATGTCAAATCTTCCCTGTCCTGGGACAGGATACCTACAGACAGGGCTTTTTTTTGTAGTAGGAACTCCTTTGCATATTAGACCACACCCCCTGATGTAGCCAATCCTCCAAGAGTTTACAGGGATCTTCTTACAGGGCTAGGGTTGCCAAGTTCAATTTGAGAAATATCTGGTGGAGCCAGTAGACATGAGGGTGGAGCCAGGAGAAAGGTTGTGACAGGCATAATTGAATTCCAAAGGATGTTCTGGCCATCACATTTAAAGGTACCGCGCACCTTTTAAATGCCTCCCCTCTATTGGAAATAATGGATAAGGGCACCTTTTTGTGGAGCTCATAGAATCGGACCCCTGGGTCCAATCCTTTTGAAACTTGGTGTGTCTTTAGAGAAGAGGCTCCAGAGGCTATGTTGCAAACATAGTACCTCTACCCAGGGCTTTTTTTGGTAGAAAAAGCCCAGCAGGAACTCATTTGCATATTAGGCCATACCCCCGGACACCACCACTGTTTCGGGAGGGGCTTTTTTGTAGAAAAAGGCCAGCAAGAACTGATTTGCATATCAAGCCACACCCCCTGACACCAAGCCAACCGGAACTGCGTGCCTGTTCATTTCTGCTCAATAAGAGCCCTGCCTCTACCTCAGAAAGCAGCGCCCCCCCCCCAGAGCCCCAGATACCCTCAGATAAATTCTCCATTATTCCCTATGGGAATCTGTCTCCATAGGGAATAGTGAGTGTCCAGCAAACATTTCCCTCCCCCTACCCCCGGTTTCTGATGACCCTGAAGCAGGGGGAGGGTCTCCAAACCGGGGATCCCCTGCCCCCACCTGGGGATTGGCAACCCTATACAGGGTCTACCATAAGCTCCAGGACGATGGGCTACATCAGAGGTTCGTGGCCTAAAATGCAAAGGAGTTCCTGCTACAAAAAAGAAGAAAAGCCTTGCATACATATATTTGCATCAAGTTTGCTTTTTTGGTGTGTTTGGTTAATCTCCATTTAAACCAACCCACCAACCCGCTGCCCTTTCTTTCTTGTTGCAGGTTATTTCCATGGCACCCGAGCTTTCCTGTTAATGGGGTTGATGGCTGGCACTGTTTTATTCTTTGGTCTTTGTGCCTCATTTTCCCACACACACATTGGCTCCATTTCCATAAAGCAACTTGCTGCATGGGCCAGCTTTGTGGCAGGTATGTGGTTTAACAGACTTGAAGTGCTGGGATTCCTACAGTTCTGTTCTTTGCACTGGTTTGCTACACCTTTATTTTTAAAATTGTATTTCATTCCTTATCTATTAAATGATTATTGTTCTCTTTGCTAAAACTTTATGAGGGAGGTTAAACTGAGGCTGTGTGACTAACTCAAGATCACATTACTGGGAAATTTGGTTCGTATAGCAGAATTTTGCTCAAAGCAGGAGTCAAGTCGTACCTTTAAAACCAACAAAGTTTTATTCAGAATGTTTGCTTTCGCGTGCTAGAAGCACACTTCATCAGAGAATAGGATGGAACGGCAAACAGTCCTAAATATAGAGCAAGTGGGCAGCGAATTAGTATGCAAAATCATGGAAATGTTTTTTAGAAGATTAAAAGAATCACAATTTGGGGTCTGGTGACTGATAATTTGTGTTGACTTTGTAGTTTGTAGAGTTTTGCACAGTCATAAAGGACAATGGGAAGTGAGGGTTCAAACCAGGGTTTCACAGATCTAAGTCAGACACTTTAACCCAGAGGTGTTGCGCTCATTTGTTATGAGGGCCAGATCTGACAAAAATGAGACCTTGTCAGGCTGGGCCATGGCAGGATGGGCCACGTGTGTGTACCTATTTAAGATTAGGGAGCTGAGATATAAGCTTTTTAAAGGAAACAGAAAAATA
This sequence comes from Heteronotia binoei, assembly GCF_032191835.1. Classification (NCBI taxonomy): domain Eukaryota; kingdom Metazoa; phylum Chordata; class Lepidosauria; order Squamata; family Gekkonidae; genus Heteronotia; species Heteronotia binoei. The sequence continues at coordinate 40,497,921 of NC_083239.1, forward strand.
TGACTAAAGATTATTATTTTTTTTTAAAAAAAAATCTTCAAAAATGCTTAAAACACTAGCACGTGTTGGTTTTAAAGATGCTTTCTTTCTTTGGTTTTAAAGATGCTTTCTCCCACGCGATCCAGGGAACTGAGCAAAGGAAGCTCTGGCTCTTTCCCTCCCCCCCCCTCCCCCGGGGACCAGGAGGGGGAGGAGCCTCAACCAATTGAGAAAATGGAGGTTTTGCTCTGTAGCTCCTGTGTGATACAGCAAGCCTGGCAAAGCAAACTGAGATGCAGAAGGAAGCAAGAGAAAGGGAGAAGGAAGTGGACAAGAGCCAGTTGCTCGGGGGCCTGATTTGGCCCTAGGGTTGCCAAGTCCAATTCAAGAAATATCTGGGGACTTTGGGGGTGGAGCCAGGAGACATTAGGGGTGGAGCCATGATCAAGGCTGTGACAAGCATAATTGAACTCCAAAGGGAGTTCTGGCCATCACATTTAAAGGGATGGCACACCTTTTCAATTCCTTCCTTCCATAGGAAATAGGGACACCTTTTGAGGCTCATAGAATTGGGCCCCCTGGTCCAATCTTTTTGAAACTTGGGGGTATTTTGGGGAGAGGCACTAGATACTATACTGAAAATTTGGTGCCTCTATCCCAAAAAACAGCCCCCCCCCAGAGCTCCAGATACCCACAAATCAATTCTCCATGATTTTCTATGGGAATAAATCTCCATAGGGAATAATGGAGTGCCCAGCAGACAATTTCCTCCCCTCCCCCCGCTTTCTGATGACCCTGAAACGGGGGGAGGACCTCCAAACCGGGGGATCCCCTGCCCCCACCTGGGGATTGGCAACCCTATTTGGCCCCCAGGCCACATGTTTGACATCCCTGCTTTAACCACTATTTGAAATAAAATCATAACAAAATATGTATTTATTACAGAAAGTTAAAAGCATTTAGGGGCCCATCATTAACCTCCTTACTCAGTAAAATCATACAACAATGGGAAACCATTCGACCTGAGAGGTTTCGACCTGGAATCGTCTTCTTCAGAGGTCAAACAAATATGCACGTATACAGGCTCACATTACAAAATACAGTAAATCAATGGTGGACCCAAAAGAAAGTAGTTTAAGAAAGTGACAAAGGTTAAGAGATGTAATCGAGGTCTCTTATTATACGGCCTTATGTCCTGGTCAAGGGCATACGTGTTGCATCTCGTGTCTTATTGTATGCCAAAATGGTCCAGAATTGATCAAAGTCAGTGCCAGATCCGAGTCAGTGTGCCAAGAGTTATGTGTAGTGCAGGGGCGGAATTCTAGCAGGAGCTCCTTTGCATATTAGGCCACACCTCCCTGATGTAGCCAATCCTCCAAGAGCTTATAGGGCTCTTTTTTGTAAGCTCTTGGAGGATTGGCTACATCAGGAGTGTGTGGACTAATATGCAAAGGAGCTCCTGCTAGAATTCCACGCCTGGTGTAGTGCATTGTTGTTGTATGATTTTACTAAGTAAGGAGGCTAATGATGTAGCCAATCCTCTGTTCTGGTAAGACCTCACCTGGAGTATTGTGTTCAGTTTTGGGCACCACATTTTAAGAAGGATATAGACAAGCTGGAACGGGTCCAGAGGAGGGCGATGAAGATGGGGAGGGGTCTGGAGACTGAGTCCTATGAGGAAAGGTTGAAGGAGCTGGTGATGTTTAGCCTGGAGGAGAGGAGGCGGCTGAGAGGTGATATGATCACCATCTTCAAGTACTTGAAGGGCTGTCATCTAGAGGATGGTGTGGAATTGTTTTCTGTGGCCCCAGAAGGTAGGACCAGAATCAGTGGGTTGAAATTAAATCAAAAGAGTTTCTGGCTCAACATTAGGAAGAACTTCCTGACTGTTAGAGCGATTTCTCAGTGGAACAGGCTTCCTCGGGAGGTGGTGGGCTCTTCTTCCTTGGAGGTTTTTAAACAGAGGCTAGATGGCCATCTGACAGCGATGAAGATCCTGTGAATTTGGGGTAGGTATTTGTGGGTTTCCTGCATTGTGCAGGGGGTTGGACTAGATGACCCTGGAGATCCCTTCCAACTCTATGATCTTATGATACTATGATGCTTTTAACTTTCTGTAATAAATACATGTGCTTTGGGTTATAATTTTATTTTAAATTCTGCTTTTAACTTTTGGTGCTTATTGTATATTAACCTTCAGATTCTTGATTCCAGGTTTTGGGTTAGGTTTCTTTCCCCTCTCTGTTTTTCTTTTTACTTTAACCACTATGCCAGACTCTCTCTCCCTCCTTCTCTCTCCAGTGACAAACCAAAGCTGCTAATCCCATAGTTCTCTCCTCGACTCCTCACATTAAAAGTCCTGTGACCTATATGAGACAGAAAGTAATGGGCCCAGAGTCACCCAGTGAGCATCCAAACCCAGTCCTCACACGTACCGGTTTGTCTAGAATTGCCAGGTCTGACTCAAGAAATATCTGGGGACTTTGGGGGTGGAGCCAGGAGACATTGGGGGGTAGAGCCAGAAGCAAGGATGTGACAAGCATGACTGAACGCCAAAGGGGGTTCTGGCTGTCACATTTTAAGGGACCACACGCCTTTCAAATGCCTTCCCTCCACTGGAAATAATGAAGGATAGGGGCACCTTCTTTGGAGGCTCATAGATTTGGACCCCTGGATCCAATCCTTTTGAAACTTGGTGTGTCTTTTGAGGAAAGGCCCCAGATGCTATGCTATGAATCTGGTGCTTCTACCTCAAAAGACACCCCCTCCCCAGAGCCCCAGATACCTGTGGATCGATTCTCCATTATACTCTAGGGGAATTGGTCTCCATGGGGAATAATGGAATGTCCAGTAGACATTTCCCTCCCCCCTGCTTTTTGATGACCCTGAAGCGGGGGCAGGGCCTCCAAACTGGGGGATCCCCTGCCCCTACCTGGGGATTTAGCAACACAACAGAGAAACGTGGATATGTGGAGCAGGGTAAAGGTACAAAAACCTCCGTGAAAACCAGCTTCATCAGTAAAGAAATTTAAGTGTAATTTACAAAATACTTATAACACAACAAAACATCTCAAAAGTGAAGTAAATAACACTTTAAAGTGACAGAACACTGACCACACCCTTATCCACAGTACTTAAGTCTTTAAGCATGAAATTTCTTGAACTGAAGATCCGGGCTTGGTGAAAAAAGGTTGATATTTGAACGGAGTGCAACGCTCCAATCTTTTTGGTGAGCAGATGAGTGGAATGATGTAATGCAGCAAGGCATCAGAACGCGACAGAGTTGCGCTCTTCTCTCTGTTTCACATAGTGCTTCAACAAGTGGCTTCTAAGTACTGAAGGGTGGCAAGGGTGTTTTTTTTGTGAACCTGGACTTAGTGTGCCTGTGGATGCCGAGGCTTAACCTAAGTTATAGGTAAAAGTCAAGGCAAGGAGCTCTGGTAGCCTGAGGGTCAGCTTGGTAATTCTTGGAAACCTTGAAAGGTGTTTGTTTATTCCTGGGAAGAAGCTCTGAAAGACTCGATCTGCTGGACTTTTACCTGTTCACCAAAAAGACTGGAGCGTTGCACTCCGTTTGGATATTGACCTTTTTTCACCACAGCCCGGATCTTCACTTCAAGAAATTTCATGCTTAAAGACTCAAGTACTATGGATAAGGGTGTGGTCAGTGTTCTGTCACTTTTTACTTCACTTTTGATATGTTTTGTTGTGTTATAAGTATTTTGTAAATTACACTTACATTTCTTGACTGTTGAAGCTGGCTTTCGTGGAGGTTTTTGTACCTTTACCCTGCCCCACGTGGGGATTGGCAACGCTTGGTTTGTCACTTCTTAGTTTAGTCTCTGGAGCAGAATTCCACTTTGCTATAGAGGCAGTGATCTATAGGAATCGAAGAAGTGTTTCACAAGGGAAGGGAGCCACTTAAGCAAGAAATGGAAAAGGAAATAGCAAGGAGGCATATACAGCCAGGGCTTTTTTTTTTTTTTTTGAGCAGAAATGCACAGGAACCCAGTTCCGGCTGGCTTGGTGTCAGGGGTGTGGCCTGATGTTCAAATGAGTTCCTGCTGGACCTTTTCTACAGAAAGCCCTGCGTACAACAATGGTAATGTCAGGGGTGTGGCCTAATATGCAAATTACAAAAAAGCCCTGAATATAACAATGAAGAATCAGATTAGTAGAGGAAACAGGAATGTGGGGTTGGAGTCCTATAAAGTGTTCCCGCTAAGCTGAGTTAGTGTGAGCCAGCTCACAGATTTTTAGCCTCCAGCTCACACATTTTTGTCTTAGCTCAGGAAGGATGATCCCAAAGCCCACTGATTTATGCAGTAGCTCACAACTTTCATGCCAGTAGCTCACAAAGTAGAATTTTTGCTCACAAGACTTTGCAGCTTAGAGGGAACATTGGTTCCACCCAGGGCTTTTTTTTTGAGCAGGAACGCACAGGAACACAGTTCCGGCTGGCTTGGCATCAGGGGTGTGTGGCCTAATATGCAAATGAGTTCCTGCTGGGCATTCTCTTTTAAAAAGCTCTATGCTAAACAATGGTGATGTCAGGGTGTGTGGCCTAATATGTAAATGAGTTCCTGCTTGGCTTTTTCTACAAAAAAGGCCCTGGTCCTACCACAGGGTTGGCTTCAGGAAGCATGGTTTATGAACTGGACAGGAGAGGAGCCTGACCTTCAGTCCTGTAGACTAGTACCTACAAAATGGCAGCAGTGGACTGAGCGTTGCTGACTCCAGGTTGGGAAATTTCTGGAGATTTGAGGGTGTGGCCCGGGAAGGACAAAGTTTGTAGAAGGGAGGGACTTCAGTGAGGTGTAATGCCATAGAGTCCCCCCCCCCCCTTTCAATCAGCCGTTTTCTCCAGGGGAAATGATCTCTGTAGTCTGGAGATCAGTCTTCAATCCAAACACCTTTGGAGCTAGGCCACCCTGGACCTCAGGGGTCTTCTGCACAGGGGCAGTCACTCATGGTCTGGATTTGGGTTTGGCTGTCTAGCCCTGAGATATTTTGCAAGGTTCATCTCCCCGGTTGTCGAGCTCCATCTATTCTAGGGTTGCCAGACCCCTGTTTGAGGAGGGAGTTCCCTGCTGCCAGGGTCCACCTGCCTGGTGCCAATCACCTGGTTGACAAGGGGAGGGACACATCCTGAAAAAGCGGGCGATGCATCCAATGTGCAGCACCATGTTGGCATCACTGATCCTGTGACCTGAAAGTTACATCAGCACTTCTGGGAGGTCAAGGTGACACTTTGGTATTTGGGCAAAACTCTATGGCAGAGGCCAGATTTACCAGTTTGGTGTAGTGGTTAAGTGTGTGGACTCTTTTCTGAGAGAACTGGGTTTGATTCCCCACTCCTCCGCTTGCAGCAGCTGGAATGGCCTTGGGTCAGCCATAGCTCTGGCAGAGGTTGTCCTTGAAAGGGCAGCTGCTGTGAGAGTCCTCTCAGCCCACCCACCTCACAGGATGTCTGTTGTGGGGGAGGAAGATAAAGGAGATTGTGAGCCGCTCTGAGACTCTGAGATTCAGAGTATAGGGTGGGATATAAATCCAATATCATTATCATTGTCATCATCGTCGTCGTCATCATCATCATCACCATTGACTACCAGCTGCTCTGTGTGGAGAGGCGGGTGCAAGAGCTCTGCAGGAATTGGAGGTTCCTAAGGGATAGCTCCTCTTTTTTTCTTTAATTCCCAGTTCTTTGCTCCGCGATTGCCATGGTGATATTCACAGGAATGTACCGTGTGAACTACATACTCTTAGGGACATATTATGGATGGTCCTATGGTCTTGGCTGGTTCTTGCCCGTTCTGTTTTCTATAACTGGTGAGTATATACCTTAATGATTAGAACTAATTATCATGTAATTTAACTTTTTTTTCAGAATTTTGTTTTTAATTTTGGGGTGTGTGCGCGTGCGTCTAGAAGTCATGCTTGACTTCCGGCATCCCATACTGGGGCTTGGATGTTTCTGAGAGGTTGCTTGCTATTTCCTGCCTCTGCGTCGTGGCCTTGGTATTCCTTGGAGGTCTCCAATTCAAGTGCTTTCCAGGGTCAGCCTTACCTAGCTTCTTAGATATGAAGAGATTCAGCTTGCCTTGACTGTTCAGGTCAGGGCAATCGTATTATTTTTTCTCGAACGATTTGGAGCCTGACTGGAAGTGATAACGTGAATGGCCCGCATATTCTGGCTCGAGATGCCAATGGGGTTCAGTAATGAACCAAAGACAACGCTCTAAACGGCCTTATATGGCCTGGGACCTGCGTACCTTCGGGACCGCCTCTCCCCACATGTACCCCAGAGAGCACCACGTTTGGGGTCCCAAAATCTTCTTAAGATCCCTGGACCGAAAGAAGCTCGATTCTCCACCACCAGAGCCAGAGCGTTCTCGGTAATAGCACCCGCTCTGTGGAATGCCCTCCCTGAAAACATCAGGGCCCTGCGGGACCTGCCACAGTTCCACAGGGCCTGTAAGACCGAACTGTTCAAACTTGCCTTCAACGTTTATGGGGAGGTGGCTATTATTCCACAGCACCGACAATCTCACTGAGCCAATATAATTGAAACCAGAACATCAGAATAACCAGAACATCAACCCGTATCTTGGAGTTTTAATAACTGTAAAATGCATGGAAATGATTTTATTGAATATTCTTCTATCTATCTATCTATCTATCTATCTATCTATCTATCTATCTATCTATCTATCTATCTATCTATCTATCTATCTATCTATCTATCTATCTATCTATCTATCTACCTATCTATCTATCTATCTATCCATCTATCATCTATCTATCTATCTATTTGATTTATATCCCGGCCTCCCCACCGAGGAGGGGATATTGTTTTTAACTGTTGTTAGCTGCCCTAAGCCCGTCAGGGAAGGACAGGATAAAAAATTGATTAAATAAATAAATAGGAATAGGAATAGGAAATCTTTAAGTTAAGCACAGATCTCATTTTGGGCAGGAGCTCACAGGAGTGGAGCTCCGGAAGCTCTAAATTTTATTGTGCTCTTTCTTACTGCCCCCCCCCCCCTTAAAAAAAACCTTGCTTCTGGGCTCCATTGTTCAACCCCTTTGTGAGAATTTTGCTGAACTCTGAGACTGGACAAAATTTCTAATATGTCCCCCCTCCACACACACACACAAAGGGAAAATAACCAAAAACATATAGACAGATGGAAATCTTCCGCATGCCACTGTGGCCACATAGGAGAAAGTAATTTAAAGAGTAAGATGGAAGTAAGGTATTATTTGGATAATTATAATTCAAGAAACATTTTCAGGTAGATGCTGAGCTGATATAATTTAGTACACCTTCTGGTGATGTCAGAGGTGTGCGGCATATGCAAATGGGTGATGCAAATGAGTTATGCTAATGAGCTCCGACACCTCTTTTTCTACGAAATGACCCCTGGTTAAGCATATTGTGAGGGCATGTTGGGTGCCAGAAAAAGAACTATTATGAGAAAGAAAAGGCAGGCAAATATTTATCAGGGATTAAAGAATTTCTTAGAGATGCTTTTCACAAAGTAAAATAGCAGAGGTGAGCAGTTACCAGGAATCCAAGTATGAAACATGGGCAGATTTATGCCAGTAAAGTGAAACCATTTGACCAGGGTGCTCCTGCGCTTATAGGGAGAACTTATGTGTACCACTTTGTAATAAAGGACTCACAACAGCCTGAGTTTGAGCTTCAATTATCAGCGAAGTTATAACTTTCAGTTATACTACTGGGCTTTCTTATTCCCAGGGCGTTTTTCGTAGCAGGAACTCCTTTGCAGATTCAGCCACACCCCTCTTATGTAGCCAATCTTCCAAGAGCTTACAGGGCTCTTCTGACAGGACCTGCTGTAAGCTCTTGGAGGATTGGCTACATCAGGAGGGTGTGGCCTAATATGCAAAGGAGCTCCTGCTACAAAAAATGCTCTGCTTATACCTGCTGTCTTTATCTGAATTTTGACCCAGTTTGGCTCTTTCATTACAACAGTTGGTAGAGCTCTGATGTAGTTCTTGACTATCAGCATGGAAGGACTCTGCGGATTGGATGAGCAGGGAGAGCCGACAGCGGTCCGGATGCTTTGGGTGATGCTCCCTTCTACTTAATCTTTAACCTGATGGTGTTTCTTTTCACCCCTGACAGGTGGGCTTGCTTTGAGGGAGCATCAGGTGCTAAACTGGTAGCTCTGAGCACTGAGGATTCAAGCAGAAAAGAAACCCACCAGTGGATCGGATGCTTCTGATGAACTGTCACAAGCCTCCTTCATCTTCTGCCCTGATAATTTTTGTTTTTTTCTTCTGACAGGCAGGCTTTCTTGCAAGGCACTCTCTAGTACTACAGAGACAGGAACTGAAATGAGAGGAGAACGTGTGCATCTCTACTGCTAGCGCGGTGTTCAGATCTGAGGAACTCCTTCTGGAAGAAACAAGAAAGGCATCCCCCTCGCTTTTTAAGGAAAGGAAAAAAAAATGAATTTCTCTTCTTTGTTGTTTGCTTTTGCGTGAAGAGATTATTTTTGATAGCCGATACTCTTCTTTCAACGTCCAAATTTCTAAATTTTCATTGTCCAAAATGTGCACTTAAAAAAAAATAAATAAATACCCACTTATTCTACAACAGTGTTGTGCAACAGATCCATCCATGGGTACTAGGTATTATGGCTAAAGGGAGTCTCCATTTTGAGAGGCAGGAAACCTCTGAATACCAGGGCTAGAAGGTGGCACCAGAAGGAGGCTTCAGCCTCTATGGCCCTCTAGGTCAGCAAGCTGGTTGCTGTGTGAAACAGAAGGCTGGTCTAGAAGAACCACTGGGGATAAATCCCAATAGGTCAATGTAGCCATATGTTTCCCATTGGGAGGGTGCCCCAGGTTTCCTGCCACTCCTCCACAGAGCAATGGAGGAAATAGCAGTGTTCCGACACTGTGACATCACTTCCATGCAAAGTTGGAAGTGATATCATCATGATAGTGCCTCCACAGGTCTATAAAAAAGCTATATTTTAGGAGAAATTACATCACTTCTGGCAGAAACCCAGACATTGCACACCAGAACACTGCTTATTTGAACATCTCCTCCCCCAAACCTTCTGCATGTTGTCAATGTTGGCCTGACAACCATAGTTCTATGGCAGGGTGGTCAACGGTAGCTTTCCAGATGTTTTTGCCTACAACTTCCATCAGCCCCAGCCATTGGCCATGCTGGCTGGGGCTGATGGGAGTTGTAGACAGAAAACATCTGGAGAGCTACCGTTGGCCACCCTGTTCTATGGGACCTAGGTTCTAAGAAAATCCAGATATTAGATGGTTCATTGTTAGTAGGCATGGGAATGCATCAGGACTGGTTGACGTGGGAAGAGAGGTAGTTGAGAAGCACCTGGCTGTATTGAATGAGTACAAATCCCCCGTGCCAGATGGTATGCATCCAAGAGTGCTCAAAGAACTTTCTAGAGAGCTTGCAGAGCCTTTCTCCATCATCTTCCAGACCTCTTGGAAGATGGGAGACATGCCACACAGGATGTCCCAGTTTGCAAAGAAGGGAGGAGGGATGAACCAGGAAACTACAGGCCAGTCAGTCTGACCTCTGTCCCAGGGAAGATACTGGAGCAGACTTTAAAGGGATCAATTTAGAAGCATCTATAGGACAAACTGGTGATCTGGGAAAGTCAGTATAGGTTTGTCTCCAATGGGTCCTGCCAGAACAACCTCATTTCCTTCATTGTTTGATTGACAAGTTTCTGGTTTACCTGGATTTCAGTAAGGCTTTTGACAGGGTTACATATGATGTTCTGATGGGCAAACTGGAGGACTGTGGACTAGACTTTTGAATAGTTAGGTGCAGGGCTTTTCTTTGTTGCAGGAACTCATTTGCATATTAGGCTACACCCACTGATGTAGCCAGTCCTCCAAGAGCTTATAGTAGGCTCTGCAATAAGAGCCCAGTAAGGGAGGTGGTGAGCTCTCCCTCACTGGCTGTCTTTAAGCAGCGGCTGGACAAACAATTGTCAGGGATGTTGTAGGCTGATCCTGCATTGAGCAGGGGGTTGGACTAGAAGGCCTGCATGGCCACTTGAACTCTGTGATTCTATGAATCTAACTGCAGGGAAATATACCAAAGATACAGTGATATAATCTGGCCTCAGATTCAGCAGGAGCTTGCAGGAGCACAGCTCCTGAACCTTTCTGACGGTTCCCCCTCTTCCTCCCCACCTACCTTGTCATTGAATAGTATGTGCAGCTGCATAACAATCCCTGGATTAGGAGAGCGGGCGGGCAGCCAGCCAGCCACCAGGGCCTTTGCCTTGCCCACAGCAGCCCACAGTAACCCCTGGAGCCCATGCCAGTCTTCTCCACTTCTTATGTGATTTTGGATGGTGGGTGGCTTACTGGCCTTTTGATGGGGTGGGGGGTGGCCCAAGAGAGCCCCAGGCAAGCGAGGCCTGCTTGGGCTGACTAGATCTCTAGCCAGCCCAAGAAGGCCTTGCTCGTCCAAGGCTCTCCTTTCTTGCTTTTGGCTGGGGGGCATATGCAAATGAGTTATGCTAATGAGCTCCATCACCTATTTTTCTACCAAATTACCCCTGGATGTAATATAGAAGTGACTACTAAAAGGTGCCCAATACATGTGAAACCCCCCCCTGAAGCAACAGACGTACACAAGCCATGAAAATGAGAGAGTGGAAGAACCTTGGGTGTCTTTGAAAGCATTACTTTGAATGCAGGGTGGTCAACCTCTCAGATTTACAACTCGTCTACAGAGATCAGTTTCCTGGGGAAAATGGCTGCTTTGGACAATGAACTCTATGGAATTATAGCCTACTGAGGTCCTTTTTCTCCCCCACTTTTGCCTCCTCCAGGAACACCATCCTCAAATCTGCAGGTGTTTCCCAACTCTGAGTAGATAACCATATTAGCAACAAGCACCCCAAGACAATCGTTTAGAACTTGGATACTTTCCTCTTGCTGCTTTTTGCTTCCAGGAAGCAAAAGAGGATCTGGATTCAGTGGTGGCCTAAAGAGGGGAAAGCGTCAGTCTTCTGTGCAAGGCGGAGAGCAGACCCAACCCCACCCTGAGCTCAATGAAAGGGGAATGAGACCATCAACAGGAGCAAAGTGGGCAGGGGCCACAGTCTCCTGCTGTTGGGCGTCAGGCCAGAGGATGCGGCGGAGGGAGTAGCAGTGTTGTGAAAGATTCCCTGCGGCTCTGCCAAGAAGAAGACTGAAAGTTTATACCCCGCCCTTCTCTCTGAATCAGAGCGGCTTACAATCTCTGACCTATATCTTCTCCCCCCACAACAGGCACCCTGTGAGGTGGCTGGGGCTGAGAAGGCTCTCACAGCAGCTGCCCTTTCAAGGACAACTCCTGCGATAGCTATGGCTGACCTAAGGCCATTCCAGCAGCTGCAAGTGGAGGAGTGGGGAATCAAACCCGGTTCTCCCAGATAAGATAGTCTGCACACTTAACCACTGCTCTCAACAAGTTCTCTCAACACAAAAAAGAAGATATTGAATTTATATCTTGCCCTATACTCTGAATCTCAAAGTGGCTCACAGTCTCCTTTACCTTCCTCTCCCCACAACATACACCCTGCGAAGTAGGTAGGGCTGAGAGAGCTCTGACAGAAGCTGCCCTTTCAAGGACAACTCCTGCGATAGCTATGGCTAACCCAAGGCCATGCCAGCAGGTGCAAGTGGAGGAGTGGGGAATCAAACCCAATTCTCCCAGGTAAGAGTCCGCACACTTAACCACTGCACCAAACTGGCTCGCTGCACCAAAGAAGGCTCTGCATTGGGTGTGCACTGTAAGAATGGAAGGTCTTGTGATAAGGAGGGGGCAGGTTGTACATGAGGGCATTCATCACACACTGAGAGGCTTGACTTGCAAGAGAATCAGCAGTCATTCTTATTGGTTTTCAAAGGAGGTGAGACACACCTTCTTTCACACTCACATCAGGACCTCTGGAATTTGGGGAGGCCATGATTGTATTGCCAAATGGGGCAATAGAGAATCTTGGATGATGTTAAAAAATTTCAGTAGACAGAAGGATTTTCATCAGCAAAGCTCACCTTCTCTGCCTCCCCTTCATCCTTTAGCAGCCCCAAATGCCCCCCAAATGCTGCTCTGAGGAGAATTTGGACCCCAAGAAACAGCATGAGGGTGGAGCTGGAGTTTTGCCACAGGAAGAGGAAATGGGTGAAAATGGACCCTTGTGGAAGTGAGTGGCAGGTAGGGTTGCCAAGTCCAATTCAAGAAATATCTGGGGACTTTGGGGGCGGAGCCAGGAGACATTAGGAATGGAGCCAGGAGCAAGGGTGAGACAAGCATAATTGAACTTCAAAGGGAGTTCTGGACATCACATTTAAAGGGATCACATACCTTTCCAATGCCTTCCTTCCATAGGAAATAATAAAGGATAAGGGCACCTTCTTTTGGGGCTCACAGAATTGGACCCCGTGGTCCAATCTTTTTGAAACTTGTGGGGTATTTTGGGAGGAGGCAGTGGATGTTATACTGAAAATTTGGTGCCTCTACCTCAAAGAACAGCCTTCCCAGAGCCCCAGATACCCACAGATCAATTCTCCATTATTTTCTATGGGAACAAGTCTCTAAACGGAACTTCAGCAGAGCTCCCAGCAGGCATTCCCCTCCCCTCCCCCTGCTTTCTGATGACCCTGAAGCGGGGGGTTGGGGAGGCCTCCAAACCGGGGGATCCCCTGCCCCCACCTGGGGATTGGCAACCCTAGTGGCGGGACCCAATCCAGATGATAACACAGAACTCATTTTCTTGACCGCAACTTGCAGTTGTTCCTGTGGGTTTTTAAAATAGGCGTCCGACTCCTTTCACAGTCACATGTGCCACTATCAGGACAAAAGAGGAGAACATCTGAGAGCCAGGGAACAACAGGCAGCCAAAAAGTCCTCAGGTCTATTCAAGTAGCCTTTGATTCACACTTGTAACCCAGTATCTCTTGATATGAAACTCCTGTGCAGGCTTTGTGACGTGTCAGCAGTTGCATTAATATTTCAAATAATTGTTTCACAAAAACAGGAGGGGAGGCTGGCCCTTTAAAGGGGTTGGGAAGTTGGGTAGGAAAGAAGGGTTCTAATTAAATGGAGGCACACTCAAATCTTTGATTTGGAGGAAGGAGGAAGCAAGATTAACAGAAGGGCTAAAAGGTATGCTCAGCCGCAAAATTAAACTTGGGTCTTTGAAAAGCTTTCCAGGTTACTTGCAATAACTATGCTGTCAGCACTGGGCGGAAAGGAAGCCTTCGAAGTCTTTAGCAGTGATTACCTGGGCCTATTTAACGAATGCTTTAAAGAGTATATCAAAGGACTGTAGGCTTTTGGGGAATAATCCCCCAGAGTCTGCATCACAAACGGCAGATTCTTCCACCACCTGCTCTAAGTGGCAGACCCTGCAATTAATATTTTCTTGTGCTGGAGGAATTCAGCTACCCAGATACAGAAAACAGAGTTGCCAATACGGTTGCCAAGTTCAATTCAAGGAATATCTGGGGGCTTGGGGTGTGGAGCCAGGAGACATTGGGGGTGGAGCCAGGAGCAAGGGGGTGACAAGCACAATTGAACTCCAAAGGGAGTTCTGGCAATCACATTTAAAGGGACCCTACACCTTTTAAATGCCTTCCCTCCTTTGGAAATAATGAAGGATGGGGCACCTTCTTTTGGGGGCCCCCCCGTTCAATCTTTTTGAAACTTGGAGGGTATTTTGGAGAGTGGCACTGGATGCTATGCTGCAAATTTGATGTCTCTCCCTCAAAAAACAGCCCCCCCCAGAGCCCCAAATTCCATTATACCCTATGGGAATTGATCTCCATAAAGAATAATGGAGTGCCCAGCAGACATTTCCCTCCTCCCCACCCCGCTTTCAGATAACCCTGAAGCAGGGAGAGGGCCTCCAAAGTGGGGGATTCCCTGCCCCCACCTGGGGATCGGCAACCCTAGTTGCCGGTGTTTCTTCTGGCAAAGCTTCGGAACCCTTCCAGCATGATTCTGAGCAAAGTTCCATAGGGGTAAAGATTGGGGTAAAGGTGGTCTCAAAAGAGTTGGAAAAACTCTGAGTGGGGGGAAAAGAGAAGAAGCAAAAGCTAAAGGCAGAAAAACACATGTGGAAATCAGTATGGGGCCAGAACTGACCCCCCCCCCAAAAAAAATGAGGAAAAGAGCCGTCACCTCTGTGTTAGGGTTACCAGCCTCAAGATGGGGCCTGTAGATCTTCCAACATATCTCTGGAATTCACATCTCAGTTTCCCTGGAGGAAATGCCAGCCTCAGGAGGTGGACTCTATGGTATATGATCAAATCTGCCCTCTCAAAGCTATGTTATACCCTAATGACTAGGAGAAATGCAAGTCCTGAACTCTTCCCCCTCCCCAGTCTCTACCTGCTCCAGATGTGTTGGCAACCCTCTTCTGCAAGACAGCAAGAAAGGCACATGTAAATTCCCTGCAAGTGCAGAAATGCCATGCCTACAGAGAAGCAAAACCAATTGGGGATTCGATGTAGAGCAGAGGTCCATCAGTGGCTATTAGCCACAGCATATAGATGGAACTCTCTGTCTGGGACAGTGATGCTCTGTATTCTTGGTGCTTGGGGGGGCAACAGTGGAAGGGCTTCTAATGTCCTGCCCAAACTGATGGACCTCCTGATGGCACCTGGGTTTTTTTGGCCACTGTGTGACACAGTGTTGGACTGGATGGGCCATTGGCCTGATTCAACATGGCTCCTCTTATGTTGTTTTGCAGGGGTGGCCAAACTGGGGCTCAGGAGCCACATGTGACTCTTTCACACACATTGGGTGGCTCTCAAAGCTCCTACCACCCTGTTGGCCAGCTTGGAGAAGGCATTTGTTTCTTTAAATCACTTCACCAAGCCAAGCCAGCCAGTGGCTTGGAGAATGCATACAAAGTTGTTTTCTTTTCACCTCTCTCCCTCCCCATCTATTTGCTTTCCTGCCTGCCTGCTCTCAAACACCTGACGTTCATGTCTTGCGGCTCTCACACATCTGACGTTTATTTTATGCGGCTCTTATGTTAAGCAAGTTTGGCCACCCTTGTGCTTGGGTATGGGAAGCTCAACAGAGGTAATACCCACTGAATGCACAGCCATCAAATAGAATTTCGAACTATTCTTGAACTCAATTTCATGAACCTTCTTCACAATGATATTATTATATATTTCTCAGATGGAGCCAGGGAAATAATTAATGCATCACACTCACAAGCTATTTTCTATTACAGACGCCCCTCTAGCTCTATCATATGAACAGAAGTTTGCAGCCAACCAAGCCTTATTGCTGTGCCCCCCAAACACCTGAGCACCCACCACTATGGATCCCATGCGGATTGCTGCCTACTTCTTCTCCTTCATAAGCCTCTTGCTGCTCACCCTTGTCCTGGCTTCCAACTACTGGGTAGTGAATCCAGACAAACACACCCATGCAGGATTGTGGCAAATGTGTCGTTATAACGCTTGTGAATCACTTGGGATGCGTGTGCCAGGTAAGGTAATATGTCAACTGAGATCTTGCCTATCCTGGGACAGGACACCTACAGACATGGTACACCAAAGCATTGGTCGGTCGTTCTGTGGTTGAGATTAAATGCATGTGTGTTGTAGGGGTGGGGTATGTTATGATGAGGATGGTGATATTGGATTTACATCCTGCCCTATACTCTGAATCTTAGAGTCTCAGAGCGGTTACAATCTTCTTTACCTCCCCCCCAACAACAGACACCCTGTGAGGTAGGTGGGGCTGAGAAAACTCTCTGGGGCTGCCAAGCCCCCCATCTGGGTGGGGAATCCCCCGCTCGGGAGGTTTCCAACCTACCGGTCCACATTGGGCTGGCGGGGGGAACCTCCCCCTACATCGCTAGTGCAATGATGTCACCTGGAAGTGATGCCATCAAAATGGCAGCGTCTGTATGGGGCCCCTCTAGGCATTTCTGAGAAAACTCTATGGTACAATAGTTACCATAGAGTTTTCACCTCCCAAATGGCTAGAGCATCCAGGAAAACCATAGAGTTTTCCCGTAAATACCTAGAGTGGCCCCCGCACGGGTGCCGCTATTTTAATGGTGTCACTTCTGGGTGATGTCATTACACCACATGCAAAAGTCCTCCACTCCGGGAAGTTGGGGACTTGGCAACCCTAGAGCTCTCCCAGAAGCTGCCCTTTCAAGGACAGCTCTGCAAGAGCTATGGCTGATCCAAGGCCATTCCAGCAGCTGCAAGTGGAGGAGTGGGGAATCAAACCCAGTTCTTCCAGATAAGAGTCCGCACACTTAACCACTACACCAAACTAGCTCTTTGTAGAGTTCTGCAGCGATTCCCATGAACATATGAAGCTGCCTTATACTGAATAAGACCCTCGGTCCCTCAAAGTCAGCATTGTCTACTCAGACTGGCAACAGCTCTCCTGGTTCTCAGGCTGAGGTCTTTCATATCATCCCCTGCCTGGTCCCTTTATAGCTAGAGATGCCGGGGATTGAACTGAGCCATGGTCCCTTCCAATTCCTATTATTCCTTGACTATACCACACACTAAAAACAATACTGCTGCCACTGTCATTACAACTAGATTCTCGTTCACATTTCATCATGGTATTGCACATGTACTATCTGGTATGTAACAAGAATGTGGATGCAATCGGGGCTTTTTTGGTAGCAGGAACTCCTTTGCATATTAGGGCCCACCCCCCTGATGTAGCCAATCCTCCAAGATCTTACAGAGCTCTTGTTACAGGGCCTACTGTAAGCTCCAGGAGGATTGGCTACATCAGGGGCGTGTGCCCTAATATGCAAAGGAGTTCCTGCTACCAAAAAAAAGCCCTGGATGTAATCATATACACATTTGCATCGAGTTAACTTTTTTGCTGTGTTTAACCCCTTCGCCCCCTGGCCCCTTCTTTCTTGTTGCAGATTATTTCCACGTCACCCGAGCCTTCCTGTTAATGGCTGTGTTGGCCAGCACTATTTCCTTCTCTGGTCTTTTGGCCTCGTTTTCCCACAACTACATTGGCTTCATTTCCATAAAGCGTCTTCCTTTCCGGGCCGGCTTTGTGGCAAGTATGTTGCTTAATGGGCCAGAAGTGTTGGGATTTCCATGGGTTTTTTTTTTTTCATTTCTTATCTATTTAATGATTACTTAATTTATACTCCTTTTTTCCAGTTGGGACAGAAAGCTGGTTATGTAGGTTTCCTCTCCTCCTTATTATCTTTAGAACAACCTTACGAATTAGGGTAAACTGAGGCTGTGTGAATGACCCAAGATCACATTATTGGGCTATTTGGTTCATATAGCCAGGACCTTTTTTTGTAGAAAAAGTCCATCAGGAACTTATTTGCATATCAGACCACACCCCAACATCACTATTGTTTCACATAGAGCTTTTTACAGAAAAAAATCCAGCAGGAGCTCATTTGCATATTAAGTCACACCCCCTGACACCAAGCTAGCCGAAACTACATTCCTCTGTGTTCCTGCTCAAAATCCCCGCTGCATATAGCAAGGTTTTGTCCAGTCACCGAAGCGTGATGGCAAGGGAAGGTCAAAACTTGGGTCTCCCAGATCTAAGTCTGATACTTTAAACACTATGCCAGATTGTCTCTCCTCATCCTTCTCTCTCCAGTGGAGAACCATAGCAGCTAATCACATAGTTCTCCAGGGCTTTTTTGGGTAGGGGAAAAAAAAATGCCAAGCTGGAACTCATTTGCATATTAGGCCACACCTCCTGATGCCATCATTGTATCGCACAGGGCTTTTTTTTGTAGAAAGAAGCCAGCAGGAGATCATTTGCATATTAGGCCACACCTCCTGACACCAAGCCAGCCAGAGATGTGTTCCTGTGCGTTCCTGCTCAATAAAAAGCCCTGGTTCCTTGTCTCCTCATATCAGAAAGTCTTGTAAGATATGTTAGGTAGGAAGTGATGGACCCAGGGTCACCCAACAAGTGTCCAAGCCCGTCCTCACAGGTACTGGTTTGACACTTCTGTGCTGCATCCTTGGAGCAGAAGTCCACATTGCTATGGGGACAGTGACTTACAGGAATAGTAGAAGATTTTCCCAAGGGAAGGGAGGGAGTCACTTAAACAAGAAATGGCAATGATAATAGCAGGGAAGAGCATGAACAGGTCTAATACAACAGTGAAGAATCAGACTTGGAGAGGACATAGGAGTGTGGGCTTGGAGTCCCACCATGGGGAGACATTCCATGAGTTGGCTTCCGGAAGCATAGAGCTTATGAACTGGACAGGAGAGGAGCCAAACCTTTTGTCCTGTTGAGCAGTACCTGCAAAATACCAGCAGTGGACCAAGGCTTGCCAACTCCAGTTTGGGAAATTTCTGGAGATCTGTGGGTGTGGCCTGGGGAGGGCAGGGTTTGAAGAAAGGAACATAAGAGAAGCCATGTTGGATCAGGCCAATGGCTCATCCAGTCCAGCACTCTGTGTCATACAGTGTCCAAAAAACCCAAGTGCCATCAAGAGGTCCACCAGTGGGGCTAGAAGCCCTTCCACTGTGCCCCCCAAGCACAAGAATACAGAGTATCACTGCCCCAGAAAGAGAGTTCCAACAGTACGCTGTGGCTAATAGCCACTGATGGACCTCTGCTCCATATGCTTATCCATTCCCCTCTTGAAGCTGTCTATGCTTGTAGCTGCCACCACCTCCTGTGGCAGTGAATTCCACATGTTAACAACCCTTTGGGTGAAGAAGTCCTTCCTTTTATCAGTTCTAACCTGACTGCTCATTTCATTGAATGCCCACGAGTTCTTGTATTGTGAGAAAGGGAGGAAAGTACAAGCGAAGGGCTTCAGTGAGGGGTAATTCCACAGAGTCCCCCTTTTCAGCCTGCCATTTTCTCCAGGGGAAATGATCTCTGTAGTCTGGAGATTCTGGGCCCCTTTGGGAGTTTGGCAACCCTGGACTTCAGGGACGTTCCACACAGGGACACCCTCTCAAGCTCTGAATTTGGGTTTGGCTGTCTAGCCCTGAGATATTTGCAAGGGTTGTCTTTTCCCCATTTGTCAAAGTCCATCCATTTGAGTTGGGGGTTCCCCGCTGCCATGGTCCACCTCTCTGCTGCCAATCATCTTTTTCATCCTGAAAAAGAGGGAGATTCATCCAATGAGCGGCAACATGTCTGCATCAGTGCCCTTGTGACCTGGAAGTTACATCACTACTTCTGGGGAACTGAGGTGACACTTTTGTATTTGGGCAAAAAACTCTATGGTAGAGGCCAAATTTACCATAGACTACCAGCTCCTCTGTAAGGTGAGCCAGTTGTAAGAGCTTTGCAGGAATTGGGGGTTCCAAACGTTTCTTTCTTTCTTTCTTTCTTTTCTTTCTTTCTTTCTTTCTTTCTTTCTTTCTTTCTTTCTTTCTTTCTTTCTTTCTTTCTTTCTTTCTTTCTTCTTTCTTTCTTTCTTTCTTTCTTTCTTTCTTTCTTTCTCTCTCTCTCTCTCTCTCTCTTTCTTTCTTTCTTTCTTTCTTTCTTTCTTTCTTTCTTTCTTTCTTTCTTTCTTTCTTTCTTTCTTTCTTTCTTTCTTTCTTTCTTTCTTTCTCTTTCTTTTTTCTTTCTTTCTTTCCAGGTATTTGCTGCCTCGTTGCCATATTGACATTCGTAGGACTGTACGATGATACCATCTTTCTCTTTGGGACATATTATGGATGGTCCTTTCATCTTGGCTCGTTCTTGCCTTTTCTGTGTTTTATAAGTGGTAAGTATATACCCTAATGATTAGAATTGATCATCATGTAATTTAGCTTTTTCCCCACCCCAGCTGAGCTCCGTCGCCTGGGGCCAGCTCCTGGCATCAGTCTCTCTGCTTACCCCTGGCTCTCTCAAGCACTGATCTGGCTTTGGTTTCCTCATTAACCTTTTCTCCTCTTGCCTTTCACCTGCCACCTTTGATGGAACAAAGAGCTTCCTTAAATAGGAGAAATGGCATGGAGTGGATCAGGGCTTTTTTCTAGCAGGAACTTCTTTGCAAATTAAGCCACACCCCCCTGATGTAGCCAGTCCTCCAAGAGCTTACAGCAGGCCCTGTAATAACAGCCCTGTAATCTTGAGAGTCCCTTGGACTGCAAGAAGATCAACTCAGTCAGTCCTAAGGGAAATAAACCCAGCCTGTTCCCTGGAAGTCAGATGCTGAAGCTGAAGCTCAAATACTTGGTCACCAATGAGAAGGGAGCCCTCACTGGAGAAGATCCTGATGCTGGGAAAGACAGAAGGCAAAAAAAGAAGGGGACCGCAAAAGATGAGATGGCTGGACAGCGTTACTGGTGTAACAAACACAAATTTGAGCAGACTTTGGAGGATGGTGGAAGATAGGAGGGCCTGGTGTGAATTTGTCCATGGGGTCACAAAGAGTCAGACTCGACTGTGCAACTGAACAACAACAAGCTCTAGGAAAGAGCCCGGTGGCGCAGAGTGGTAAAGCTGCAGTACCGCAATCTGAGCTTTCTGCTCATGACCTGAGTTAGATCCCGGCAGAAGCTGGGTTAAGGTAGCCAGCTCAAGGTTGACTAAGCCTTCCACCCTTCCGAGGTTGGTAAAATGAGTACCCAGATTGCTGGGGGGAAAGTGTGGATGACTGGGGAAGGCAATGGCAAACCACCCCGTTAAAAGTTTGCCATGAAAACGTCATGATGCAACGTCACCCCAGAGTCAGAAATGACTGATGCTTGCAAAGGGGACTACCTTTACTTTTTTAAGCTCCAGGAGGATTGGCTACATCAGGGGTGTGTGGTCTAATATGTAGAGGAGTACCTGCTACAAAATCAAATCAAATAAAACAGAACAAAAAACTCCTGAGTGGATATCCTTTGATTTTCTTTTCATGCCTAAGTACTCCCCTCAAGTTCACAGGATGATTAAAAAAAAAAAAAAAAACAGCCTGAGCAGGTAAATAGAGTGAGCATCACAAATGACTGAAAATGCGACTGTTCAGAAGACCCAGCTGCGTAAAGAACAGACATAAAACCATTTTTTTAAAAGAGGAAACTTTTATAAATTTGCGGATACACTTTTACCTTCTGTCTACATGTATCTGGATGCACAAACACACATGGAGACAGATGCCAAACTTCCTTCCTTCCTTCCTTTCTGGTGTAGTGGTTAAGTGTGCGGACTCTTATGGCTGCGGTCACACATGCTAAATAATGTAGTTTCAATGCACTTTCCAACTGGATTTTACTTGTGTGAACTGGCAAAATCCAGTTTAAAACTGCATTGAAAGTGGATTGAAACTGCATTATTTAGCATGTGTGATGCAGCTTGATCGGAGAACCAGGTTTGATTCCCCACTCCTCCACTTGCAGCTGCTGGAATGGCTTTGGGTCAGCCATAGCTCTCGCAAGAGTCGTCCTTGAAACTCTCAGCCCCACCCACCTCACTGGGAGTCTGTTGTGGGGGAAGAAGATGAAGTAGATTGTTAAGTCACACTGATTCAGTAAGAAGAGCGGGATATAAATCTATGGTCTTCCTTTCCTTTCCTTTCCTTTCCTTTCCTTTCCTTTCCTTTCCTTTCCTTTCCTTTCCTTTCCTTTCCTTTCCTTTCCTTTCCTTTCCTTTCCTTTCCTTTCCTTTCCTTTCCTTTCCTTTCCTTTCCCCTCCCCTCCCCTCCCCTCCCCTCCCTTCCTGTCAATTCTGTTCTTCCTTTAAAGCAGTGGTCCCCAACCTTTTTGGCCCCAGGGCCAGCCCACTGACCACGGCCCCAGGGCTGGCAGGGTGGGGGCACCCAATTCGACCTCCTCCTGTGGCGCCTCCTCCCCTGTTTTCCTCCGTTTCCTCCTCCCTCTTACACCCCTCCCTGTGCAGCCTCGCCTCCTCCTCCCCCTGTGAAGCCTTGCCACCTCTTAAAGGTGCAACTTGACTCCTACTTTGTTCTACTGCTTCATACCAACATGGCTGCCCACTTGGATCTATCCTCCTCCCCCCGTTTTCCTCCCTCCTTCACCCCCCCCATGCAGCCTTGCTGCCTCCTCCTCCTCCCCCCCCCCCCATTTCCACCATTTTAAGGCCGGGGAAGGGGCCATGAAGCTTCTTCCAGGCAGACCCCCCCCCCCACCCAAGAAAGAGGCAAGGGCAGCATCCCTCACTGCTGCTGTGGCGGTTTTCCCAGACGATCAGCTGATCGGTGGGGGGAGAGGTCAGCCTGGGAGGTGCTTCACTGTCCCTTTCCCAGTCTTGAAATGGTGAAAACAGGGGAGAGGAGGAGGCACGGGGGGGGGGGGGGCAGCAAGGCTTCATGGCCTGGGGGTTGGGAACCCCTGCTCTAAAGAGTGCAGGGAGGGAAGCATACCTGGTTCTCTCCCCTCCATCATTCTAACCTCATACAGTTAGGTTCAGCCAGAGGGGCTGCCCCCACAGGTCCCCCACCCGTTTCCTGCCAGTTGAGGATTTGAACCAAGGGCTCCCAGTGTATTTATACATATCTGAGTAAATAAATACTTAAATATATGTAAGTACCCATTTCTCTAGGGAGCTCTGGCTGATTTTTTTTTTCTTAAAAAAAGCCCTATCTGTTTTTTAAAATTGGTTGGGGGGTGGGGGATGCAAGTAGGCAGCCTTGCCTCGGGTATCACAAAGCACCAGCACAGGGCAGAGCTCTGATATCAGTCTTGGACTATCAGCATGGAGGGACTAAGGACTGGCTAAGCAGTGAGAGCCGTTAGTGGTGCTCCCTTCGACTTCACCTTTATCCTGGCGATGTTTCTTTTTCTGACAGGTGGGCTTGCTTTCAGAGAGCATCTGGTGCTAAACTGGTAGTGCTGAGCTCTTGGGATTGGATAAGAAGAGCAGAAGAGGAAGATATTGTATTTATATCCAGCCCTCCACTCCCAATCTCAGAGTCTCAGAGCGGCTCACAATCTCCTTTACCTTCCTCCCCCACAACAGACACTCTGTGAGGTGGGTGGGGCTGAGAGGGCTCTCCCAGCAGCTGCCCTTTCAAGGACAACTCTTACGAAAGCTATGGCTGGCCCAAGGCCATTCCAGCAGGTGCAAGCAGAGGAGTGGGGGATCAAATCCGGTTCTCCCAGATAAGAGTTTGCACACTTAACCACTACTCCAAACTGGCTCTCAACCCACCAGTGGACCAGATACTTCTGATGTGTTGTCAGTCTACTTCATCTTTTACCCTGATGATTTTTCTTTTCTCCCCTGACAGGTACGCTTTCTTGCGAGGCACACTCTAGTAGTATGCAGACAGGAACTGATATGAGGGGAAGGCGTGTGATTTACTGCTGGTAGTGCAGAGTTCAGATCTGAGGAACTCCTTCAGGAAGAAACACGAAAGGCATCCCCCTCACTTTTTTAAGGAAACAAAAACGTTATTTCTCTTCTTCAACTTCCTTGCTTTTGTGCGAAGAAATTATTTTTGATAGCCAACAGTGTTCTTTCAATGTCCAGCTTTCTAAATTTTCTCTGTCCGAAGTGCAAACTTCAAAAATAAATAAATAAATGAATACCCACTTATTCTACAACAGTGTTGTGCAACAGATCCATCCATGGGCACAAGCTGGTGCGGCTAAAGGGATTCTCCATTTTGAGAGGCAGGGAACCTCCAAATACCAGGGCTAGAAGGTAGCACCAGAAGGAGGCTTTGGCCTCTATGGCCCTCTAGGGCAGCAAGCTGGTCTCTGTGTGAAACAGAAGTCTGGTCTTGACGGACCACTGGGGATGTATCCTAATAGGTCAATGTAGCTACATGTTTCCCATTGGGAGGGCACCCATGGTTTCCTGCCACTCCTCCACAGAGCAATGGAGGAAATAGGCAGTGTTTCAATACTGTGACATCACTTCCAAGCAAAGCTGGAAGTGACATCGTCATGTTAGTGCCTCCACAAGTCTATAGCAAAGGAGAAATGACATCACTTCTGGATTGCTGCCAGAAGTGACATTGCAGCAGCAGAACGCAGGCTATTAGAATATCCCTACCCCCAAACTTCCTGCCAGTTGTCAATGTCGGCCTGGCAACCCTAGCTACATGGGACCTAGGTTCTAAGAAAACCCAGATATTCGATGGCTCACTGTTTGTGACTGTATTATCTCCTTTCTGCCAGTTTGTATCTGGGCTCCAAATCACAGCAAGTGCAGTCCCAGTGGTTGAAATAAGAGTTCACCCTCTAAAGCAGCCATTTCTTCCAGAGGATCTGATTTCTGTGGTCTGGAGATCAACTGTAGTTCCAGGGTTCTGCAGCCCCCCTCCCCAAAGATGGCAACTCTAGATGGCCTCTCCAGACTGGCTCACCCAAGAGTTTTGAGAGGCAATTAAGTAAGTGTATGGGGGAACTGGAATGGCAGGCCTATTTTAGGAAGTTTCCATATATTTCACATAGCTGTATCTCCAGCATATTTCCCTGCACTTTAAAACTGCAGGGAAATATGCCGGAGATAGTGATATAATATAGAAGCCACCACTAGATGGAGCAAATCACAAGTGGAAAAGAAACAAAACTGAAGCAACAGGGGCAAACAAGCCATGAAAATGAGAGAGCGGGAGAATCTTGAGTGTCTTTGACTGCAAATGACTTTGAATGCAAAATGGTGGAGCCTGGAGATCTCCCAGAATTACAACCAGGGTTTTACAACCCGGAATTACAACCAGCCGCCCTGAGCCTGCTTCGGCGGGGAGGGCGGGATACAAATAAAAGTTTATTATTATTATTTTATTTTTGTAGCAGGAGCTTTTTTGCATATTAGGCCACACACCCCTGGTGTAGCCGGTCCTCCAAGAGCTTACAGGGCTCTTCTTACAGGGCTTACTGTAAGTAGGGCTCTCAGGCCAGGTGGGGGTTCCCCTGCCCTGGAGGTTTCCAACCCGCTGGCTCACAGTGATGTCATTGCACCGGCAATGTCGCACACTAGCTGCTCTAGAATCTTCTGGGAAAACTTTATGGTTTTTCCAGATGCTCTAGCAATTTGGGAGGGAAAACTCTGTGGTACCTAATGTATCATAGAGTTTTCCCTTCCAATTTGCTACAGCATTCAGGAAAGCCATAGAGTCTTCCTGGAAGCTCCTAGAGCTGCACGTGCATGAAAATAGTCCCCTGCCGGAGGCGGTGGGTTACTTGGCAACCCTAACTGCAAGCTCCAGGAGGATTGGCTGCATCAGGGGTGTGTTGTTGCCTAATATGCAAAGCAGTTCCTGCTACAAAAAAGAAGAAGCCCTGATTACAATTGATCGCCTGTCTACTGAGATCAGTTCCTATGTGGCAGCTTTGGAGGGTGGACTCTATGAAATTCTACCTCACTGAGGTCCCTTCTCCCCCCCCCCCCACTTTTGTCCTCTCTAGGAACACCAACCTCAAATCTACAAGAGTTTCCCACCTCCAAGTAGACAACCATATCAACAGCAGTCACCCCAAGGCAATTGTTTAGCACCTGGACCCTTTCCTCTTGCTGCTTTGTGCTCCCTGGAAGCAAAAGAGGATTTGGATTCAGTGGCTGGCCTAAGAAGAGGAAAGTATCAGTCTCCTCTGCAAGGCGGGGAGCAGACCCACCTCACCCTGAGCTCGGTGAAGATGGACTAGCCCCTCAACAGGAGTGAAGTGGGCAGGGGCCACAGTCTCCTCCTGCTGGGTGTCAGACCAGAGGATACTGGGGAGTAGCAGTGCTGGACAGGTTCTCCCTGTGGCTCTGCCAAGAGGACGCCGAATTTGGGTCTGCAGTGTGAGAATGGAGGGTCTTGAGAAAGGGAGGGGCAGGTTGTACCTGAGAGCATTAATCACAGGCTGACAGGCTTGGCTTGTAAGAGAATCATCAGTCATTCCTATTGGTTTTCAAAGGAGGAGACAGATACTTTCTTTCACAGTCACATCTGCCACTATCAGGATCTCTGTAAATCTGTGAGGCTGTGATTGTATTGCCAAGTGCAGCTAAACATAAGAACATAAGTGAAGCCGTATTGGATCAGGCTAATGGCCCATCCAGTCCAACACTCTGTGTCACACAGTGGCCAAAAAACCAGGCACCATCAGGAGGTCCATCAGTGGGACCAGGACACTAGAAGCCCTCCCACCATGGACCCCAACACCAAGAATACCCCAGGCAGAGCGTTCCAACAGTACATTGTGGCTAATAGCCTCTGATGGACCTCTGCTCGAGAGAGTCTTGGATGATGTTCAAAATCTCAGTAGACAGAAGGATTTTCATCAGCAAAGCCCACTTCTCTGCCTCCCCTTCTTCCTTTTGCAGGCCTAAATGCCTCCCAAATGCTGCTCTGAGGAGAATTTGGACCCACTGAAACAGCATCAGGGTGGAGTTGGGAAGTTTTGCCACAGGAAGGGGAAATGGGTGGAAATGGGTGAAATCTTCTTGACCACAACTTCTGGAACCAAATGACAATTTTATATTTCAATGAACATTCTGTAGGGCTAGAATAAAATAGTGGAAATGCACCCCCCCCCCCCCAATCTTGTGATAGCATGGTTATGAGGCCTTGAACCACTGGGAGTTCCAGAGACAGAAACTGCAGGACCCATTTGTTTTGGCAGCACCTTGGGCAGATCCGAAAACCATATAACATGAGGTTATCCTGTCCAGACTGTAGAATTGTCAGGGCCGGTGCATAGGAGTAGGCCAGGTAGATAGCTGCCTAGTTTGCACTGATATTTCCTTATGACACAAAAATAATTTTTCTGCACCAGGGTCTGAATAGAACATTCAGACTGGCAAAGCTCTCTGGGTTCAAGACTTCAGGAAATATTAAGATATACCATCCCGAAGAACGGCTTTGTTTCTGCCTAAAATGTTTGGGCAATCTGGAAGTCATGTGGATGATGATGGATTAATGATGGACTAAAGAGCCCCGTGGCGCAGAGTGGTAAAGCTGCAGTACTGCAGTCGGAGCCCTCTGCTCACGACCTGAGTTCGATCCCAGCGGAAGCTGGTTCAGGTAGCCGGCTCCAGGTTGACTCAGCCTTCCATCCTTCCGAGGTCGGTAAAATGAATACCCAGCTTGCTGGGGGAGGGAGTGTAGATGACTGGGGAAGGCAATGGCAAACCACCCCGTAAAAAGTCTGCCGTGAAAACGTGAAAGCGACGTCACCCCAGAGTCGAAAACGACTGGTGCTTGCACAGGGGACTACCTTTACCTTTAATGATGCCCCGTGGCGCAGAGTGGTAAAGCTGCAGTACTGCAGTCCAAACTCTCTTCTCACAACCTGAGTTCGATCCCAATGGAAGCTGGGTTCAGGTAGCCAGCTCATCCTGACGGCTGCCATCAAGTCTGATCCAACTTCCTTCCATCCATCCTTCTGAGGTTGGTAAAATGAGAACCCAGCTTGCTGGGGTAAAGTGTAGATGCCCGGGGAAGGCAATGGCAAACCACCTCGTATAAGTCTGCCGTGAAAACGTTGTGAAAGCGACGTCACCCCAGAATCGAAAACGACTGGTGCTTGCACAGGAGACTACCTTGACCTTTTAATGAATTTATAATTGGTGACATTAGTACTTCTCCTTCTTGGAAATTACCACTGTATGAATTTTCCCCATGAAGAAACGTGCTTTGACTCCTTGCAGGACTATCTCTATTGGGACTGTTGTCTTCAAAAGACACTCAGTGATATTGCTTGAGTTGAATTGTACATTATTTGCAAGAGTGTTTGGCAATATGGAAATTTCCATTCATACTGTGTAGCATCTTGGATTTTTTTTTCAAATCGGGGTTAATTTGCCTACCTGCCCACTGTCAGAGAATGTGAGAAAAATGAAACTATTTTTCTCTTTCGTTTCCTCCTGTGAAATGTCAGCCTCTTATTAAGTACACCACAAGAGAGGAGGAGTTTCCGAAAGCTAGCGAACGACCGGTGGCCACTGATCCTCCAGTCTCTTCAAGCAGCCTTTGGATAAAACCGGTAAGCCAATTTCTCTTGATATCAAGCATCTGCCCAGGCTCTGGGATGTGCCAGCTGCTGCTGAATCTGCTGTTAAAATATCAAATAATTTTTTTTAAAACAACAACAACAACAGGGGGAATCTGGTCCTTTCATGCGCTTGGAAAATTTGGTAGGAAAGAAGGGCGGTGCTTAAACAGAGGCACCCTTTTTGTGTGTGATTTGGAGGAAAGAAGAAACAAAATTTTATAGAAGGGCTCAAACATATGCTCAGTTTCAATGTCTTTGAAGAGCTTTTGTAGTTCCTTGCGATGATTATATCATGCTGTCAACACAGGGCATAGAAGAAGCCGTTTGAAAAAGTCTTTGGCAGAGAGCCCAAACGCTTGGGCCCGCTCAACTGATTCTTGTAAGAGTCTATCAAGGGAGCGTATGTTTTTTGAAGAATTATCCCCCAGAGCCTGCAACACAAAGGGCAGATTCTTCCACCACCCAGTCTGAGCTGCAGCCCTTATGATTAATCTCTCTTTCTGTGCCTGAAGAAGTCAGCTACGCAGGGGCAGCAAACAGTTGAGATGTGGAGTGGAGATCTAAGGGTGGAGCCTGAGGGAGGGGCAGGGACCTGTAACGGATAAGGACTGAGTAAGTGTAGTATTTGCAAGCCTTGAGGATTCGGAAAAAAGTCATATGTTTGGCAGGATCCATCCTTAGGAGGAGATACGACCCAGCGGCTAATGAGTGGAAATTGACTTATTGGAACGGATCCAAGGTCAGTTGGACCAGACATGGCGGCAGCAGCCGGAATGTAATTAGCAGCACCAGCCAAATGTGATAAGTTGTGTCTTACAAAGAAATGAAAGCATGGCCATAACTATGTTTTTCCCCCTCCTCTTGTCCTTTTTTTTTTTTTTTTTTTAAGAAAAGACAGAGATAAGATGAGCCAGAATATGAAGCTGTTTGCTCCCATTGATGATTGGTGGTATCAGTGCTGGATTAAACCCCATGGAGGCCCCTAGGCAGCCAAAATCTCAGGGGCCCCCTTGCAAATCATGTCAGAGTCACCCTGCTGCCCAGGGCCTCTGCTGTAGCCTGTAGGCCCTTCTCAAAAGCCCCTTTGACAAAGCTGTGGGGCAGAGGCAGAGAGAGGCAAATTTGGTGACACCAGCAGCAGCCACACCAGGCAAGTCTGGCAAAGAGCAGCTCAGTCACTGGCTGTGCATGCAGGCTGGAAAGGCTGCAAGCAGGGGGGAAACTGGGGAAGGGGGGAAGCCAGCCTGGGGCCCCTAAAGGTGAGGGGCCCCATAGGCCAGTGCCTACTCCACCTATTTGTTAATCCGTCCCTGCCTTCTGAGGTTCCCGCGCTCCCCAACCTCCCTTCTCTCCAAGACTTGCTGAGATTCCCTTAATGTGTGGAAGAAGCTGAAGTTTCTGAAGTGACATGGCTGCGCTTGAGTTTTTGGGGCCTTTCAAGGACTCGAATGTCTGCATGCAAAAATGCTGTGGGTGTGGAGTGTGAGATTTTTTTTGGCCTCAGAAGGAACAGGTTTAAGATTACTGACGAGGTTCAGTCAGGGCTCTTTTTCTAGCAGGAGCTCTTCTGCATATTAGGCCACGCCCCCCTGATGTAGCCAGTCCTCCTGGAGCTTACAGTTGGCCCTGTACTAAGAGCCTAAGCTCTTGGAGCTACATCAGGGGGGCGTGGCCGAATATGCAGAAGAGCTCCTGCTAGGAAAAAAGCCCTGGGTGGGTGCAGTCACGTGCTAATATTCCTATTGTGTAGTAGGTTCAGTGCATGAATGAGTCGATGCAGTAGTGATATCAAGCTCTTTATGAGGTACAGCATAGTGGATAGCTGCACTACAAAGCTGCTGCTGGGCCAAAAGGGCCAACCTTATATACATCTCTGGGTTCCCTTGCAAACACAGTATTGGGTCATTCAAACTGGTGAGGGCTTGTGATTGGTCCAGGGCTTCAGAGATTTGGATCCTGCAGCCCATTGTTCGCCAGTCCCCAAGCTCAGTCTGTATGGCTGCAATGAGCCAGGCAGGAACACCCGAAGTCTTCCCTTGAGTCCACATACATAACTAGGGCTGCCAATCCCCAGGTGGGGGCTGGGGATCCCCTGGTTTGGAGGCCCTCCCCCTGCTTCAGGGTTGTCAGAAAGCGGGGGGAGGGGAGGGAAATGTCTTCTGGGAACTCTATTATTCCCTATGGAGATTTATTCCCATAGAAAATCATGGAGAATTGATCCGTGGGTATCTGGGGCTCTGGGGGGGGGGGCGGCTGTTTTTTGGGGTAGAGGCACCATATTTTCAGTATAGCATCTAGTGCCTCTCTCCAAAATACCCCCCAAGTTTCAAAAAGATTGGACCGGGGGGTCCAATTCTATGAGCCCCAAAAGAAGGTGCCCCTATGCTTCATTATTTCTTATGGAAGGAAGGAATTGAAAAGGTGTGCCGTCCCTTTAAATGTGATTGCCAGAACTCCCTTTGGAGTTCAATTAATCTTGTCACAGCCTTGATCTTGGCTCCACCCCTAATGTCTCCTGGCTCCACCCCCAAAGTCCCCAGATATTTCTTGAATTGGACTTGGCAACCCTATACATAACATAATGTATGTAATGGAAAATGTAATGGAAAATGTCATGTAATGGAAAAATGGTCCCCCCCTTTAAAAAAAAAAAATCTGTTTTGCTAATTACTTAACGTTGTCTTAATTTGTGTAATATTACTGGCGGGTTTATGTGGTTTCCTATTTTGGAACTTTATGTTTTTCTGTAAGCTGTTTGAATTTATAACAAAGAACAAAATTATTTTAAAAAACAAGACAAAAAAGATGTGTTCTCAGGAACCACAGACTGGGACCCTGGGGGGAGGGCGTCTCCCACTCATCGCTCCATTCTCCGTTCATAGTGCCGTGCGAGTGATCCATTATGGAGCGATGAGTGGGAGATGCTGCTTTGAGGAAGGGTCATTCGGAAGCAGTGACACATGCTAGCATTCCCATGAGAGGCTTTTGCTGTGCCCACTTTTTTTGAATTTCATATTTTTTGGTTCTTTGAAACCATTAAATATGCTGTTTGGAAAATAGAAAGAGAACTTCCAGAGACTGCAAAGGATCTTTTTCTTGATGGGATCATTGAAAGCAATGGCACTTTAACTCAACCCGCAGGAGCGGGTGGATCGCCTTTGAAGCTTCTGAAAGTGGAAACTGACGGGCACACATGAATGTGAATGGACTGGGAATTTTGATATAATTTGCATCTGATTGTTGAAGAGACCAGTTCCCTGTAAGCTGAGTTAGTGTGAGCTAGCTCACAGTTTTTTAGCTTCTGGCTCACCCTCTTTTGTCTTAGCTCACGAAAAATGGCCCCAGACCAAACTAATTGATGCAGTAGCTCACAACTTTAATTCTAGTAGCTCTGAGTCTAGTGACTTCTGATTTCCATGCCCCAGTCTTCAGCAGCCTGCTTTGAACATATATACGAACATATGAAGCTGCCTTATATTGAATCAGACCCTCGGTCCATCAAAGTCAGTATTGTCTACTCAGACTGGCAGCGGCTCTCCAGGGTCTCAAGCTGAGGTTTTTCACGCCTGTTTGCCTGGACCCTTTTTCGTTGGAGATGCTGGGGATTGAACCTGGGACTTTCTGCTTACCAAGCAGATGCTCTACCACTGAGCCACCGTCCCTCCCAACATATGAAGCTGCCTTATACTGAATCAGACCCTCAGTCCATCAAAGTCAGTATTGTCTACTCAGACTGGCAGCGGCTCTCCAGGGTCTCAAGCTGAGGTTTTTCACGCCTGTTTGCCTGGACCCTTTTTCGTTGGAGATGCTGGGGATTGAACCTGGGACTTTCTGCTTACCAAGCAGATGCTCTACCACTGAGCCACCGTCCCTCCCAACATATGAAGCTGCCTTATACTGAATCAGACCCTCAGTCCATCAAAATCAGTTTTGTCTACTCAGACTGGCAGCGGCTCTCCAGGGTCTCAAGCTGAGATTTTTCACACCTATTTGCCTGGACCCCTTTTAGTTGGAGATGCCGGGGATTGAACCTGGGACCTTCTGCTTACCAAGCAGATGCTCTACCACTGAGCCACAGTTCCTCCCTTTGGAGGCTAAGTAATCAGGCACTGGGGAAAGCCTACATGGTATACCACAGAGTTTGCCCTCTCTTAGCTATGTTATAACCCAGGGGTGGCCAATGGTAGCTCTCCAGATGTTTTTTGCCTACAAATTCCATCAGCCCCAGTCATTAGCCATACTGGCTGGGGCTGATGGGAGCTGTAGGCAAAAAACATCTGGAGAGCTACCGTTGGCCACCCCTGTATTTCCTTAAAGCATGGCTGTCAAACATGTGGCCCAGGGGCCAAATCAGGCCCCCAGAAGGCTCCTATCAGGCCCCTGAGCAACTGGCTGTCATCTGCTTCCTTCTCCCTATATCTTTTGCTTCCTTCTGCATCACAGCTTGCTTTGCAAGGCCTGCATAGGAGCTACAGAGCAGCACCTCTATTTTCTCCATTGGCTGAGCTTCCTCCCTTGGGGATGAAGGGAGGAAAATAGAGCTTGTTTTTCCAGGTTCTTTCAATTGCACAGCAGAGCTACTGAGCCAAGTACCTCTTCCTTCTATTGGCTGAGGCTCCCCCCCCCAGTCCTCTGGGGAAGAAAGGAAAGAGCCAGAGCTTCCTTTGGCCCATTCCCTGGATCCCATGAGAGAAATACAAAGAAAGCACCTTTAAGACCAACGAGTGCTAATATTTTAAGCATGTTTTAAGTGTTTGAAAATATATATCTTTAATTGTGTGTCTGTCCTTTATAAAATTGATATATCTGCTACCTAATCTTAAATAGGTACAGATACAGCCCGGCCCAACCTGACATGGTCCAGCCCAGAAAGGTCTCATTTATGTCAGATCCGGCCCTCATAACAAATGAGTTCGACACCCCTGGCCTAAAGGCTAGGAGAAATGCAAGCCCTGAACTCCTTCCCTTCCCCAAACTCTGCCTTCTCCAGATCTCCCATCCTTACTGGCAACTCTCATCTTCATTGGAGGGGACAAGGAAGGCACATGAAAATTCCCTGCAAGTGCAGAAACAACATTCCTACGGATAGGGCTCATTTGGTAGCAGGAGCTCCTCTGCATTTTAGACCACACCCCGCTGATGTAGCCAATCCTCCTGGAGTTTACAGTAGGCCCTGTACTAAGAACCCTGTAAGCTCTTGGAGGACCGGCTACATCAGGATGGTGTGACCCAATATGAAAAGGAGTACCTACTAAAAAAAAAAAGCCCTGCCTATGCAGAAACAAAGCCAGTTGGGAATTCGGTGTCTGGAAGGCTAAGCAGAAATAACCCCCCGCCGAATAGGCTTCCCAATCCCCAAGTCCCAGCGGGGGATCCCCCGGTTTTACAGGCTTCCCCCCTCCCCCAGCCAGCTGACTGGCGGGGGAAGCCCCGCCCCCACAACCATCATGCACCTCCATGAATGATTCCCATAGGGAATGATGGGGAATTGATCTGCGGGTTTTGGGGGCTCTGGGGGGGCTGTTTTTAGAGATAGAGGCACCAAATTTTCAGTATAGCATCTAGTGCCTCTCCCCAAAATACCTCCCAAGTTTCAAAAAGATTGGACCAGGGGATCCAATTCTATGAGCCCCAAAAGAAGGTGCCCCTATCCTTCATTATTTCCTATGGAAGGAAGGCATTTAAAAAGATGTGCAGTCCCTTTAAATGTGACGGCCAGAACTCCCTTGAAGTTCAATTATGCTTGTCACATCCTTGCTCTTGGCTCCGCCCCAATGTCTCCTGGCTCCACCCCCAAAATCCCCTGATATTTCTTGACTTGGACTTGGCAACCCAACCGCCGAATGAACCACAGTCAAATAGAATTTAAAACTATTCTTGAACTGAATTTCATGAACTTTGTACAACAGGGATGGGGAACCTCGAGGTCACTTGGTGTGGCCCTCGGGAATTACTGGGCTGAACTGAGCCATGTGGCTGCCTCCCTGGGGCGTCACTGGCCAGTGATGATCATGGGGCCCAGCTGCACTGTGCAGCAGCCTCCCCAGGGCCAGGCAGGGATCCCAGGGCCCAGATGTCCTGTGCGGCAGCCTCCCTGGGGTCTGGCTGGCTGGCCAGAATTGCTGCAGGGCCTGGAAAAGTTACTGTCACAGTTCAGTTTGCACGTGATTATCCCAGATGGTGTGGCCTAATATGCTAATGAGTGTGTGACCTAATATGCTGATATTAGGGGATGTGAACTAATATGCTATTGAATGCCTGCTGGGCTTTTTCTACAAAAAAGCCCTGGACCTATGCATTTGCCGAGGTGTTTGTGTGTGCGCGCGCCAGATTAGTCTCTCGCCACATGACTTCAAATAGAAAAACAATTATTTGCATTGATTTTGCTGGCCTGAATCATCCCCCCTCAACGGAGCACTGTTTTTTAAGTTCATAATTTTTTTATGGTCCACGAGTGATGTTATAAATATCCATATGGCCCTTGGCAGAAAAAGGGTTCCCCACCCCTGTTGTACAATGATATCAAAACCCCAAGCTATTTTCTATTACAGACATCAAAGGAGCAGAAGCTGGTGGCCAACAAACCCTCAGATATTCTTGCCGTGCCGCCACACACCCGATCATCCGCTATGGAAGGAATACGGACTGCTGCCTGCATCTTCTCCTTCGTCAGCCTCTTGCTGCTCATCGTTGCCCTGGCTACCAACTACTGGATGATGGATTCAGCCCAAAGGGTGCATATGGGACTGTGGCAGGCATGTAAGGATAACAATTGTGCATCATATGGGATGAGCGTTTCAGGTAAGGCAACATGTAAAGCGGGGGTGGCCAAACTGAGAATCGGGAGCCACATGCGACTCTTTCACACATATCGTATGGCTCTCAAAGCCCCCACCGCCCGCCCAGTTGGCTTGGAGAAGGCATTTTTCTCTTGCAGCTTGGAGAAGTCATTTAATTTTGCTTTCCTTCTACCTCCTCTCTTCTCCCTTCTATTTCCCTCCCTCCCTCCCTTCCTTCCGCCTGTCCATTTTGCAGCTCTCAAACGTGTGATGTTCCATGTTTTGCGACTCTCATACGTCTGACGTTTACTCGACGTGGCTCTTACATAAAGCAAGTTTGGCCACCCCTGATGCAAAGTCAGATCTTCCGTGTCCTCAGACAAGACACTTAACAGATATAGTACACCAAAGTGCTGATCAGGCCTTTTGTTGCTGGGATTAAATGTATGTTCAGTTCAGTTCAGTTCAGACCTTTATTGGCATAAAAGTGTCAGGCAGGGGTTCATTGAAGCTCACAAATAAGCAGATTTGGTATTTGAAACAAAGTTGCATTTATTGGATACTTCAGAGTTACTCCAGCTTGGAAGGCATTGGAACTGATGGAGATCAGTTCAAATCTTTGGCTTTTAACATTCTACATCAAAGCAATTGTTTCTACCCCCATTCCCAAAACAGAAGGCTGCCTTTGCATGTGAGAGTTTTCTCAACGATCCCCCCTTATCTTTACAGTTGGTGGTTACATTTTCCCGGAGGCAATGTCCTTGCTGCTTCTAGGGAGGAGGTGAGAATCTGGCACAAACTTTCTACTTCAAAGAGGACTTGGCAACCTTTGATATTCCTGGGAAGCTACGCTCTACTCCCCCCCCTCCCCTCTCTATCACTCTTGCCCCTGGGTTAGTGAGCACCTCTAGGCATTAATTGATATGGTTAGTAATCAGCATTTGACAATAGTATTAATGAACAGAGCCTGACATAAAGCAATCATGATTCACAATCAAAAGTAGGTGCAAAGGCCTGAAGTCTAGTAAGAACAACACACAAAGCATTCCATTAAAATGGCAGCCAATAATACTAATCAAAAATAGACACCCAGCAATTAAAATACAGAAGTATGCCTAGATTTAATTAAATGTATGTGTTCAGTTGAGGCAGCGGACGTCCTCATTTCCATCTGCTTGGCTTCCCTTACCTGTCATGGTGTTATCTTATTTTAATCTTATCAATCTATTATTCCATCTCTGGGCCTACTGGAAATCGCCACCTGTGACATAGATGTTTGTTTTATTGTATTTTATGGTTTCGCTTGTAGTTTTCAATGGTTTCAACTTTTGTTGTTATCCGCCCTGAGCCCACTCGTGGGAAAGGGTGGAATATAAATTAACAAATATGAATACAAATAAATAAATATGACAGGAGACTTCTGAAGGATTTAGCTGAACCCATGAATCTGCCTTATATCGAGTCAGGTCCTTGGTCCATCAAAGTCAGCATTGTCTATGCCAGGGGTGGCAAACTGTGGCTCCAGAGCAACACGTGGCTCTTTCACACATATTGTGTGTCTCTTGAACTCCCCCTCCCGCCCCCTCGGCTAGCTTGGAGAAAGCATTTTTTTTTCTTTAAATCACCTCTCCAAACCAAGCCAGCCTGCGGGTTAGAGAATGCATCTAAAGTTAAAGCTGCTTTCTTTCCATCCCTCCCCCTCCCCTATCTCTTTGCCTGCCTCCCTCCCTTCCTGTCTTATGGCTCTCAAACATCTGATGCTCATGTCTTGTGGCTCTCAAACATCTGACATTTATTCTAAGTGGCTCTTACGTGAAGCAAGTTTGGCCAATCCTGGTCTACATGGACTGGAAGTAGCTCACCCGGGTCTCAGGCTGAGGTCTTTCTCATCACCTATTGCCTGGTCCCTTTTTTAGTTGGAAATGCCATGGATTCTGCTCAGGAACCGCTCATTAGGAAGTTCTTCCTAATGTTGAGCCGGAAGCTCTTCCGATTTAATTTCAACCCGGTGGTTCTGGTCCTACCTTCTGGGGCAACAGAAAACAATTCTGCACCATCCTCTATATGACAGCCCTTCAAGTACTTGAAGATGGTGATCATAACACCTCTCAGCCACCTCCTCTTCAGGCTAGACATGCCCAGCTCCTTCAACCATTGGGAGGGACGGTGGCTCAGTGGTAGAGCATCTGCTTGGGAAGCAGAAGGTCCCAGGTTCAATCCCTGGCATCTCCAAAAAAGGGTCCAGGCAAATAGGTGTGAAAGTCCTCAGCTTGAGACCCTGGAGAGCCGCTGCCAGTCTGAGAAGACAATACTGACTTTGATGGACCGAGGGTCTGATTCAGTATAAGGCAGCTTCATATGTTCATATATGTTCTTCATAGGACTTGGTCTCCAGACCCCTCACCGTCTTTGTCACTTCATCTTTGTAACCATACACAAGGTTGCTTTTTTTGCTGTGTTTCACTAACGCACGTTTCACCCCACCCCCTGCCCCTTCTGTCTTGTTGCAGGTGCTATCCATGCCGTCCGAGCCTTTGTGTTAATGGGGATGGTGGCCGGTGCTGTTTCCTTCGTTGGTCTTTGTGCCTCATTTTCCCACACCCACATCGGCTCCATTTCCATCAAGCATCTTGCCGTGTCAGCCAGCTTTGTGGCAGGTATGTCGTTTAATTGACTAGAAGCGTTGGGATTCCCAGAATTCCATCCTTTGCACTTGTTTACTACACCTCATTTTTTAAAAAAAATTATTTCATTTCTTATCTATTAAATGATTACTTCATTTATACCCCACCTTTTTTGTCAATCGAGACCCAAAGCAGGTTAATGTAGGTCTCCTCTCCCCCGTGTTAACTTCACAACGATCTTATGAGGTAGGTCAAGCTGAGGCTGTCCAAGGTCACATTATTGGGATATTTGGTTCATATAGCAGAGTTTTGCCTGGTCATAGAAGCACAATGGGAAGTGAAGGTCCAAACCTGGGTCTCCCTGTTCTATATCTGACACTTCAGCCACTATACAACAACATTATGGGATCACAATTCATAATAAAGAACTAACAGACAACCAAACACTGTGATATTGCAGACTAACATATTGCAAACTTTTATCAAAAATCTTATAAAGCTAATTATAGCATAAGAAGGAAATACAATGTATAAAAGAGTCCATCCAATGGGTTCTTGGTTTAGACTAATTTCATTGAGTTTTTTCTCAAGAATGTCACTGTCCATGTCAAGGTTATCAGCCTTTTGTTGGATTTCAGTGTACGTATTAGGAGCAGGTCAGTCATTAACGTTTAAAAGGTAAAGGACCAGTCATTTCCAACTCTGGGGTGACATGGCATCACGTTTTCACGGCAGACTTTTTACGGGGTTGTTTGCCATTGCCTTCCCCAGTCATCTACACTTTTCCCTCAGCAAGCTGGGTACCCATTTTACCGACCTCGGAAGGATGGAAGGCTGAGTCAACCTGGAGCCGGCTACCTGAACCCAGCTTCCGCTGGGATCGAACTCAGATCATGAGAAGAGCTTGGACTGCAGTACTGCAGCTTTACCACTCTGTGCCACAGGGCTGCTTTAAACAGCCTTCTACCTTTGACTGATAAATGTTCTCTGCAAGCTCTTTCTTTCTTTCAAATCTTTTTGGGTTTTTTTCCAAATTAACATCCTGTTAATGTTAATTAAGTTATGGGTTTGACACTTCTTTGCTGCATCCCTGGAGCAGAATTCCACATTACTATGTGTAGAACCAGGTCCCCAACCCCCAGTCCATGGACCAGTACTAGTCCGTGGCCTGTTAGCAACCGGGCCATGAGTTGTATAATTATTTCATTATATATCACAATGTAGTAGTAGTAATAATAACAGTAATAATAATAATAATAATAATAATAATAATAATAATAAGACATTGGATTTATATCCTGCCCTATGAGAGCTATGGTTAATGTTAATTAACATTAACAAGAGGCAGATAACCTTGACATGGACAGTGACATCCTTGAGAAAGAACTCAGCAAAATG
The DNA here is from genome assembly GCF_032191835.1 of Heteronotia binoei. Taxonomy (NCBI): domain Eukaryota; kingdom Metazoa; phylum Chordata; class Lepidosauria; order Squamata; family Gekkonidae; genus Heteronotia; species Heteronotia binoei. The sequence goes on from NC_083239.1 coordinate 40,536,598, forward strand.
AGTCTAAACCTGGTACTCATTGGATGGATTCTTTAGTAAAATTATGCTGGATGAACTCTTTTATACACTGTACTTCCTTCTTATGTTATAAATGGCTATAAGATTTTTTTATAAAAGTTTTCAATATATTAGCCAGCAATATCACTTTAACCTCTATGCCATACTGTCTCTCCCTCCTTTCTTCAGTAGGGAACCAAAACAGTGAATCACATAGTTCTTTCCTCCTCTCCAAGTCCTGTAGGGTATATTAGGTAGGACATGATGGGCCCAGAGTCATCCAGCAAATATCCAAGCCTAGTCCTCCAAGTTATGGGTTTGACACTTCTGTGCTGCATCCCTGGAGCAGAATTCCACATTGCTATGGGGACAGTGACTTAGAGAAGTAGAACCAGGGTCCCCAACCCCATGGACTGGTACTGGTCCGTGGCCTGTTCGCAACCGGGCCATGAGTTGTATAATTATTTCATTATATATCACAATGAAGTAGTAGTAATAATAATAATAATAAGACATTGGATTTATATCCTGCCCTATGAGAGCTATAGTTAACCTAAGGCCATTCCAGCAGCTGCAAGTGGAGGAGTGGGGAATCAAACCCAGTTCTCCCAGATAAAGAGTCTGCACACTTAACCACTACACCAAACTGGCAAGGAAGAACTGAATACATCTAATGCGACAGTGAAGAATCAAACTAGGAGAGGAAATTGGAGTGTGGGGTTGGAGTCCCACCATGGGGAGTCATCCCATGGGTTGGCTGCGGGAAGCATGGAACTTATGAGCTGGACAGAAGAGGAGCCTGACATTCGGTCCTGTTGACTAGTACTTACAGAATGACAACAGTGGACAGAGTGTTGCTGACTCCAGGTTGGTGAATTTTTGGAGATCTGTGGGTGTGGCCTGGGGAGAGCAGAGTTTGCAGAAGGGAAGGACTTCAGGGAGGTGTAATGCCACAGAGTCCTCCCTTTCAGCCTGCCATTTTTTCCCGGGGGAAAGGATCTCTGTAGACTGGAGATCAGGCCCCTTTGGGAGTTTGGCAACCTTGGACCTCAGGGGTCTTCTGCTCAAGGACACCCACTTAAGCTCTGGATTTGGGTTTGTGTTGGGGAAATGTGGAATGCAGGAACCTTTGGGGAGGGAGAGAAGCTGGTTTCTTCATTGCATCAAGAAAGAGAGACAGTTGTTCTAAGAAACCCCCCTCTCTTATTTATTGAACTTCAGTCCCAAATGTAAATTCATTGAAACATATAAGAATCAGGTATGCAACATACAAAATCAATCAAATTACTTAAATACCCAGTTAGAGTGCACCGGAAGGAGATATCCTGGTTCTTCTGTCAAGTCCTATAACACAAGGTGGTTGATCAGAACAAGAAGGAACAAGACTACAATCCACACACCACAGAGTACCTTTTTCCATCCATAGGAGCTAGTGTAACTGCCAATCAACTCTGGGATGAGCATCTGACATACGGTGATGTACACAACAGAGCTCAGACCTTTCTCCCTATCTCTCAGGGTCAAGAAGGCCAAGGAAAGCAGACTTAAACTAGGTGGACTCAAAGAGTCAAGGTTGCCTGAGGGAGTCCCCTAGGAAGCTAGGTTCTGATGATCTATTTAGAATTTGAGAATATATAAACATTCCAAAAGGCAAAGTCATGTGAAGCAAAAGACATGTACAGCATTATGGCTGTTTCCCCACTGACCTTACTCCGGAGTGACGTCCCTCTTCACCGTGCAGTGTCTGCGCGGATTTCCCACCAACTGCTGCGCGCAACCAGGAAGAGCCGCAGCTTTTGCGTTGCAGATGTAAACTGGGTTTTAGCGGTTTACATCTGCGACGCAAAAGCCGTGGCACTTCCTGGTTGTGTGCAGCAGTTGGTGGGAAATCCGCGCAGATGCTGCGCGGTGAAGAGGGACGTCGCTCTGGAGTAAGGTCAGTGGGAAAACGGCCTTTCTGTACCAGGAAGGTCACGTTACTTGAAGTATCTTAAAGCCTTTTTTGGAAACAGCCAGAGCTTTAATTATAGAAGCTAATTGCTATAGAAATGGAAATAGCATATGTTTAGCATAGGCAGATGACTGAGGCTCAATCCAACCCTTGTTCCTAAACAGTTTGGCCGGCTAGCCCTGAGATATTTTGCAGGGCTTGTCTTCTCCACAGTTGCTGAGGTCCTTCTGTCCTAGGGTTATCAGACCCCCCATGAAGGTGGGAGTCCCCTGCTGCCAGGTTTCACCTCTCTGCTGCCAAGCAGCTAACTGGTGGGTAGGAATTCATCCTGAAAAAGAGGAAGATTCATCCAACATCCAGCAATGTGCCTACATCACTGGCTCAGATGTTACACCATCATTTCTGGGACACTGGTATTTGGGCAAAACTTTATGGTAGAGGCCAAATTTCCTATAGAGGGTGTTTTTTGTTGGCCTAAGTATTAGAACATCACCCAGCATCCCTTCTGAGCTTTTGAGCAGTGACAGAGACGCGTTGGTCTATGTTGGCTGGGTCTACATGCTGCTCCTGCTAAGTTCCCCTCCGTCCTTTGCTGGTTGCCAGGATGGAGCTAGCAATCCTCATCCGTTTTGCTAAAAATCTCTGACATTCAGAAAGGAAAAAGCAATAGTCAAGCGGCACCTTTAAGACCAGCAAAGTTTTATTCAGAAGGTTCGCTTTCGTGTGCTCTAAGCAGACTTCATTAGACAAAAATGGAATGGCAAACAATTCTAAATATAGAGAAAGTGGGCAGTGAATTAGTATGTAGAGGCATGGAAATGTTTTTTTAGCAGATTAAATGAATCACAAATTGGGGGTCTGTGTGTGTTTGTTAGTGTTGTTAACTGGGCTGAAACAACAACGGAGGGTGATAAAAAGCAGATTGATGTCATAGGTGTAAAGTGCCATAAATAGGAGTTTGTTGTTAGTTCTGGATTTCAATAGAGAGCATTAGTTTCTCAAGAGGTTTAAACATCATTCTAGTTTGCCATTAGAAAAAAAGAATACATTAAAATATAGTGGAAGATGGGTTAGTATATGTAATAATATAAACAGCCAATATCCCTTATTTGAATATGTCAATACAAAAAAACAAAGAAACCAATATTCTGATACACTGTTCTAAAAGAGAAATACAAGTGGCTGCCCACTTGGATCTATCAATTCAGAAAGGACTTTCAGCTCCTCTGCATGGTGAGGCAAATGTAAGAGCTCTGCAGGAATTGGGGGTTCCAAAGGGATAACTCCTTTTTTTGGTGTGTTCCCAGGTTTTTGCTCCATGATTGCCATGTCCACATTCACAGGAGTGTACAGTGACGTCACTTTATTTTTTGGGACACTGTTTGGATGGTCCTTTGGTCTTGGCTGGGCCTCATTCATTCTGTTTCTTATAACTGGTGAGTATATAACTTATTGAATAGAACTGATCATCATGTAATTTAGCTTTTTTCAGATTTTTTAAAATTGTATTTGTGTGTGTGTGTGCATACGCATGTGCACACATGCCTGGAAGTCATGGTTGACTTCTGGTGACCTGCACTAGGGCTTGGACTTTTCAGAGAGGTGGCTTGCTATTGCCTGCCTCTGCCTTCCAACCCTGGTATTCCTTGGAGGTCTCCTGTCCAAGTACTTGTCAGGGATAGCCCTACCTAGCTTCTGAGATCTGATGAGATTGGGTTTGCCTGGTCTATCCAGATCAGGACTATCTTGTTATTTTTCTTGAACAATTCAGAGCCTGTCTGGAATTGATAATATCAATGTCCTGCAATTTCCGACTTGAGACACCAGTGTGGCTCAGCAAGGAACCAAAGACAACACTCTAAAAAGGAAGAAGAAATCTTCAAGTTAAGCATATTGTGAGTGAGGGCAGATAGAATGCCGGGGGGGAAAAACTCACCACTATGAGAATGAAAAGGAAGGCAAAGATTTAACTAGTTACTAGACAGAAGAGCTTATTAGAGATGGGGTTTTTTCCCCCAGAAAGCGAAACAACGGAGGTGAACTGTTACCAGGAATTCAACTATAGACCGTGGGCAGATTTATGCTGGCAAACGGAAACAATTTGACCAGGGTGTTTATCAGGAGGCCTTGCACGTGCCACTTTGTCATAAAGGACTCACAGCAACCTGTCTTTGAGACAGAAATACCGTATGGATATTTAACAAAAGTTTCCGGCATTGGCAGATCTTTTTTTGTAGCAGGAACTCCTCTGCATATTAGGCCACACCCCCTGGTGTAGCCAATCCTCCTGGAGCTTACAGTAGGCCCTGTACGAAGAGTCCTGTAAGCTCCAGGCGGATTGGCTATATCAGGGATGTGTGGCCTAATATGCAAAGGAATTCCTGCTACCAAAAAAGGTCCTTATTATTGGTGATGTTAAGTTGTAACCGGGGCTTTTTTTTCTGGAAAAAAAAAATTGGTGCTGGAATTGTCAAGAGGGGACTGAAGGAGAAACACATTTGTCCCCCTCATGAACTTTTAAACATTTTTTTTTTGAGAATTTTGTTTCCACAAAGAAGTTCCAGAACTCTGTGCTGCTGTGTTCCCCCAGGAAGAAAGCTTGGTTATAACCTTTCAGTTATGCCACTGGGCTTCCTGCTATTTTTATCTGAACTTTGACAGAGTTTGACTCTTTAATTAAAAAAAAGGTGGCAGACCCCTGTTAAATGTCTTGGACTATCAGCATGGAAAGACTCTGAGGACTGTCTGAAGAAGAAGAAGATGAAGATATTGGATTTATATCCTGCCCTCCACTCTGAATCTCAGAGTCTCAGAGCAGTGCGCAATCTCCTTTACCTTCCTCCCCTACAACAGACACCCTGTGAGGTGGGTGGGGCTGAGAGCTCTGATAGAAGCTGCCCTTTCAAGGACAACTCCTGAAAGAGCTATGGCTGACCCAAGGCCATTCCAGCAGCTGCAAGTGGAGGAGTGGGGAATCAAACCCGGTTCTCCCAGATAGAGTCTACACACTTAACCGCTACACCAAACTGGCTCTCACCAAACTGAGCAGTGAGATCCGTCAGTGGTCCCTTCTGCTTCATCTTTACCCTGCTGGTGGTTCTTTTCACTCCTGACAGGTGGGCTTGCTTTGAGAGACTGTCTGGCACTAAATTGGTAGCTCTGAAGATTGGATGAGAAGAGGAATCTCACAGTCACAGTGGATCTGATGCTTCTGGTGATGTGCAATCAGCAGGCCTCAGATTCAGCAGGAGCTCACAGGAGCACAGCTCCTGAACCTTTCCGACAGCCACCCCCCCCCTCCCCACCTACCTTGTCCATTGAATAGTAGGTGGAGCTGCATAACAATCCCTGGATTAGGGGAGTGAGCAGCCAGCCAGCTGCCAGGGCCCTCATTAACCCCTGGAGAAGCCCACACCAACCTTTCTCCACTTCTTATGTGATTTTGGGTCTTTTGATGGGGGGTGGGCAGACTAAGAGAGCCCCAGATGAGCAAGGCCTGCTTGGGCTGACTGGATCTCTGTCCAGCCCAAGCAGGCCTCAGTCTCCCAGGGCTCTCCTTTCTTGCATCAGGTTGCTTTTGGCGGGGAGGGGGGCATGGCACATGCTAATGAGCTATGCTAATGAGCTCTGTCACCTATTTTTCTACAAAACGACTCTTGGTCATCAGCCTACTTCATCTTTTACCCTTTCTTTTCTCACCTGACAGGCTTGCTTGCTTACTATACAGGCTCTAGTTCTGAATAGAGACGACCTGCGGATTTGGGATGGTGTCTGGCTCTCAACTGCTAGTGCAGGATTCAGATCCAGGGAACATCTTCTGAAAGAAACGAGAAGGGCATCACCCTCCCTTTTTAAGGAAAGATAGGATGCATTTCTTCCTTGCAAATTGCCTGCTTTTGTGTGAAGAAATTGTGTTTTTTTGATAGCCAATGCTGTTCTTTCTGTGTCCAAGTTTGCAATTTTTTTTCCCCGTCTAAAATGTGTACTTAAAAATACATAAATGAATTATTGGAGACACAATTATTGCGTTTCTAATTGTTTTATAACAGTGTGGTGCAACACGTCGATCAGTGGGTACTAGCTACTGTGACTAAAGGGATTCTCCATTTTGAGAGGCAAGAACCCCTTAAATTCCAGTGCTGGGAAGGAACATTGGAAAGAGGTCTTGGCCTCTATAGCTATCTTGGACAGCAAGAAGGAGAAGGAGAAGAAGAAGAGGAGGAGTAGTAGTTTGGATTTATACCCTTCCCTTCACTTGGGGCGTTTTTGCGCTGACCTTAATCGGCAGTGACGCCCCTCTTCACCGCGCAGGATCTGCGCGGATTTCACACTAATTGCCGCGGAGCACCCGGAAGAGCCGGAAAGTCCCGCGGCTTTTGCGGTGCAAACGGAAACCGCCAAAAACCAGTTTCCATTTGCGCCGCAAAAGCCGCGGGACTTTCCGGCTCTTCCGGGTGCTCCGCGGCAATTAGTGCGAAATACGCGCAGATCCTGCGCGGTGAAGAGGGGCGTCGCTGCCGATTAAGGTCAGTGCGAAAACGCCCTTGGAGTCTCAAAGCGGCTGGCAATCTCCTTCCCTTCCCCTCCCCACAACAGACATCCTGTGAGGCAGGTAGGACTGAGAGAGCTCTGAGATAACCCAAGGTCACGCAGCAGGTACATATGGAGGAGTGGAGAACCAAACCCGATTCTCCCAGCCTGGAGCCCGTGCACTTAACCACTCCACCAAACTGACGCTCCAAGGGCTAACCCTCATCCCATCTCTGCAAATAAGAATGTTGCATTACACAGACAGGCTGCTTCACTTCACTAGTAACGATGTTCCTGTGGGTTCTGCCAGGGCTGGCACTGGCAAAGCCCCGCCCCCAACCCTCCAATGGCCAAGTTTGCATGCCGGGCTCCTCTTAAGGAGACTGGCATGCAAATGCCCGGCCCCGCCTCCCCGCAGCACAAGGAAGCCAAGTGGGCCAGCTGGCGTGTGGTGAAGGGTGCCTAGAGGTGCCCCGTAGGCCATGCTACGCCCTAGGCAGGCACCTACATGGCCTACTCCCATGAGCTGATCCTGGGTTCTGCTGGTTTCTGTTAGGCACAGAGGTTTCCGTCCTGCTCTATCCATTCCATCTCCAACCAGATGAAGAATGGGCTTTTTTTGTGCTGCGGGATATTCTCAGCAGGAGCCCCGTGGCGCAGAGTGCTAAAGCTGCAGCACTGCAGTCTGCTCATGACCTGAGTTTGATCCCAGAGGAAGCTGGGGTCAGGTAGCCAGCTCAAGGTTGACTCAGCCTTCCATCCTTTTAAGATCGGTAGAATGAGTCCCCAGCTTGCTGGGGAGAAAGCGTAGATGACTGGGGAAGGCAATGGCAAACCACCCCCTTAAAAATCTGCCATGAAAATGTCATGATGCGACGTCACCCCAGAGTCGGAAACAACTGGTGCTTGCACAGGGGACTACCTTTATTATTTTCAGCATGGAAAGGCAAACCCGAGGAAGCCGTGCAGATAATATGCAATAACAAAACAACAGCAACTCGCGGCTGGAAATTATAGGCAATATTCAATAAATTATACAAATATATACACAATATCTGTCAATGTTGTACAAAAGCGATTTCAAATATGTGCTGATTAGCACATCTACCATGGCTGCAATGGAATTTATGGAGCTTTGAATGGCTGTCTTTTTCGGTCTTCACTCATAGCGGGACTTTGTCGAGTCAGGGATTTCAACACACCAAGCAGTTGTACTAATCAGCACAGTTTGGTGTGTTGAGAGCCAGTTTGGTGTAGTGGTTAAATGTGCAGACTCTTATCCGGGAGAACCAGGTTTGATTCCCCGCTCCTCCACTTGCACCTGCTGGAATGGCCTTGGGTCAGCCATAGCTCTGGCAGAGGTTGTCCTTGAAAGGGCAGCTGCTATGAGAGCCCTCTCAGCCCCACCCACCTCACAGGGTGTCTGTTGTGGGGGGAGAAGATATAGGAGATTGTAAGTCACTCTGAGTCTCTGATTCAGAGAGAAGGGCGCGGTATGAATCTGCAACCTTCTTCATCGTCTTCGTCTTCTTCTATTTGATATTGACATATATTGTCTGTTTATATGTATAATTTCTTGAATATTGCCAATCAGGCCTTTTTTTTGAGCAGGAACGCACAGGAACACAGTTCCAGTTGGCTTGGCATCAGGGGCTTGACCTAATATGCAAATGAGTTCCTGCTGGGCCTTTTTTAAATAAAGAAGCCCTGTTACCAATAATTTCCAGCCGTGAATCGTTGTTGTTTTGTTGTATTACTTGACAGTGTCCTGTTCCTTTAAGGAGAATTGGAACTGTCAGGGGTTGAGTCATCCTTGACTACAGGTGGTACATTTTCATCAGGTGTGAGCCACTTAACCAATTTGGAATAGGATTGGCTAAGGCCACTAGAAATGCAGTAGCCAGCTACCCGTTCAGTGTGGGATAGGGAAGGAGGATACCAGAGTGGCATACGGTTGGATGGATAGTGGACTGTGTATTGACTATTCTCTTGGACTCTGTATTTGTACCTCTGCCTGGATCTACTTGTGTGTAAGTGTATGACTATTGGCCTGCCTATTGACTCTGATACCTTCCTGAACCCAATACAGCTTGTTAACCTGCTGTCTGTGTCGAGTGTCTTCCTTTGGGCTGCAACTGAGACTGGTCTGACCAGTGGGAACTACTTCTACAACTCTGTCATTACTTTCAGCATGCAGTTTGGGTTTGGGGCAGCTGATGGCTGAGTGAGTGAGCTGAGGACTACCTCCAACACCCCCTTGTACCTTACGGCTCTGTTGAGGCATTTTGGTGCTGGTGGTAGATTCAGAATGGCAGTAGGATTTTTTTTTTTTGGGGGGGGGTGCAGAATCTGCTAATTGAATCAGATAGCTGCCCTCCTGCTTCCTTCTAGTAATGTTTTCACCTGGGGAAGCCCATTTTGTCCCAGCACGCCAACACAGCCTGAGATAGGATGCAGTGAGAACCATGTGCTCACTTCACTCACCCACAACGTCCAGAACTGGGTCATTGAACAGTGGCAAGCTGACCTTCAGGAAGAACAACAGCTCAGCTTTCTGTCAGACGTGTAACTTGCTGAACCTGATATGTAGAATAGAATTACTTGACATGACTAACGCCATGATGTGCCTTACTGTAACCTCTGCTTCACTAACCCTGAGAAATGTAGCAAATGCCTTTCCCAAAGCACAATGTAATCCCAAGGAGTGAATATCACACCCGGTTGAGAAAGCCATCTGCAGCTTTGAAGTTACCATCTCCAAGGTCCCTCTTTCCTGGGAGGGAAAGATAAGACCCTGGGAAGTCCAGGCTGTCTCTGGGGGTGTGAAACGGGCTGTATTGTTTCCTACTTTCGAATTCTAGAAAAGGCTAGCTGCAGCCTTGGCTCAGTATCAAACTCAATCTGCCTCTTTGCTGACTGTTCGTTCTCAATAAATGGATTAATTGTTTAACCACTATGATCCGCCTTTACTTGAAGTTCCACGTTTTGACATTTTCCAGGGGAGCAGGGGTGAGGGATGTGGACTGACCATGTCACCTACATAGGAGAAAATGGGCTCACTCTGCATACTCATTGGCAGGGCTTTGTTTTGGTAGCAGGAACTCCTTTGCGTATTAGGCCATGCACCCCTGATTATTTATTATTATTTATTTATTCGATGTAGCCAATCTTTCAAGAGCTTACAGGGCACTTAGTACAGGGCCTACTGGAAGCTCCAGGAGGATTGGCTACATCAGGGGTGTGTGGCCTAATATGCAAAGGAGTTCCTGCTACAGAAAAAGCCCTGCTCATTGAAGAGTACAAGAGGAGCTTCTGGGCCACAGCAGAGACATCTGGCCAGACCACTTCCTTCATGGCCCAGTAGTGTAGCAGATTGGTGGTCTGCAACTCGCAGGGCTTGGGAAGGTACTTTTGCAGCTACTGTATCCTGTCTTGTACACCTCTGGCTCCCAGAAAGGCTGAGTGTCAGATTCTCTGGTTCCCTATGCCCGGATCTTTGTGTTTAGAAGATTTCACTAGGTTTGCCATGCCAGCAGTAGCTACTGTAAGCTTGTGCATGTGCCAATTCATATAGCAACACGATTACACACAGAGCCTGCTTGTAGTTTCCGAAGTATATACATGACCTCCTTATTAAAATAATTCCATTTCAGATGGAAAAAGCCCAGCAGGAGCTCATTGGCATATTAGGCCACACCCCCTGACATCACCATTGTTTTGCACAGGACTTTATTTACAGAAAAAGCCCAGCAGGAACTCAGTTACGTATTAGGCCACACCTCCTGATGCCAAACAAGCCGGAACTGTGTTCCTGTGCATTCCTGCTTAAAAAAAAAAAGCCTTGGAAATGTGAAGACATTCTACTCTGGCTATCCAGCTAAGGTCATGAAGGCAGGTGAGCATCCCGTTTCCATGCTTCTAAGATGGAGACAGTTGCATGTGTGTGTGAGAGAAGGGGTGGTAGCTTGAAAGGAAGGAAGGACCTTTTCCTTGAGAGATATCTAAATATCAAAGGACAGTGGTCGAGCAGAAGACAGGAAGGGCATCCTGTACTTTCCTATCTATCTCTCTGACTCTCCTGTATGACCCCTCTGAACTCTTAGGCTAAGGGACAGCAACAAGCAGTGTTCCCTCTAAGCTGAGTTAGTGTGAGCCTGCAGTTTTTTTAGCCTCTAGCTCACACATTTTTGCCTTAGATCAGGAAAAAATGATCCCAGAGCAAACAAATGGATGCAGTAGCTCACAACTTGAATGCCAATAGCTCACAACCTAAATGCCAGTAGCTCACAAAGTAGAGTTTTTGCTCACAAGACTCCTCAGCTTAGAGGGAACATTGGCATCGAGGTGACCATCTTTGCAGAAGTCAGCTGGATCATGGAAATGGCTGGGTCTAGGGGTTGCGTGTCAGATAGGAGCAACTATGTGTAGTTGCTTAAGGACCCCACAGTCTGAGACACAGTTAACTGTTCACCCTGGTTGAGATGGCTGTTCTTCCACACTACCTGGATCTCAGATCCAGGAGGTCCGGGCTGTCATCTGCCCCCTGAAATGTGCAGCACAAAAAAATGGGACTCCCACCGTGGATGTAGCATGAAGAAAGAAGTGCTAAGAAAAAAGCCGTCAAGGCCATCTAATCACTATATATTAATGTCCGTTCTGAAAAATGTGTCGTCTTTAAGGTTTGTGAGAGCTCACACAATTATACTTCAGACTCTTTACAAACTATTTCAAATGCTGGCGGCCACGGCTGCAGAAAAACAGTGGCTGCTCGCAGATGCCAACCAAATGCTCACAAATGGCATAGGAGAAGTTCCAGTGAGTGCTGATGTCACAGACCAGGCAGCGCTCTGGAACGCCCGTCAGCACCTGCTTCTCACACAGCATATGGGCAGCCTTTGTGCTGCATGCGAGGTGACCCGTGAAATGCAGGCATTTCTGGAGAAGATGCCAGGAATCACCAGCCCTGGATTCTTTGCAGAACCCAGACCTAAGGCATTCTTAACCACAAGGTGGAGAAGGTGAGCCATGCCATAAATATGCCTGAAGCCCGGTGCCTGCATCACTGCCCTAGGGTTGCCAAGTCCAATTCAAGAAATACCTGGAGACTTTGGGGGTGGATCCAGGAGACTTTGGGGGGTGGAGCCAGGAGCAAGGTTGTGACAAACTCCAAAGGGAGTTCTGGCCATCACATATAAGAGGGACTATACACCTTAGTGTGGAGGAGAGCCAGTTTGGTGTAGTGGTTAAGTGTGCGGCCTCTTATCTGGGAGAACTGGGTTTGATTCCCCACTCCTCCACTTGCACCTGCTGAGATGGCCTTGGGTCAGCCATAGCTCTGGTAGAGGTTGTCCTTGAAAGGGCAGCTGCTGTGAGAGCCCTCTCCAGCCCCACCCACCTCACAGGGTGTCTGTTGTGGGGGAGGAAGGTAAAGGAGATTGTGAGCCGCTCTGAGACTCTTCGGAGTGGAGGGCGGGATATAAATCCAATATCTTCTTCTTCTTCTTTTCAGTGCCTTCCCTCCATTGGAAATAATGAAGGATAGGGGCACCTTCTTTGGGGGCTCATAGAATTGGACCCCGTGGCCCAATCTTTTTTAAAACTTGGAGGGTCTTTTGAAGAGAGGCACTGGATGCTATGCTGAAAATGTGGTGCCTTTATCTCAAAAAACAGCTCCCACAGAGCCTCAGATACCTGCGGGTCAATTCTCCATTATCAGTCCCCATAGGGAATAATGGTGTGCCCAGCAGACATTTAACTCCCCCCCTTGCTTTCTGATGACTCTGCAGTGGCGGGAGGGCCTCCAAACCAGGGGATCCCCTGCTCCCACCTGAGGATTGGCAACCCAACACTGCCCTAATGTTTGCATTGTCATTAGTCGCCATGAGACCCATGGAGATGTCCTTGTCTACCCCCTGCTAACTGTTTCTCAGTGGTGACAGAGGTGCTGTTCTGCTGTGTGTACCTTGTTGAGAACCTTAGTGTGGGGAAGAGCCTCTTGGTAGCCAGCCTGACAGCCCTCAACCTATCTAATGCTAGTCTCCTCACCCCCACCCAGAACACTGTTGGGTTGCCGCCTCTGTGAAAAGTTAATATGATACACTTGAGGAGAAGTCCAGATGTTGGGTGTGAAGCGCATGGTTCTCCCATGAGTGTGTTAACAACTGTGCCTTCACAAAAGTCTCTGGCAGCTCTGTTTTCAATGTGTTCCTTTGGCAGTAGTCTTTTTTGGCACCTTTTTTTTTTAAAGGCTGTAAGTGTAAGTAAAAAAGGCACTCAATTGCCTATGATCAGCCACATCAGTGTAGACATGCTTAAATGCCCAATAGGTAGGTCCACCAGATTGCCAGTTTTCATTGGGACAGAAAGTTTTCCTTAGGGGAACTCCTCCCCTTCTTTATCCCCATGATTCTAGGAAGTGCTCATGTGCTCAAGCAACTGGTTAGGTTTTACAGAAGGAGGAGGAGGAGAAGGAGGAGAAGAAGAAGAAGAAGGAGAAGAAGTGGTGGCGGCTTAGGGCAGCTTGGGATGGCTTGGGCGTTTCACACTGCCAAGGTGCCTTGCATCCACCCTGCTTCTTCCAGATGCAGATAGGGCAACTGGCTTTCAGCTCAGAATTTACTACCACTTCAGAAGTGGTAGCTTTTTGAGCTGGCCTGTGGAGGCCAGAGGATGGGGTGAGTGTAGGGTTGCCAAGTCCAATTTCAGAAATATCTGGGGACTTTGGGGGTGGAGCCAGGAGACACTGGGGGGGAGGGGGGAACGGCGCCAAGGAGCATGGCGAGCTGCCCCATCTCGGAGCGGGCGGCCGCTGCGCTGCTGCCGCCTCTTCTCTGCTCACTGTAGCTGCTCCTCCGAGATGGGCTCAGGCTGAGCCCATCTCGGAGGAGCAGCTAAAATGAAGCCGAGAAGAGGTGGCAGCAGCGCAGCGCCATCGCCCGCTCCGCCTCTGAGGTGAAATCAGAAGGAACCAGATTCACGGCTCGCCACGCCCCGGGCCTGCCTCCCCCCTCCCCTTCTCTGATTTTACCTCAGAGGCGGAGCGGGCGATGGCGCTGCGCTGCTGCTGCCTCTTCTCGGCTTCATCTTAGCTGCTCCGAGATGGGCTCAGCGTGAGCCTATCTCGGAGGACCAGCTACGGTGAGCGGAGAAGAGGCGGCAGCCGTGCAGCGGCGTCGCCCGCTCCGAGATGGGGCGGCTCGCCGCGCTCCTTGGTGCCATTTCCTCCCTCCCCCCGCTTCCGTTTTTTTGGGGAGTGGGGGAAGAGGCTGGAAATCCTGGGGTCCCCCGCCAGGGCAGGAGGGTTGGGAAGCCTAGGTGAGTGCGGGATGGGGATGGGCGGAAGATGTTTCTGCGTGCAGGGATTTTTTCAGTTGATTTCAGAGCCGTCTCTGAGTTGGCCTAAAATGCCAGTCTGTAATCACCCAAATAGTCCCCATTAAGGCTGAGCGTTCGGGGGCCATCATTCCCTAGCTGGAACGACACTCCATGCCAAGTGACAGAACACTGTGGGCAGAGAAAATGGAACTTTAAAATGGCCAGTGTCCTAGGTATTTCTTGGAAGAGAGAAGAGTCCTTGGATCTCCTCACCTTGTGAGGTGAGTTTCTCAGAATGCCCTAAGACAGACCCACAGGGACATTGATCTCTATGGTATATAGTAAAGGGAATGGCCAAATATGAGCACAACAGCTCAGCCCTTGAGGGCCGCACCAAGATTAAACGGCTGAGCTTGAATACAAGAGGGTTGTGGCTCCAAATTCCCAGTACGGGAGCAGCAGGTTCACCGGTACTTTCTATGAGCACCTGGACAGGATCCTTGGAGGCGATGCTGAAGTTTGGCCCAGGAGGACCACCAGCAATAACAAAGTGTGGACTGTACCTGCCAATGTGGAAGAGAATGTTGCCCCCTTTCAGGAGTCAGAGGGTCTGTTGAGCTCTGAGATGGAGTGTGTCCAAGAGGAGGAAGAGGCAGGCATGTGTCGTATGTTTTCCCAAGATCCCTCAACCCCCAAATCCCTATAATCCCCACAATGCCCCATCCATAACCCCCACCATGGCTACCATGAACCTCAAATTCTTATATTGTGTGGAGAATTTTGGGCCGCTGGTGTTATAAGGGTGGCATTGCCAAAATTATTGGGGTACCATTGCTGAACTTAGGTTCAAAAAGGTCCTGTGAGGCCCTTTTTGTGATGGTGGCCGGTGGCCGGCCCTCTAACCTGAGTTAGTGTGAGCTAGCTCACAGGTTTTTTTAGCCTCCAGCTCACACATTTTTGTCTTAGCTCAAGAAAAACGGCCCCAGAGCAAACTTATTTATGCAAAAAGCTTATAACTTTAATGCCAGGAGCTCACAAAGTAGAATTTCTGCTCACAAGACTCCACAGCTTAGCTCTCCAAACAGACAGCTTAACCCAAGTATTTGGTTTGGGGGGAGATGGTGGGCTCACCACATGCATGCCGCTATATTTATTTATTTGTTTGTTTGCTTATTTATTGGATTTATATCCTGCCCTCCCCACCGAAGCAGGCTCAGGGTGGCTCACAACAATCAAACTAAAACAATAAAACAATGGATAATCATTAGAGTCTAACAATTAAACCAAGTTAATAATAACAAATAGCTTAAAACAATTTGAAACAATTTTGGTGCTAGTATCATTAATTTCAGTATGTTCAGCAATGTTGGGTGTCCTCTTATACCATTATTCAGCTGAAAGCGAGTCGAAATAATGCTGTTTTACAGGCCTTGCGGAACTCAGCAAGGTCCCGCAAGGCCCTTACTTCTTCTGGAAGTTGGTTCCACCAGCAGGGGGCCACAATTGAGAAGGCTCTCTCTAGTAGACTTCAGCCTAGGGTTGCCAATCCCCAGGTGGGGGCAGGGGATCCCCCAGTTTGGAAGCCCTCCTCCTGCTTCAGGGTCATGTCATCAGAAAGCGGGTGAAAGGGAGGGAAATGTCTGCTGGGCACTCATTATTCCCTATGGAGACCGATTCCCATAGGGAATAACAGAGAATTGATCTGCAGGTATCTGGGGCTCTAAGGGGCTGTTTCTTTAGGTAGAGGCACCAAATTTGCAGCATAGCATCCAATGCCTCTCCTCAAAATACCGTCCAAGTTTAAAAAAGATTGGACCACAGCGTCCAATTCTATGAACCTCTGTCCTCTGTTATTTCCAATGGAGGGAAGGCATATAAAAGGTGTGTGGTCCCTTTAAATGTGATGGCCAGAGCTCCCTTTGGAGTTCAGTGATGTTTGTCATACCCTTGCTCCTGGCTCCACCCCCAATGTCTCCTGGCTCCACCCTCAAAGTCCCCAGATATTTCTTGGATTGGATTTGGCAACCCTACTTCAGCCTTGCCTTTCTCGGCCCGGGGATCGACAATAAATTCTGCATCCCGGATCTAAGTACCCTCTGGGGAACATGTGGGGAGAGATGGTCCCTAAGGTAGACAGGACCTTGGCCATGTAGGGCTATGAAGGTAATAACCAGCACCTTGTAGCGAATCCGGAATACTATTTGCTCTATTGCCTCTATCTGGTATACTATGGCTCTATTGTCCCTTGACGCTCTTCCATTGAAGGTGGTCACATTGTACATGTGTTCCCAAGCATCAGTCACACTGACGGTAGTGATATGCCTCACCTTCCACATGTGGAAGGTGTCCTCTCAAGAGAGCACAAACACCAATGGTTTCCCAAGAACCTTCACATTGCTGCTTGAACAGTCAGCTCTGGAAGGTGCATCATTTATTCATTTATTTTATTTACGTTATACTTATATCCCGCCCATTCTATACAGACTCAAGGCAGCTAACAGCATAAAACAGACAGTAAACAAAAGCAATATTAAAACGATAAAACAATCAGATAAATGGCAATGGTGCTACTTCAGGCGGATCATGTAGTATTTTCTTTCTCATGCGCACTGATCCTAGGCAGTTAGTGCTAAAGCGTGATAGATCTAGATGTGTTGGCAGCCCTCTCCCATTAGATGTTATATGCCATTCGGAAACAGTTGAGTCTTGCAGGCCCTCAGAACTGCGAGAAGTCCCGCAGGGCCCTGATGGCTTCTGGGAGGGTGTTCCAATGTATTGGGGCCACAACCGAGAAGGCTCTTGCTCTGGTGGAATTAAGCCTAGCCTAGCCAGTTTGGTGTAGTGGTTAAGTGTGCGGACTCTTATCTGGGAGAACCGGGTTTGATTCCCCACTCCTCCACTTGCACCTGCTGGAATGGCCTTGGGTCAGCCATAGCTCTGGCAGAGGTTGTCCTTGAAAGGGCAGCTGCTGTGAGAGCCCTCTCCAGCCCCACCCACCTCACAGGGTGTCTGTTGTGGGGGGAGGAAGGTAAAGGAGATTGTGAGCCGCTCTGAGACTCTTCGGAGTGGAGGGCGGGATATAAATCCAATATCTTCTTCTTCTTCTTTTAGCCCAGGGACAGCCAAAAGATTTTGAGAGCTTGATTGCAGTGCTCTCTGGGGAACATGTGGAGCAAGGCGGTCCCGCAGATAGGTATGACTGAGAATAGTTTTAGGAAAACCTGCAAAGGCTGCTGGGATGTGCATAGGGGCACTGCAGACTACTTACAGAGTGCCTTTTTAAAAACCATTGTTCTGAAGTACACCTGTTCCTTTCCCTTAGATGGGACCATCATTGATCAGAGACTGATGGGGGATTTGGAGCAAACGACAGTAGAGGAGGTGCAACGAACAGGTAGGCAACCAGTGTGCGACTAGTATAACTGTCGCAACAGCCTCAGGTTGGGACTCGAGATGGCGGCCACACCCCACCCCAGACCCGACCAGCCCAATGACGACAACCCCGGGACAGAGCCCCCCAACAATCCCTGAGTGACTGCTGTCAGTCCCTGCCACCTGCGCCACTGTCGAAGAGCCCCAGTCCGCCCCGCCGCAGGGGAGTGAAATGGTGACATAGCTGCAAGCCCTGCCCAGCCCCTGTCGAGTGAGGCTCTGCACATGCCGGGCCTGGCAAACTGCTGCCGTGGCTGAATGCTGGAGAGCCCAGAACCAAGCCACTGAAGAGGGGCACGGCGAGGAGGCCATTTAGAGGCCACATCCTGAGCCATGGTGGCTACTTCTGCTGTGCCAAGACCACACCCCCACAGAACCCAGGGCATGGGGACAGGAAAGGAAGGCTGCCCCTGGACATCCTTCTTTAAGAGGGGAGGCAGGGCTAAGGGGGGGAGGAGCTAAGAAAGGGAAACCAAAAACAGAACCCTGCCTCCACAGAGATCTACAGTGACAATAACATCACCTCATGTCTCCTAAGCCTTCTGCAGTTCTCTCCACACATGGAGCATTGTAGAAGTTTTCCATTACTTGGTCACTGCTGTGTGCATACCTAAACGGGCCTATGTACACATGCCATAACCTCCACGCTTTCCCCACAGGTTTGCCCCCAAGGACCATCCTTCAGATCACTGCCTGCTGCTTCTCCTTCGTGAGCCTCTTGCTGCTCATCGTTGCCCTGGTTTCAGACTACTGGACAGTGGATTCGGAGGGCACGCGCACAGGACTATGGCGAATATGTCATGCTGAAAAATGTATGTCATATGGGATGGAGGCACACGGTAAGGTGATATGCAAAGTCAGATCTTCCCTGTCCTGGGACAGGACAACTACAGACATGGTAAACCCAAGCAGTCATTCTGTCATTGGGATTAAATGTGTGTGTGTTGTGGGGTGGGGGTAGATTTCTGCAGTGATTCACATGAATACATGAAGCTGCCTTATACTGAAACAGACCCTTGATCCATCAAAGTCGACGCTGTCTACTCAAACTGGTTGCTCTCCTGGGTCTCAGGCTGAGGTCTTTCACACCACCTACTGCCTGGTCTCTTGTTAGCAGGAGATGCCAGGGATGGAACCTAGGACATTCTGCGTGCCGAGCAGATGCTCCGCCATTGAGCCATGGTCCCTCCCAATTCTTATTATCCTGTGACTGGAACACACTATAAAAAGCTATACAGCTTGCACTGTTTTTACATCTAGATTCCTGTTCATATTACACCATGCAATTGCCGACATACTATTCTGTACATTGCTAAAACACAACACACACACTCAAGAATGGGGATGTAATCATACACACCTACACATCAAATTTGCTTTTTTTTTTTGCTGTGTTTCATCAATGTACATATAACCCCTTGGCCCCTGCCTGTTTTGTTTCGTTGCAGCTCATGAACACGCCGCCCGAGCCTTCTTGTCGTTAGGGATGATTTTCGGCACCACTTCATTCTTTTGTCTTTGTGCCTCATTTTTCTACACCCACGCTACCTCCGTTTCCATACAGCGTTTTTCGTCAAAGGCCAGCTTTCTGGCAGGTATGTCGTTTAATTGGCTAGAAGTATTGGGATTCCCACAGTTCCGTTCATTGCACAGGTTTGCTACACCTTTTTATTTTAAATATTTATTTCATTTCTTATCAATTGAATGATTACTTCATTTATTCCCCACTTTCCCCCCCTTCAATTGGGACAGAACATGAGAAGGAGGGCAGGATGGATTGAATCAGTGCTTAGTTCTTGGGCCCCTTTCTTACATGCCCAGGGAATGCTTTTCACAAGGCCTTGAATTCAGCAGGAGCTCACAGGAGCAAAGCTCCTGATCCTTTCGGAGGGTTCCCCCTCCTCCTCCCCACCTACCTACCTTGTCTATTGAATAGTAGGTGCAGCTGCATAACAATCCCTGGGTGAGCTCCACCACCTCTTTCTACAAAATGACCCCTGCTTTTCACCACTTTCAGGTCAGGTAGTAATTTTTCTCCAGGCCAGTTTGGCCAGGGATCCTGATGTTGGTTTTTCTGCCATCTTTTGGGTAAAGAGTGTGACTGGGAGCATATATGGGAGGTATTTGTGAGTTTCCTGCATTGTGCAGGGGGTTGGACTAGATGATCTTGGAGGCCCTTTTCAAATCTATGATTCTATGATTCTAAAAGGGCTTTCTTTCTTTCTTTCTTTCTTTCTTTCTTTCTTTCTTTCTTTCTTTCTTTCTTTCTTTCTTTCTTTCTTTCTTTCTTTCTTTCTTTCTTTCTTTCTTTCTTTTTCTTTCTTTCTCTTTCTTTCTTTCTTTCTTTCTTTCTTTCTTTCTTTCTTTCTTTCTTTCTTTCTTTCTTTCTTTCTTTCTTTCTTTCTTTCTTTCTTCCTTCCTTCCTTCCTTCCTTCCTTCCTTCCTTCCTTCCTTCCTTCCTTCCTTCCTTCCTTCCTTCCTTCCTTCCTTCCTTCCTTCCTTCCTCTTTTCTGCATTTCCAGGTGTTTGCGCAATGTTGGCTATGTCCAAATTCACAATAATGTACAAACGTCAATTCTCACACCTTGAGTCATGGTTTGGATGGTCCCATAGTACTGGCTGGGCCTCGTTCCCGCTGTTTCTTATAACTGGTGAGTATATATTTGAATGATTAGAACTAATCATAATGTAATTTATCTTTTTTCAAGATTATCTTTAAAATGATTTGGAGTCATTCTGAAAGTGATAACATCAACACCCTGCAAATTCTGGCTCAAGATACCATTATGGCTCAGTAAGGAACCAAAGACAATAGTTTAAAAAAGAATAAAGATAAAGATAGACCCCCTGTGCAAGCATGGAGTCATTACTGACCCATGGGGTGACATCACATCACAACATTTTCTTGACAGACTTTTGTTATGGGGTGGTTTGCCATTGCCTTCCCCAGTCATCTACGCTTTACCCCCAGCAAGCTGGGTACTCATTTTACTGACCTCGGAAGGATGGAAGGCTGAGTCAACCTGGAGCCGGCTACCTGAACCAGCTTCCACCAGGATCAAACTCAGGATGTGAGCAGAGCTTGGACTGCAGTACTGCAGCTTTACCACTCTGCGCCACGGGGCTCCTAGCTAGAAAAAAAAGAAAAGAATAGACACTCCCTAAGATAAGTATAAGGACCCTGTGGTGCAGAGTGTTGATGCTGCAGTACTGCAGACCAAGCTCTGCTCACAATCTGAGTTCAATCCCCAGTGGTAGCTGGGTTTTCAGGTACCCGGCTCGAGGTTAACTCAGCCTTCCATCCTTCTGAGGTCAGTAAAATGAGTCCCCAGCTTGCTGGGGGGAAAGCATAGATGACTGGGGAAGGCCGTGGCAAACCACCCCGTAAAAAATCTGCCATGAACACATTGTGATGCGACATCACCCCAGAGTCAGAAATGACTGCTGCTTGCACAGGGGACTACCTTGACCCCTTAAAGATAAGCATATTGCGAGGGTAGGTAGGGTGCCAGGAAAAGAACTGTTATGAGAAGGAAAGGGCAGACAAAGATTTATCTGGGACTCAAGAGCTTCTTAGAGATGCTTTTCAGAAAGTGGAACAACAGAGGTGAGCAGGGATCCTCCAAGTATGAACTATGGACAGATTTATGCCAGGATGCTCATGTGTGTGCCATTTCAGGCTGTTGTGTTTGAGCTGGAAAGACTGTATGGATATTTAATGAATGTTTCAATTATCAGCGATGTTATAACTTTCAGTTACACTACTGGGCTTCCTTATACCTGCTCTTATACCTGCTCTAGTTTGGCTCTTTCATTACAAAAGGAGGCAAAGCCCTGGTATAAGTCTTGAACTATCAGCATGGAGGGACTTTGAGGATTGGCTGAGTAGTGAGAACCGTCAGTGGTTCTGGAGATGCCCCCTTCTACTTCCCCTTTATCGAGGTGGAATTCTAGCAGGTGCTCCTTTGCATATTAGGCCAAACACCCCTGATGTAGCCAATTGTCCAAGAGCTTACAAAAAAGAGCCTTGTAAGCTCTTGGAGGATTGGCTACATCAGGGGTGTGTGGCCTAATATGCAAAGGAGCTCCTGCTAGAATTCCACCTTTAACCTTTATGCTGAAGACATTTCTTTTCACTCCTGACAGGTGGGCTTGCTTTGAGATAGCCTCAGGTGCTAAACTGGTAGTGCTGAGCTTTGGGGATTGACTGAGAAGAGAAATCCACCAGTGGACTGGATGCTTCTGGTGATGTGCCGTCAGCCTACTTTGTCTTTTGCCCTGATAATTTTTCTTTTTTCCCTTGGCAGCTGGGCTCGCTTACAAGACAATCTCTAGTCCTACAGAAACATGAACGGTAACTTTGGGATGGTGTCTGGTTCTCAGCTGTTTGGGCAGAGTTCAGATCCAGGGAACTCAATCTGGAAGAAAAAAAAAGAAAGGCAACATCCCCACTTTCGAAGGAAAGGAAAATGATTTTCTCCCCTTTGAGTTGTTTGCTTTTGTGTGAAGAAATTACTTTTTAACATTCAGTACTGTTCTTTGCCCCTGTAGTCAGAATAAAGAGACTCACACAGGTGCGTTGATATAAATAAAGGGCAATCTGGAGATCCTGTGGGAATACAGTTGATTTGTATAGGGCTGCCAAGTCCAATTCAAGAAATATCTGGGGACTTTGGGGGTGGAGCCAGGAGACATTGGGGTGCAGCCAGGAGCAAGGGTGTGACAAGCATAATTGAACTCCAAGGGAGTTCTGGCCATCACATTTAAAGGGACAGCACACCTTTTCAAATGCCTTCCTTCCATAGAAAATAATGAAGGATAGGGGCACCCTCTTTTGGGGCTCATAGAATTGGACCCCCTGGTCCAATCCTTTTGGGACTTGGAAGGTATTTTGGGGAGAGGCACTAGATGCTAGGGTTGCCAAGTCCAATTAAAGAAAAATCTGGGGACTTTGGGGGTGGAGCCAGGAGACTTTGGGGGTGGAGCCAGGAGACATTGGGGGTGGAGCCAAGAACAAGGATGTGACAAGCATAATTGAACTCCAAGGGAGTTCTGGCCATCACATTTAAAGGGACAGCACACCTTTTAAAATCCCTTTCTTCCTTAGGAAATAATGAAGTATAGGGGCACCATCTTTTGGGGCTCATAGAATTGGACCCTCTGGTCCAATCGTTTTGAAACTTGGGGGGTATTTTGGGGAGAGGCACTAGATGTTATACTAAAAATTTGGTGCCTTTACCTCAAAAATAGCCCCCCCAGAGCCCCCAATACCAACGGATGAATTCCCTATTATTCCCTATGGGAATCGTTCTCCATAGGGAATAATAGAATGCCCAGTAGACATTTCCCTCCCCCCCACGCTTTCTAAAAGGGGGGAGGGCCTCCAAACCAGGGAATCCCCTGCCCCCTCCCTCCCTCTCTCTCTCTCACACACACACACACACTTACCAGATCTTCTTCGGGAGAACTCTTGCTGTGAAAGTGAAAGCAAAAGAAAGGGCGGGGCTGTTCTCCCAAGCCCTTCCTGCTCCCTGCCCAGCCTTAAAGGGGCAGACATTTTACAAACGGCTCAGGAGCTCTATAATGAAGCCTACAGGTATGTTCTCCCCCCCTCCACCCCCCCCCCCGCTTCCTTGAAGACCGGGAGATGAGGCTGCAAACCCAGGGGACTCCCGCCAGAGCGGGAGGGTTGGGAAGCCTACTAGATGCTATACTGAAAATTTGGCACCTCTACCTCAAAAAACAGCCCCCCCAGAGCCCCCGATACCCACAGATCAATTCCCCATCATTCCCTATGGGAATCGTTTGTGGAGGTGTATAATGGCTGTGTGGGTGGGGCTTCCCCCTCTGGCCAGCTGGCTGGGGGAGGGGGGAAGCCTGTAAAATCGGGGGATCCCCCGCTGGGACCTGGGGATTGGGAAGCCTAGATTTGTAGTTTCCAGAGATTGGTGCTACCAGATCGTTGCTTTTGAGGGTGGCCTCTGTGGCACTATATCCCCCCCAAAAAAGATTTTTATAGTCAAAAATGAACGGCTTACAAAGATTACTAAAACATTAAAAATGATACATCAGGAAATACATAGGACCTATACACACGCATTTGGAACATAAAAACCACCAGAGGTTACAAATTAAATAAAAGAACAGGGCTTTTTTTGGTAGCAGGAACTCATTTGCATATTAGGCCACACACCCCTGATGTAGCCAATCCTCCAAGAGCTTACAGGGCTCTTAGTACAGGGCCTACTGTAAACTCCAGGAGGATTGGCTAGGCTACATCAGGGTTGTGTGGCTTAATAGGCAAAGGAGTTCCTGCTACAAAAAAGCCCGACACGTTACATTTTCATTTGCTGGCCCAGGGATATTGAGCCAAGTCCCACGGGACCTGGTTCTTGCTTGGGAGTACATTCCACCAATCTGAAGCTACCACTGAAAAGGCTCTAGCTGGGTTGAGGCCAGACAAATATTCCTTGGCCCTGGAACCATCATTGTGTTGCTATTTGAAGAGCTTTATGCTCTTTCAGGAGTACGCTAAGAGAGGTGCCAAGAACTGTGTCTTGCCATATTATTTACAATGTTAATGTAGGCCTCATGGCTTACTCTGGTTCTCATGCTGAATGCTTGTAGATGCTTTTCTAGTTTCTAGGGGTCGTTCGTAGAAAAATAAATGGTGGAGCTTATTAGCATAACTCATTAGCATATGCTGCCCCCCCACACCAGCCAAAAGCAGCCCAATGCAAGAAAGTAGAGCCCCGGGCAAGTGAGGCCCAGGGCAAGTGACTGGCTAGAAATCCAGCCAAGCAGGCCTCGCTCACCTGGGGCTCTCCTTGGCTGCCCCCCTCCACATAGTCAAAAGGCCAGCAAGCCACCCGCCACTCAAAATCACATAAGAAGTGGAGAAAGAGTGGTGTGGGCTTCCCAGGGGGCATGGCCAAGCCCCTGGTGGCTGGCTGGCTGCCCACTCTCCTAATCTAGGGATTGTTATGCAGTTGTACCTACTACTTAATGGACAAGGTAGGTGGAGAGGAGGAGGGAGAGCCGTCAGAAAGGTCCAGGAGCTGCCCTCCTGTGAGCTCATGCTGGATTCAAAGTCTGCTAGTGTCTTATCCGTCCTGTGTGACAGTTTCCAAGTAACCACTCTGCCTCGACTGCATATTTCTGGGGAAGATCAAGGTCACCAGTTATCTGCTGTCTGAAGAACACTTCTGCTTTTGAAAAAGAATCTATGTACTGTGGTGGGAAGGATGGGTAAGGTGTCTGCTTTTGAATGACCACCCACCATAATTTGTGTACCCATTTGCCCTGTGTAATTAACGACTTTCTGTCCAGCTATAAAGTTGTGTCTTGACCAGTGCTAACCAGTTTTAGCAAGGTCTGTCTTTGCTGTGATTATGTCTGTCATTTCAATAAAACCTTAATTTGATTTACATCAGTGAGGTGGACCAGATGATAACTGCACAGAATTTGACAAGAGGCAGTCCTGAAGAAATGTCGGTCCTAGACCATAGAGGACTTTGAAGGTTAAAACCAGGGCTTTTTTTGAGCAGGATCGCACAGGAACACAGTTCCAGCTGGCTTGGCTTCAGGGGGCATAGCCTAATACACAAATAAATTCCTGTTGGGCTTTTTCTACAAGAAAGCCTTGTGTGAAACAATGGTGATGTCAGGGGTGTGGCCTAGTATGCAAATGAATTCTTGCTGGGTTTTTTCTACAAAAAAAGTCCTGGTTAAAACCATCATTTTGAACTTGATCCAGTATTCAATCTGGAGCCAGTGCGGTTGGCAGAACACTGGCTGGATATGGTGCTAATAGGGGTTCCCGTATGGACCCATATCACTGCATTCTGGACCAGTTGAAGTTTCCAGGTCAGTCTTCCGGTAGCCCTACTTAAAGCAAGTTACAGTAATCTAGTCTGGAGATGACCGTTGCATGGCTCACAGTGCCTAGATCCAGGCAAGATGGGCAGGGAGCCAGTTGCTGGACTTGGCATAGATAGAAAAATACTGATCTGGCCACGTTCATGATCTGGGCCTCCACTGATGAGGTATCCAGAATCACACTCAGACTATTGCTGGTGGTGGTGTTAGAGGAACATTCTCCAGAGTCAGGAGACCCAGTCCCAGGTCTCCCTTCCTGTTACAGTTCTTTGAGGGGGTAAACAAACATGTGGACAAAGGAGACCCGATAGATGTTGTTTACCTTGACTTCCAGAAAGCTTTTGATAAAGTTCCTCATCAAAGCCTCCTTAGAAAGCTTGAGAGTCATGGAGTAAAAGGACAGGTCCTCTTGTGGATCAAAAACTGGCTGAGTAATAGGAAGCAGAGAGTGAGTATAAATGGGCAGTCTTCACAGTGGAGGACGGTAAGCAGTGGGGTGCCGCAGGGCTCGGTACTGGGTCCCATGCTCTTTAACTTGTTCATAAATGATTTAGAGTTGGAAGTGAGCAGTGAAGAGGCCAAGTTTGCGGATGACACTAAATTGTTCAGGGTGGTGAAAACCAGAGAGGATTGTGAGGAACACCAAAGGGATCTGTTGAGGCTGGGTGAGTGGGCGTCAACGTGGCAGATGCGGTTCAATGTGGCCAAGTGCAAAGTAATGCACATTGGGGCCAAGAATCCCAGCTACCAATACAAGTTGATGGGGTGTGAACTGGCAGAGACTGACCAAGAGAGAGATCTCGGGGTCGTGGTAGATAACTCACTGAAAATGTGTGCGTTTGCAATAAAAAAGGCCAACGCCATGCTGGGAATTATTAGGAAGGGAATTGAAAACAAATCAGCCAGTATCGTAATGCCCCTGTATAAATCGATGGTGCGGTCTCATTTGGAGTACTGTGTGCAGTTCTGGTCGCCGCACCTCAAAAAGGATATTATAGCATTGGAGAAAGTCCAGAAAAGGGCAACTAGAATGATTAAAGGGCTGGAACACTTTCCCTATGACGATAGGTTGAAACGCTTGGGACTCTTTAGCTTGGAGAAACGTCGACTGCGGGGTGACATGATAGAGGTTTACAAGATAATGCATGGGATGGAGAAAGTAGAGAAAGAAGTACTTTTCTCCCTTTCTCACAATACAAGAACTCGTGGGCATTCGATGAAATTGCTGAGCAGCCAGGTTAAAACGGATAAAAGGAAGTACTTCTTCACCCAAAGGGTGATTAACATGTGGAATTCACTGCCACAGGAGGTGGTGGCGGCCACAAGCATAGCCACCTTCAAGAGGGGTTTAGATAAAAATACGGAGCAGAGGTCTATCAGTGGCTATTAGCCACAGTGTGTGTGTATGTATAAAATTTTTTGCCACTGTGTGACACAGAGTGTTGTCTGTCCTCAAAAGAACCCCTGAGTTAAAACAAACAAACAAACCCAGGGCTTTTTTGTAGCAGGCACTCTGAGTGCTCTCTTGCGTCCTCCACACCAGAATGTACACTGGTGGAACCAAGACTGCTCATTCTCCAGCTAGCTTCAGAAAGGTAGCCATCTTTTCAGGAGCCAGATGGATCAGGGGAAAGACCAGAGCTAGGGTTGCCATGTTAGATGACAGCAGGAGTGTGTAGTCCTTAAAGGGCTTAAGACCCCACGGTCTGAGAGGTAGTCAACCACTCATCCTGGTTTAGCTGGCTCTCTTCCTGCACTACCTGGATCTTCGGGGCTTTTTCTGTAGCAGGAACTCCTTTGCATATTAGGCCACACACCACTGATGTAGCTAATCCTCCAAGTTCTTATAGGGTTCTTTGTACAGGGGCTACTGTAAACTCCAGGAGGATTGGCTACATCAGGAGTGTGTGGCCTAATATGCAAAGGAATTCCTGCTACAAAAAAGCCCTGTGGATCTTAAAGAACAAGGAGGACATGGTTCTCATCTGCCCCACCAAATGCTCAAGCATGACATAGGTGAAGTTCCAGCGAGTGCTGATGTCACAGATCAGGTGGAGCTCCGGAACACCTGCCAGTAGCCGCTTCTCACACAGCCTATGGGCAACTTTCAAACTGCATGAGAGCTGACCCAAGAGATGCTGGAATTTCTGGAGGAGATACCAGGAATCACGAGTCTCAGTGTCCAGCCTTGGATTCTCTGCAGAACCCAGCCCTAAGGCATTCTTAACTACAAGGTGGAGAAGGTGAGCCATGCATTAAATGTGCCTGAGGCCCAGTGTTTGTGCCACTGCGCTAATGTTTGCATTGCTATTGGTCACCATGAGGCCCATGGAGACATCCTTGTCTACTCCCTGCTAACTGTTTCTCAGTGGTGACAGAGATGCTGTCTGATATGTGTACCCCACTGAGAAATACCAGAGTCCGATAGTAGCTGGCCCTGCCTAATGCTGGTCTCCTCACCCTCACCCAGAACATTGTTGGGTTGCTACCAGTGTCCACTCAGCGAAAGGTTAGCATGATACACCTGAGGGCAAGTCCAGATGTTGAACATGAAGTTCATGGTTCTCCCATGAGTGTGTTACAACTGTGCCTTCATGTAGTCTCTGGCAGCTCTATAGAATGAGGGCACCATGTTTCTTCTCAGTGGGTGTGAGCAGTATCTTGGAGAAACTGTGAACCATGACATCTTCAACTATGGAGAAAGGGTGCCAATCTAGCTCTCACATCTTACCAATGAGGTGAGTGATTCTCTTTCCTGCCTGCTGTTTCCCACCTCTAGGTACCTTAGTGCTAACCTAGCCTCTCCTCACCTAACCTCTCCATCAGCCATTATAGTATCCTTAGTATAAGGAGACCAAGTTGCCTACTTTGGCAGGAAACCACCTGGTCTTCAACCTCCCCTCCCCAAACTCCACTCCCCCCAATCTCAGGAGTTTTGCAACATGGGCTTGGGAACCCTACCAACCTTCACTGTCAGCCATGGATGAGGGTATTTTGTTGGAGGAACTGTAATTTTTTATATGGATTTCTTACTATCGTTGCTTTTCTTGAAAGGCTATTTCAACACTGTCAGCAAAGGCTAACAAGAACTCACACTGCTTACGGAAAAGCCACAGTGAGATATTTGCTTGTTACCTCTCTGAAAAACAAATTCATTTTCTCTTTCATTTCAGCCTCTTATCATGTAACATACAAAAAAAAAAAAAAAAAGCCAGAGTTTCTCAGAGCCAGTGTGCAAAGGCCACCCAACCAACCAACCACCGATCCTCCAGTTTCTCAAATAATTCTTTGGTGTAAACAATGTCCCCTCTAAGCTGAGTTAGTGTGAGTTAGCTCACAGATTTTTAGCCTCCAGCTCACACATTTTTGTTTTAGCTCAGGAAGGATGACCGCAGAGCACACTGATTTATGCAGCAGCTCACAACTTTAATGCCAGTAGCTCACAAAGTAGAATTTTTGCTCACAAGACTCTGCACCTTAGAGGGAACATGGAGTATAAACCAGCAAGCAATCAGCACAATCAACAACCATCTTCCTTATCTTCACATCCCTTCCAACCCTCCCAGCAATCAACACAGAACAATGGTCACATTCCACAGCCAGTTTCCTTATCACCACCCTTCCAGGAAGCCCCACCAAACAATGGGTACATTCACAAACCAATTACCCTCTCACCACACCCCCTCCAGCCTAGAAATAGCAGCTCTCCAGCAGCCCTGGCCTCACTCAATGGACAGCAGCCAAGAAGGTCAGAACGCCTGCTCCGGCTGCAATGCCACTGAGGATGTTCTCCGCAGCTGAGAACGAAACGTCTGGAAGAAAAACTTTCTCCAGTAGAACACGGCACTTGAGCCCGAAAGATTCTTCAAACCCTAAAGCAAATCTCTCTTGATATCAAACTTCTGCACAGGCTTTGTGATCTGTCAGCAGCTGCTGTATTTGGCGTTAATATTCCAAATAATTATTCCACAAAAATAGGGGGGTGATCTTGCCCTTTCATGCATTTAGAAAGTTTGGTAGGAAAAAAGGGCACTAATTACATGGAGGCAGTTTCATATTTGTTTTGGCAAAAGGAGGAAATAAGATTCACAGAAGAAGGGCTTAAAGGCATACTCAACTGCAAAGCAAAAGTTGTGTCTGAAGAGTTTTCATAGTTACTTGCAATAATTACATTCAGTGCTTTTTTTGTAGAAAAAGTACAGCAGGAACCCATTTGCATATTAGACCACACCCCCTGCTGTCACCATTGTTTCACACAGGACTTTTTTGTAGGAAAAGCCCAGTAGGAACATGTTATTTGTTTATGTATTAGGCTTATATTCTGCCCTTTCCCATAAATGGGCTCCTGGCGGATCACAACATAAATTGACAACAATAAAAACCTACAATTCAGCACTAAAAACAGTGCATTAAAATTGTACAAAATCAGAACAATAGAACAAGAAATAAAGTGCATCACAGGCGAGAAAGGCACATTTTATAGAGTAAACAGTTATTGGCCCCAATATAAAAGGATGGTAATAATAGATAAGATAGCACCATAGAAAAGTGTGATGTTGCAACAAGGGAGGTCAACTGATGGAATAGTAGGTGGAATAGGATGCCCACTTCCTCAACCAAAAGCCTGGCGGTATAGCTCTGTCTTACAGGCCTTAACATTTGCATATTTGGCCACACCCCCTGATGCCAAGCCAGCCGGAACTGCGTCCCTGTGTGTTCCTGCTCACTTAACTCATCCTTCTAATGGTCTATCTTGAAATGTTAAAAAAATATGGGTGGGAGGGGTTATTCCTGCTAACTTTTTAAAAATTCCTATTTCCTTTTGTTTCCAAAATTTATATCCTGTGCATCGTTTTTTTATATTTAGTGCTTCAGCATCTCTTTTTGGACGAGCAATTTGGATCTTTCGCTGAAGCCCTCTGAAATTTTTGAAAAGAATTCTCAGCTCTCCCCCCACCACCCACCCACCACGTTGCCAACATGAAGCCACTTTTTGAAGCTTGCGTTGTTGAAAAAAAACATACGGAGCCCATCATTACTGGTAAGTTTCCCCCAGCATGGCATACAGCAGCTCTCTGGAACGCTCTGTCTGGGGCAAGTGATGCTCTGTATTCTTGGTGCTTGGGGGGCACAGCGGGAGGGCTTCTAGTGTCCTGGCCCCACTGATGGACCTCCTGATGGCACCTGTTTTTTTTGGCCACTGTTTGTACAGAGTGTGTTGGACTCGATGGGCCATTGGCCTGATTCAATATGGCTTCTCTTATGTTCTTATGTTCTCTATGGTACGTTTCAGACTGGGAGAACAGGGGGTGCTTAAGTCCCCGCTCCTAACATGCTGCTGTCCCATTCAAGTCAGCCTCCCCCCACCCAGCGCATCACAAAATTAAGAGGGGGGCATGTTATCTAGGAGCCCACAGTAGTTCTCAGCAGTCCAAAAGAAGAAGACCACAGATTTATACTCTGTCCTTCTCTCTGAATCAGAGTCTCAGAGCCGCTTACAATCTCCTTTATCTCCTTCCCCCACAACCCTGTAAGGTGGGTGGGGCTGAGAGAGCTCTCCCAGAAGCTGCCCTTTCAAGGACAACTCTGTGAGAGCTATGGATGACCCAAGACTGTTCCAGCAGCTGCAAGTGGAGGAGTGGGGAATGAAACCCAGTTCTCCCAGAAAAAAAATTGTGCTACGGTTGCAGGGTTCCCCCCAGCCTCCAGTGGAGGACTTGTTTCACGTGCTCCTTGTGCACACGAGTGACGTTATCGCGCTGGCCACTCTAGGCATTTCCAGGAAAACTCTATAGTTTTCCCATAGAGTCTTCCCTCCCAAATTGCTAGAGTGTTCGGGAAAACCATAGAGTTTTCCTGGAAACGCCTAAAGCAGCCGATGCGTGAGGTCGCCGGTGTGATGGCGCCACTCACAGGTGACATCATCATGCTGGTGATGTCATGGGAGGTTCCCCCCACTGACCCAGTGTGATTGGAAACCTCACGGATGAGAGAACCCCCGCCCGGACTGGGGGTTTGTCAGCCTTAGTTTGCACACTTAACCACTACACCAAACTGGCTCTCACTACACCAAAGCTAACCCTATGACACAACCTCCATGTCTCCCCACCCACAGATTCACCCCTACCATGCCAGACCACCACACGCCTGATTGTCCTCCATGCAGAACCCCTGCGGATCACCGCCTGCTTCTTCTCCTTCGTAAGCCTCTTGCTGTCCATCATTGCCCTGGCTTCCAACTACTGGGTCCAGGATCTCGAGGGCACACATGCAGGACTGTGGAAAGTATGTCGTGCTAACATTTGTATGTCATATGGGATGGATGTGCACGGTAAGGTAATCTGAAGTAAGATTAAATGTGTGTGCATTGCCAGAGGGCGGAGTATGTTAGTAGACTTCTGCCCTGATTCACACGAATATATGAAGCTGCCTTACACTGAATCAGACTGGGGTGGAATTCTTGCAGGAGCTCCTTTGCATATTAGGCCACACACCCCTGATGTAGCCAACCCTGCTGAGGCCCCTCCTCTCCCCAAACCATGCTTTATAGGACTCTTTTTTGTAAGCTCTTGGAGGATTGGCTAAATCAGGGGTGTGTGGCCTGATATGCAATGGAGCTCTTGCTAGAATTCCATCCCTGGCAGACCCCTGGTCCGTCAAAGTTGGCATTGTCTACTTAGTCTGGCAGCGGCTCTCCTGGGTCTCAGGCTGAGGTCTTTCACATCACCTCCTGCCTGGTCCCTTTTAGCTAGAGATGCCAGGGATTGAACCTAGGACCTTCTGAGTCCCAAGCTGATGCTCTACCATTGAGCCACAGTCCCAATTTTTATCATTCCTTGACTATAAACGGGTTATTTTGTAGAAAAAGAGGTGCTGAAGCTCATTATGACAACATGTAACTCCTTTGCATATGCCACATGCACCGCTGACATCACCAGAGGGTGTACCGAATTATATCAGCTCAGCATCTACCTTAAAATGCTTCTTGAATTATAATGGTCATCATAAAATCTGACTCCCATCGTAATTTTTAAATTACTTTCTCCTACGTGGCCACAGTGGCATGAGAAAGTTTTCCATCTGTCTGTTTTATATGTTTTGGATATTTTCCCATTTTTTTGGTGGGGAAAAAGGTTAGAAAGTTTGTCAAATCGTAGAGTTCAGCAAAATTCTCCCAGGGAGTTTGAACAATGGAGCCCAAGAGCAAGTGTTTGGGGGGGAGGGATAAGAAAGGAGTACAATAAAATTTAGAGGTTCTGGACCTCTGCTCCTGTGAGCTCCTGCATAAAATGAGACTTCAATATAAAGCAATATAAAAAGCAATACTGTTGCCCAGGGCTTTTGTTGGTAGGAATCTCCCAGGTGGAACTCATTTATATATTAGGCCACATCCCCTGATGTCACCATTGTTCCACATAGGGCTTTTTGTAGAAAAAGCCCAGCAGGAGCTCATTTGCATATTCATCCACACCCCTTGACACCAAGCCAGTGGCGTAGGAAGGGGGGGGCGGGAGGGGCGGATCGCCGCAGGTCTGGGGGCTCTGGGGGGCCCCTTGGCAATGCCAAGGGGCTCCTCAGAAGCTGGCTGCCTGGCGTCCCCGCCGCCGCCACAGAAGGAAGTTCTGAGGAAGAGGTGAGCGTGCGTGCGCGCGTGTGTCAAGCGGCACGCGCACTCCAGCCTCAACTTCAACCGAGATGCAGCAAAGCAAAGCAAAACTAAAGAAAAAAAAGACAAGCCCTCCTTCTCGCCCTTCTTAGTCAGTTTCCTGGAGTTGCAACTTAGGCGCTCACAAGAGTCCCCGTTGTGAAGCGAGGCAGATGGCCAGGGCTGCAGGAGGAGGAGCGAGCGGGTCATCAGCATAATGGGAGCCCCTGGGCCAATCACAGGCAGCGGAGGAAAGGCGCCTTCCAGCCCTCGTTAGCAGAAAGCAGGACTCCTCGGAAGGTGCAGCCGCCGCCGCGGCAGGACTTTCCACGCTATTTGCATCAGCCTTGAGCAAGGGGCCAGGCAGAGTCGCTCGGAACGGTGGGATGCCGGCCTGGCTCTGCAAAGCACGTGGGTTGCATATCATTAGAGAGCTCCAGCCCTGATCCGGCTTCATGATTACTGAGAAGTCCCATGGGGTGGCCAGACTTGCTTCACGTAAGAGCAGCACAGAATGAACATCAGATGTTTGAGAGCAGGGAGGAGAGAGGGATTGAAAGAAAGCAACTTTAACTTTAAATGCATTATTCAAGCTGCTGGCTGGTTTGGAGAAGTGATTTCAAGAGAGAAATGATTTCTCCAAGCCAGCCAATGGGGTGATAGGGGCTTTGGAAGCCACACAATATGTTTGGTGTAGTGGTTAAGTGTGCGGATTCTTATCTGGGAGAACCGGGTTGGAGTCCCCATTCCTCCTCTTGCAGCTGCTGGAATGGCCTTGGGTCAGCCATAGCTCTCGTAGGAGTTGTCCTTGAAAGGGCAGCTGCTGTGAGAGCTCTCTTAGCCCCAGGTACCCCACAAGGTGTCTTGTGGTGGGGGGGGGGCAGTAAAGGAGATAGTGAGCCGCTCTGAGATTCAGAATATAGGGCGGGAATATAAATCCAATATCATCCAATATCACCAATATCATGTGTAAAAGAGCCGCACATGGCTCCTGAGCCACAGTTTGGCCACCCCTGTGCTAGAGTGTTGAACTAGGATCTTGGCGATCAGGGTTTGAATCCCACTCTTTGTGCTTCCTCCAAAGCAAATCCCATGGATGTCTCTGAAACTTATTCCTAAGTAAGATGTACAGACTTTTGAGCAAAAGAGCTTGGAAGGAAAAAAAATAGGGTCGAAGACATGGGATGTCTTCATTTAAATTTTCTGCCATGGGAACCCACATATTTTGTGCCCTTTTGCGACTGTTTGAAAAAAAAAAAAGAAACCTGGCTGCTATATTTCTCCTGTCAGGTTACTGTTGAAAATGTAGATGCAGTTCCCAGTGAAAAAATGCTGCCAAACTGAGTTACATTGCTCTTGCGTTCTTTATGAGAGAGTGAGCATTGAAGTCCGTTGAAACACTGCTAAAGCTGCAGTACTGCAAAGCTCTCTGCTCATGACCTGAGTTCGATCCTGGCGGAAGCTGGGTTCAGGTAGCCACAAAATAAGAGTGGCTGCACAGCAACAGACCAAAACAAAAACAATTGTGCCAAAAACAATTACAAACAGTCTCTATTTCATTAGAAAAGACGCCGCTCGGCGTCTTAAGGCAGGGAAGCCCCTCCCCTCCCCTCAGCCACACACATAGGGGGGCCCACATAAATCTTGGGCCCCAGGCCCCCAAAGCCCTAGCTACGCCCCTGCACCAAGCCAGCCGGAACTGCGTTCCTGTGCGTTTCTGCTCAAAAAAAAAAAAAAGCCCGGCTACCGCCACTGTCTTTACATCTAGATTCTAGTTCATGATGTACTATGCTATTGCCCATGTACTATCCTGTACATTCCTAAAACACAAACAGGGCTTTGTGTGTGTGTGTGTGTAGCAGGAACTCCTTTACATATTAGGCCACACCTCTATGTATTAATATGCAAAGGCCCTGTAGCGCAGAGTGGTAAAGCAGCAGTACTGTGATCTGAACTCTCTGCTCACGACCTGAGTTCTATCCCAGCAAAAGCTGGTTCAGACGTTGGCCCAAGGTTGACTCAGCCTTCCATCCTTCTGAGGTCGGTAAAATGAGTACCCAGCTTGCTGAGGGGAAAGTGTAAAAGACTGGGGATGGCAATGGCAAACCACCCAGTAAAAAGTCTGCCGTGAAAACGTTGTGAAAGCAACGTCACCCCAGAGTCGGAAACGACTGGTGCTTGCACAGGGGACCTTTCCTTTCCTGTGTTGTAGCCAGTACTCTTGGAACTTACAGTAGGCCCTGTACTAAGAACCCTGTAAGCTCTTGGAGGATTGGCTACATCAGGGGGGTGGGGCCTGTTATGCAAAGGAGTTCCTGTTGCAAAAAAAGCCTGAACACAACACACACAGTAATGTGGATGTAATCATACATGCATTTCACATCGAGTTTTCTTTTCTGCTGTGTTTCATCCATGCACATTTAGCCCCCTGCCACCTGTGGTTTTTGTCTTGTTGCAGCTTATGAACACATCGTCCGAGCCTTCCTGTTAATGGGGGTGGCGGCCAGCATTATTTCCTTCTTTGGTCTTTGTGCCTCGTTTTTCCTCACCCACATTGGCTCCATTCCCATAAAGCTTCTCACTGTATCGGCCAGCATTGTGGCAGGTATGTGGTTTCATTGGCTAGAAGGGTTGGGATCAGGGCTCTTTTAATAGCAGGGCTCTTCTTACAGGGCAGGGGTGGCCAACGGTAGCTCTCCAGATGTTTTTTGCCTACAACTCCCATCAGCCCCAGCCATTGACCTTGCTGGCTGGGGCTGATGGGAGTTGTAGGCAAAAAAAACATCCGGAGAGCTACTGTTGGCCACCCCTGTTATAGGGCCTACTGTAGGCTCTTGGAGGATTGGCCATCAGGGGTGTGTGGCCTAATATCGGGTATGTGGCCTAATATGCAAAGGAGTTCCTGCTTTAAAAAAGGGGGGGGGGGAGCCCTGTTTGGGATTCCAATAGTTCTGTTCTTTGCAAGGATTTGCTATTTATTTCATTCCTTATCTATTGAATGATTGCTTCATTAATACCCCAGTTTGGTGTAGTGCTTAAGTGTGTGGAATCTTATCAGGGAGAACCAGTTTTGACTCCCCACTCTTCCACATGCACCTGCTGGAATGGCCTTGGGTCAGCCATAGCTCTCGTAGGAATGTCTGTTGTGCGGGCGGGGGGAGGTAAAGGAGATTGTGAGCCACTCTGCGACTCTGAGATTTGGAGTGTAGGGTGGGATAGAAATCCATCATCATCATCATCTTCTTCACCGGGTTCTTAAAAAATGAGTTCAATCCTGGCGGAAGCTGGGTTCAGGTAGCCAGCTCAAGGTTGACTCAGCCTTCCATCCTTCTGAGATTGGTAAAATGAGTCCCCAGCTTGCTGAAGGGAAAGTGTAGATGACTGGGGAAGGCAATGGCAAACCACTCCGTAACAAAGCCTGCCAAGAAAACATCATGATGTGATGTCACCCCATGGGATGGTAAAAACTCAGTACTTGCCCTTGGGACTACCTCTGCTCTGTATGTCAGCTGGGCCTACCTGCTGCTCTCGGTAAGTCCCCCTATCCTCCCTCGGTTGTCAGGAGAGGGTTGGCAACCCTAATGCATTTTGCCAGGGCTTTTTTTGAACAGGAATGCGGTTTCGGTTGGCTTGGCAGCAGGAGGTGTGGCGTAATATGCAAATGAGTTCCTGCTGGGCTTTTCCTACAACAAAGCCCTGCATTTTGCTAAAAAAACCTTTGACATCCCAAACAGGGGTACCAGCTCCTATGTCTTGTGAGGCAGGTACAAGAGCTCTGTAGGCAATGGGGGTTCCTAAGGGATAATTCTTTTATCTGTGCGTCCCCAGCTGTTTGTTCCGTGGTTGCCATGGCCATACACACAGCAGCGAACTATCGTCAATTCTCAGGCATCGAAATGTTGTTTGGATGGTCCTTTGGTCTTGGCTGGGCCCTGTTCCCGCTGTTCCTTATAACCAGTGAGTATGTATCTGATTGGAACTGATCACCATGTGGTTTTTCTTGAATTATTCTGGAAGTGATAATGTCAACGCCGTGCAACTTCTGGCTTAAAACACCAAAGGAACCAAAGGCAACACTCTAAAATGGAATAGGGAATCTTTAAGTGAAGCATATTGTTAGGGTAGGTAGGATCAGGGGTGGAATTTCAGCAGGAGCTCCTTTGCATATTAGGCCACACACCCCTGATGTAGCCAATCCTCCAAGAGCTTACAAGACTCTTTTTTGTAAACTCTTGGAGGATTGGCTACATCAAGGGGGTGTGGCCTAATATACAAAGGAACTCCTGCTAGAATTCCACCCCTGGGTAGGATGACAGAAAACAGACCCTTATGAGAATGAAAAAGGGAAAGATTTACTGGTATTTGGGACTGAAGAGCTTCTTAGAGATGCTTTTCAAAAAAACAAAACGACAGAGGAGGAGGAGGAAAAGAAGATGATGATGATATTGGATTTATATCCTGCCCTCCACTCCAAATCTCAGAATCTCAGAGTGGCTCACAATCTCCTTTATCTTCCTCCCCCACAACAGACACCCTGTGAGGTGGGTGGGGCTGAGAGGGCTCCCACAGTAGCTGCCTTTTCAAGGACAACTCTGCAAGAGCCATGGCTGACCCAAGGCCATTCCAGCAGCTGCAAGTGGAGGAGTGGGGAATCGAACCTGGTTCTGCACACTTAACCACTACACCAAACAGGAATCTAAGTGTGAACCAGGTGTGAACCAGCTTATGTGGTTAAACTGAAACAATTTGTCCAGGGTGTTCCTTTGCTTATAGGGAGGCCTTGTGTGTGCCATTTCGTAATAAAGGACTCACAACAGCCTGTATTCAAACCGGAAAAATTACGGATTAAAGAATATTTCAGTTATTGATGTTAAGTTGTAACTTTGCGGTTGTGTCTCTGGGCTTCCCTATACTCCTTTATCTGCTCTCTTTATCTGAATTTTGACCCAATTTCATAAAAAAAAATGTGGAGGAGCACTTATATACTGTGAACTGGTTGATCTTGGACTGTGGATTGGTTGAGCAGTGAGATCCATCTAATTTGTGCTCCCTTCTAATTAGAGCTAGTTTGATGTAGTGGTTATGTTGGACTCTTATCTGGAAGAACCAGGTTTGATTCCCCATTCCTCCACTTTCAGCTGCTGGAATGGCTTGGGTCAGTCATAGCTCTCATAGGAGTTGTCCTTGAAAAGGACAGCTTTTGTGAGAGCTCTCTCAGCCCCACCTACCTCACAGGATGTCTGTTGTGGAGGAAGAAGATAAAGGAGATCGTGAGCTGCTCTGAGATTCTGAGATTTGGAGTGGGGGGCACGATGTAAATCCAATATCTTCTTCTTCATCATCTTTACCTTGCCGGCATTTCTTTTCACTCCTGCCAGGAAGGCTTGCTTTGAGAGAACATCTAGTGCTAAACTTGTAATGCTGAGCTCTCGGGATTGACCGAGAAAAGATATCTAACAGTGGACCGGATACTTCTGGTGATGTGTTGTCAGCCTACTTCATCTTCTACCCTAATAATTTTTCTTTTCTCCCCTGACAGGTGGGCTTGCTTACATGACAAGCTCTAGTACTAAAGAAATATGAGTGGCAACTTTAGAAAGGCATCTGATTCTCTACTGCCAGTGCAGAGTTCAGATTCAGAAAACTCATTCCGGAAGAAATAAGAAAAGTAGCACCCTCATTTTTTTAAGGAAAGGGGAAGAAATGAAATTCTCCCCTTCAAGTTGTTTGCTTTTGTGTAAAAAAACTTTTATAGCCAATACTGTTCTTTCAATGCCCAGATTTCCAAATTTTCTCTGTCCAAAATGTATACTTAAAAAAAAAATTAAAATAAATGTGTACTCCATTATTTTACAACATTGTTGTGCAACAGGTTCATCAGTGGGTATTAGCTATTGAGACTAAAGGGGTTCTCCATTTTGAGAGGCAGGAAACCTCTGAATACCAGGGCTAGGAGATAACACCAGAAGGAGGCCTTCTAGGGCAGCAAGCTGGTCGCTGTGTGAAAGAGAAGGCTGGTCTAGAAGGACCACTGGAGATAAATCCCAATGGGACAATGTAGCTATATGAATGCCATTGGGAGGTAGTTTTGCCAATCCCCAGGTCTCAGTGGGGGATTGCCTGGTTTTGCAGGCTCCTTCCCACCTCCAGTCAGCTGGCCAGCGGGGGGAAGCCCTGCCCCCACAGCCACCACCTGCCTTTACACTTCAGGATGCTAGAGGAATCTTTGAAAGCCTCACTTTTTGGACTGTGTGTCTGTGTCTTCTATCATCATCATCATCATTATTATTGTTATTATTATTATTATTAATTATTTGATTTATATCCCACCCTCCCCGCCAAAGCAGGTTCAGGGTGGCTCACAATAAAACAATAGATAAACATTAGAGTTTAACAATTAAGGAAAGGAAAGGAAAGATCCCCTGTGCAAGCACCAGTTGTTTCCGACTCTGGGGTGACGTTGCTTTCACAACGTTTTCATGGCAGACTTTTTATGGGGTGGTTTACCATTGCCTTCCCCAGTCATCTACACTTTCCCCCCAGCAAGCTGGGTACTCATTTTACTGAGCTCGGAAGGATGGAAGGCTGAGTCAACCTGGAGCTGGCTACCTGAACCAGCTTCTGCTGGGACCGAACTCAGGTCATGAGCAGAGCTTAGGACTGCAGTACTGCAGCTTTAACACTGCGCCACAGGGCTCTTTAACAATTAAACCAAGTTAATAATAACAATTAAATAGTTTAAAACAATTTAAAACAATTTTGGTGCTAGTATCATTAATTTCAGTATGTTAAATCTAGGATCCAGGCTGAATGGGGGCAGGGTGAGCTGGCAGAACAAGATGGCTGCTCCCAGTTGTGAAGTTGTAAGAAAGGAAGGCAGCCCAGAGACTCCATTTGTTTCATAATCCTTTTAGAAGTCATTTGCATAGTAATGGATAAATGAGAACCTTTGGTTTCCCTGTGGTAGTCTTAAGAACTTGGAACTTCAGCAACTTGTGAGTAAATTGCCCCAGTGAGACCATACAAGTGTGGGACTGCAGACTGTTTATTTTGGCTATTGAGAGAGAGGGATAGAACATGGAGGTGCAGCTGCTTGGGTATGATGAAATGAAGACTGTATTCAAGAGAACTGCACTGCTGTGTTTTTTCTTATTTATTTTAGGGAATGTGAAGGTCTCCTGGCTCCACCCCCAAAGTCCCCAGATATTTTCTGAGTTAGATTTGGCAACCTTATTTGGAGGGCACCCTTGGTTTCCTGCTGCTCCTCCACAGAGCAATGGAGGAAATAGCCAGTGTCCCAACATCATGACATCACTTCCAGTGCAGTGCTGGAAGTGAAATCATCTTGTTAGCACCTCCAAATGGCTGTTGCTAGGCCACATTTTAAGAGAAATTATATCACTTCTGGGTCTCTGTCAGAAGTTCCATTGCAGCATACAAGGCTTTTTTGGTAGAAAAAGCCCAACAGGAACTTGTTTGCATATTACACCCCACTCACTGTGGCTAATAGCCACTGATGGACCTCTGCTCCGTATTTTTATCCAATCCCCTCTTATGCTTGTAGCCGCCACCACCTCTTGTGGCAGTGAATTCCACATGTTAATCACCCTTTGGGTGAAGAAGTACTTCCTTTTATCCATTTTAACCTGACTGCTCAGCAATTTGATTGAATGCCCACGAGTTCTTGTATTGTGAGAAAGGGAGAAAAGTACTTTTTTCTCTACTTTCTCCATCCCATGCATAATCTTGTAAACCTCTATCATGTCACCCTGCAGTCGACGTTTCTCCAAGCTAAAGAGCCCCAAGCATTTTAACCTTTCTTCATAGGGAAAGTGTCCCAAACTTTAATCATTCTAGTTGCCCTTTTCTGCACTTTTTCCAATGCTATAATATCCTTTTTGAGGTGCGGTGACCAGAATTGCACACAGTATTCCAAATGAGACCGCACCATTGATTTATACAGGGGCATTATGATACTGGCTGATTTGTTTTGGGGGCTCATAGAATTGGACCCCCTGGTCCAATCTTTTTGAAACTTGTAGAATAATTTGGTGCCTGTATCTCAAAAAAAAAGCCCCCCCTCAGAGCACCAAATACCCACAGATCAATTTTCCATTATACCCTATGGGAATCTCTCTACAGAGAATAATGGCGTGCCCAGCAGACATTTCCCTCTCCCCCCTGCTTTCTGATGACCCTGAAGTGGGGGGAGGGCCTCCACACCGGGGGATCCCCTACCCCCTCCTGGGGATTGGCAACCCTAATGTGAGGCAACCTGACTGTGAAAGTGCCCAGCCACCCCAAGCTGCTTCCATCTTTTTTTCCCCTTAAAAACTGTTGGGCGCACTTGAGCGCATGAGTGCTTAAGCATTTAACTTGTTGGGGGAAGAAAGAATGTTCTGCCTTCTGAGGCGCCTCTGGAGGCAGCCGGTATGCAGGAGCTCCGCTGGGGAGTGTGTGAAGGCTTCGGGATGGCTCTTTTTGATCCAGCCCTATTCGGGATGCCTCCCAGCCGTCCCAAACTACTTGTCTGTTATCACCCTAGATGACCTTTCCTGACAGGCTCACTCAAGAGTTGCAATTAAGTAAGTGAATGGGGGAACTGGAACGACAGTCCTATTTCAGGAAGTTTCTGTATATTTTACATTGGACATATTTCTTTGCACTTTAAAGTTGCAGAGAGAGTGTTTAATATATGTTGTGACCCACTCTGAGCCCAAGATAGTGGGAGGATGTGGCATACAAATCAAAGAGAAGAATGAGTAAGCAAAATTCCGGGAGATATGTTTTTATTACTCCTGAAATTTCAGGGGAGTTTTGCATTGTTTCAGTTGTCCCTGAGCTGACCTGAAACTAGGGTTGCCAAGTCCAATTTAAGAAATATCTGGGGACTTTCGGGGTGGAGCCAGGAGACTTTGGGGATGGAGCCAGGAGACATTGTGGGCGGAGCCAAGAGCAAGGGTGTGACAAGCATAATTGAACTTCAAGGGAGTTCTGGCCATCACAAGGGTGTGACAAGCATAATTGAACTTCAAGGGAGTTCTGGCCATCACATTTAAAGGGACTGCACAAATTTTTAAATGCATTCAAGTCTGATGGTTCAATAATGAGACCTTTTTGATAAAAAGTTTCTAGTTTATTGCAACATATTGTTAGACTATAGAAGTAGATTGAAAGACTGGCGAGTATACAAACAGAGCAAGCATATAAGGTATACATCAAAGAAATTCTTGAGGGAGGGGCACTCTATGCAGGGCACATTCACACATTGATGTTACTTTTTCGTTCTCAGGCTTGGCCGGCCTTGGGCGCTTCCTTGGCACCGGCTATCCCCCCACGTACTGAGAAGGCACCATAATCTTGTTCCCATATTCCCATTTCAAAGCATTGCTACATAACAAAGGAAGGGAGGGGGGAAAGGAGAGCTTGAGCTAGCAGCATCCGAATACAGTGTGGTTTTTACCCAGGATCTTTTTCCTGAACCAAAGCTCTTGACTGAACTACACTCAGAAATTATAGCAGACTTGACATTCCTTCCATAGGAAATAATGAAGGATAGGGGCACCTTCTTTTGGGGCTCATAGAATTGGACCCCCTGGTCCAATCTTTTTGAAACTTGGTAGGTATTTTGGGGAGAGGCACTAGATGCTATACTGAAAATTTGGTGCCTCTATCTCAGAAAACAGCCCCCCCAGAACCCCCGATACCCGCGGTTTAATTTCCCATCATTCCCTATGGGAATCGTTCATGGAGGTGCATGATGGCTCTGGGGGCAGGGCTTCCCCCGCTGGCCAGCTGGCTGGGGGAGGGAGGAAGCCTGTAAAACCGGGGGATCCCCCTCTGGGACCTGGGGATTGGGAAGCATACCTGAAACAGCTAATTTGGGGTATGTCCAAATGCATGCCTCAAGTGGGGCACATGAACTCCCAGGAGGGGAGGTGTTGGACAACTTGATCTTGACCTGCAAATGGCTTCACAGGATGTGACATTGCAAAGTGGCATCTGCCATCTTCCCCAGGCCCCTCCCCAAACTTCACCCTCTTCAGGCATCCCGCTCCTTAAATGTCCATGAATTTTCTGAGCTGGAATTGGCAACCTGATACGTACATCCTACCTGTATACATTGGAATGTTCAAGACAGGCTTACCAGCTGCAGAGCACCGCAGCAATGGTGGAAATTCCAAGTTGGGCCTCTATGCTAAACTGCAATTCAAGAGTGTATGAAGGAATATGCCTGTGTGTGTTATTGCATTCCTATCATTGGGTGATCTACTTCAAATCATTCTTCATGACTGGGCAAGTCTGGACCCTTTATCACCAAGCGGTTAACCAACAAGCAGATTCAAGAGTTGAAGTGAAATGAATTATACTGGTTTATTAAAGCGCAATATAGGTAAACCGATTGAATTCAATGTCTGCCCACAGCAAATATGCAAAGCAGGAGAGATTAATGGCATGATCGAGCACATGAGCTGATATAAGGACAAATTCTCAAATGGTTACATGGATGAAATGACTACATACTACAGAATACCATATGAAGTTTTGGGGGGTTGTAGAAAAAGCCCAGGAGAAACTCATTTGCATATTAGGGCACACACCTCGTCACCATTGTTTCATGCAGGGCTTTTTTGAAGGAAAAACTCAGCAGGATCTTATTTGCCTATTAGGCCACACCCCCTAACACCAAGCCAGCCAGAACTGTGTTCTTGTACATTTTGCTCAAAAAAAGCCCTTGACAATGTCAGATAACTAGAAGTATTATGGAATCAGTAATAAGTTTTGTAGCAGGAACTCCTTTGCATATTAGGCCACACACCTCGATGTAGCCAATCTTACAAGAGCTTACAGGCCACTTAGTACAAGGCCTACTGTAAGTTCCAGAAGGATCGGCTATATCAGGGGTGTGTGGCCTAATATGCAAAGGAGTTCCTGCTACAAAAAAAGCCCTGAGACTAATGAACGTTAAAAGCTTAAGTCTGATAACTACACTTGAACAGCAAAGACATTTTAAAACATGGCAGAAAGAGGAAACTGCAGGTCAAGTGAAACAGCTCAAATAAGGAAAGGCTAATAACATAAACAGCAAATACCCATATTTCTCTAGAACTCAGGTTTTCTCCCAATGCCCTCCAGTCCACCTCATTAAAAGCAAAAGCTAAGTCCTAAATGCATTTGTAACTACTGTCAGGAGTCAGGTGGTGTTCATCCAGTTGGTTGGTCCACTCCCCCTGTTGTAGAGAGGAATTAACCAGGCAAACAGAATAGCCCTATGCAGTTCTACTCAGAATCCTGCTCAGGTCTATTCCATGGGGCTTATTCCCAGGAAAGCATTCTCAGGATTAGATGAAATTGGACAGGATGAAGAGATGACTGATGCCTAAAAATGGCGAAGTGGTGCTCAG
Source organism: Heteronotia binoei (assembly GCF_032191835.1). Taxonomy (NCBI): domain Eukaryota; kingdom Metazoa; phylum Chordata; class Lepidosauria; order Squamata; family Gekkonidae; genus Heteronotia; species Heteronotia binoei. The sequence continues at coordinate 40,580,750 of NC_083239.1, forward strand.
GAAGTGAGGTTCCAGTCCACCACTGCACATATTGTTACTCCCATAAACACACCCAAACGTCCCCTTGGGCAATGCTTTGCTGAATAGGATCAATAGTTATGGGCAACTTCACTATTATTGATCCGCCCACGTTTAGTACCGCAGCGCTAAGAAAAGAAAAAAGTTATCACAATGAAGAATTTCGAACCAGGATGGGGTGCAGAAGAGTGCAATGAGGATGATCAAGGGCCTGGAGGAAGAATCCTATGAGGAAAGGCTGAGGGCTTTGGGAATGTTCAGTCTGGAGAAGAGGAGACTGGGGGGGGGGGGGGCATGATTGCTCTCTTTAAATATTTGAAAAGCTGTCATTTAGAGGAGGGCGAGGAGCTGTTCCATTTGGCAGCCAAGGATAGGACCTGAAGCAATGGGACTCAAATGACAAGCAGAAAAGTGCCAGCTGAATATTAGGAAAACATTTTTTCCTAATAGTTCAGTAGTTCAGAGGTGGAACCAGCTGCCTAGGAAGACGGTGAGCTCTCCTTTATTGGCAGTCTTCAAATCGCAGCTGGATGATTATATGTTAGAGATGCTTTAGGCCAAGGGTGGGGAATGTTTTTTTTCTGCCAAGGGCCATTTGGATATTTATAACATCATTTGTGGGCCATACAAAATTATCAACTTAAAAAACAGTGCTCTGCCGAGGGAGAATAATTTAGGCCAGCAAAATTAATACAAATAATTGTTTTTCTATTTGAAGTCATGTGGGGAGAGCTTAACTTGGTGCACACACACCCAAGGGCCACCCTAGAAAACGCCTAGGTTGGGGGCTTTTTTTTGTAGAGGCCACCACATGGCTTGGCTTGGCCCAGCAATCCTCGAGGGCCAGACCAAGTGATCTCAAGGGTCATAAATGGCCCTTGGGCCGGATGTTCCCCACCCCTGCTTTAGGCTGATCCTGCAAGGAGCAGGGGGTTGGACTAGATGGTCTGTATGGCCCCTTCCAACTCTGATTCTATGGACTTTTTGAGTAATGTTCTCTATCTTGCGCTGAGCCACTTGTGTTGTTCTTCATGTTTTTTAGTCTGCAATACAAACTATGAGAAATCAGCAAAGCATGTTCACAGTTCTCCAGGGTCCATTTGGGTATTTGGGACATTGACTCAGAACACCTGAAAGAGGCTCCATTAAGAAAACTGAAGAATGTCTTTATTTGCCATTATGGTACTCGATCATATAATTCACCCAAAGTCTTAGTTAAAAAGTATGGAGGTGGGACTTCCAATTCGAAATTGAAGTCTTGTTTCCTTTCCTTTCCAATATGTAGTGCATGGCCATCACTCATAATTTTGGTGCCTCAACTTTTCTTTTCAGGAGGCTCCTTCGTTGGTACTCTTAATGCTCGAAAGCTTTTCTTTAATGTCTTTCAGTTTTTTTTTCTTGAATGTCTCTTTCAGTTTTTTCTTGAATGTCTCTTTCAGTTTTTTTCAGATGCTTCTCAGGAGGGAGAATGGGGCTCCAAAAGATCCACCCCACCAACTAGGACAATGTCAGCATGATACCTAGAATCAGTTCTGAAGCTTGGGTTCTTTGTTCTCTGGATGAAAGTCCTGTGCTGTTTGCCTCAGTCAGTTCTCGCCATAAGGTGTCTTGGCCCTTTACTTGTCTCAGGACTCCGTAGCTTTGGCCCGGACATTCTCAGCATCTTCCACAGCATCATGCAGAAAGCTCTTCAGTATGTAGAATGTTGTTACAAAAGAAAGCCCTCCACCAGTAAGAGAGCCCAACACAGGTACAAAATCAAGAACAAATTCGACCGCCATCACTGCTCCACACAATAATGACTTGGTCAACATATCAATCACAAATTCTTTGGTGATTTGGCTGGCCATGGGGGACTTTTTGACAGCCGATCGCAAGACATCGACAGGTTTGCCTACCCGGTTTGCAAGTCTACGGAGGGAATCTTCATCCAAGCCAAAGACTTTGCAAATATATGTCATTGTTCCAACCAAGATGCCAATATCACAGGCAAGAGAGAGGCCAGGGACAGGAAGTGCCCCAATGGCACAAGATACAAGGGCTACTTTCTTGATAAGGGCCTCCATAGCAGCCTTTTTCTTCTCCAAGATTTCTTTGGAGAAAGCTGGCAGAGCCGCAATTAAAACATCTCTCTTGAGGCCATCCAAGTCATTCTCCAGGGTCTCTTGAAGGCGGGGGAAATCATACATCTGCAAATCCCACCTGGAGATGAGGAAAACCATTGGAACAGATTCTCTCCCCTTTGTCAGATTATCACTGCAGTATATCCTAATCTTCTCCAGGCATCTCTCCTCAACGAAGTCTGGTTTCCTTCTTTCAGATTCTATACTGACATCTGCTTTGGTGCGCACGTAGTAGAACTTCTTCTTCATCTTCTGAATTTCATGAGCCAGGAGGGCATCATTCGTAGTGAAGCGATTTGAGGCGACAATGATGAAGAAATCATATTCCTTAAAATTTACCTTCTTCAGGTATTTACTTGGTTCGAAGTCGGGAGTCCCAATTCCTGGAAGATCCCATAGTGTCACTTTGGGGAATGTGGGATGTGGGTACTTCTTCCGCTCCATGGTGGTTTGTGTTTCCCCGGTCTCAGCTGCACCTTCTCCATAGTCTGGCATTCCTCGAAGGGCATTGACAAGCGATGATTTCCCAGCCCCTGACATCCCTGTGATGGCAATGTCAAGGGTGGTGTTCTTGACTAAATTCAAATCATTATTATTTTTTTCTATCACATCTGGGAGACTTTTATTTTCCAAATCATCCATCAGCTTTTGAAGTTCTTCTCTTATGACTGCTTTTGAGATGGAGACACCCATGGTTGTTCTTCTTGATGGTTTACTTGTACAAAACAGAAAAAAGTGAAGCTGTTAATTGGATGTCGGATAATACCCAAGCCATACTTTTCCTTTGACAAAATTGATTTAGCCAGGATTTTTTTTTTTGTAGCAGGAACTCCTTTGCATATTAAGCCACATACCCATGATGTAGCCAATCTTTCAAGAGCTTACAGGGCTCTTCTTACAGGGACTACTGTAAACTCTTGGAGGATTGGCTACATTGTGGGGGGTGTGGCCTAATATGCAAAGGAGTTCCTGCTACAGAAAAAGCCCTGTATTTAGCTATGTGAGAAATCGATTCAATGAGGGCATTTATCCACTGATGGATTGATAGATCTATCAGCGCTTTGGAAATTTATACTGGGGGAAAGATGTAGTAGCCTTTAAAAATAATTGCTGTCTTTTTATCCCCGCGGTCACTCTCTCAGAAATCCAAAATCACATCCCTCCCCACTTCACTTTTTAATGACCAGACCATTTAACTGTGAACTACATAAGGTTCCCTGGGAGGGAAAATGGTAGCTTACTGAACCATTTCCAGAAGGGAAAATGCTGCAGAGGAAAAGGCATAATCCCCCTCTAGGGTGCTGGCCTTTTGGGAGCACCGAATTGGGCACCCCCATGTGACTTGGTGATGTTATCAGTGTGTGGGGAGGGGAGGGCCAGAAGTTAGCCTTGCCTTGTATACCAGACAGTCTAGGGTTGGCCTTTTGCTCAGGCAAGCCTGATCTTGTCAGATCGCAAAAGTCAAGCAGTGTCAACTCTGACAAGCACTTGGATGGGATACCTCCTTGGAATACCAGCAGTCGGGACGGTAGGGGCAGGCTTTATTCCGCCACCTCTCTAGATATCCTCCAGGCTCCCAGTAGGGGTCAGTCACCAGAGGTCACCATGACTTCCAAATGCAAAAATGCCACTAATTCGGTGTTATTTACCTTGATGAACACTCCACCTGCCAATTTCCACCCATTAAGCTTCTATTAAAGGGACAGGACACTCCTCTCAAGGCCCGTTGACAACTCCACCCACATGCCTAAAAAATTAAGTTTCCAGTTGGAAACTCTAGCCATTTGGGAATTCTATGGTACCTATTGTACCATAGAGTTTTCCCTCCCAAATGGCTAGAGCATCTGGGAAAACCATAGAGTTTTCCCGGAAATGCCTAGAGTGCCTGCTGCGCGACGTCGCCGGCGCGATAATGTCACTACCAGGTGACATCATTGTGCCGACAACATCAGGGGAGGTTCCCCCCGCCGGCCCAATGTGGGCCAGCGGGTTGGGAACTTCCAGGGCAGGGGAACCCCTGCCCTGACCGGTGGCTTGGCAGCCCTAAGGCACCCAGGTCCTTGAAAGGTCAAGAAACCTCAAAGGTAAAAAGAAACTTCACACATTTCAACTCCCCCAACACATTAAAGGAATCTCAGCAAGTCTTGGGGAGACTTCCCTTCTTTTTCGGCTCTTGCTTAGCATGCCTGGTGATGACTGGACTCCAGTGCCGAGCCTTCGGTGGGTGCAGGGAATCAGGCAGGCTCTCTCCGGGAGAGGCACAAAATTAACGCTGTTCCCCCCCACCCACCCCCCGCTTCCAGATATTTGGATAGCGGGGGAGGAGGCTTCCACCTCGGGAGTCCCCCGCCAGGGCGGGGGAGGGGGGTTGGGAAGCCTAAGTGAGGTTGAGGAGGGGAAGGACTTCAGCAGGATACAGTGCCACAGAGGGCCCCCTCCAAAATAGACATTTCTTCCAGGGGAACAGATCTCTGTAAACTACACATAAGTTGTAATTCCATGGAGCCTCCAGGCCCAGCCTGGAGACTGGTAACTCCAGTAGGCGATATAGTTCCATTTCTACTGGTTCTCCATCTAGCAAGCCAGGTTCTTTCCTGGCAAGGCTCATGTGCCTTCAAGAGCCGCAAGATCGCCCATAAAATATATCACACCTCCAAGGAGAGAGGGGATGATACATTTCCGATGGCAAAGGGGCAGGGCTTTTTTGTAGCAGGAACTCCTTTGCATATTAGGCCACACACCCTGATGTAGCCTATTCTCCTGGAACTTCCAGTAGACCCTGTAAGAACAGCCCTGTAAGCTCTTGGAGGACTGGCTACATCAGGGGTGTGTGGTCTAATGTGCAAAGGAGTTCCTGCTACAAAAAAAAAAGCCCTGCAAAGGGAGCTTTGGTTGAAATATGGTAAATTGTGAAAAGGCTGAAGAAGGACACGGCAGCTGTAAAAAAAAAAATGGTATGTGCAGCCCTATAATGATAGGCAGAGATTCCACAGACAAAGTTTTCTTTGCAGCAGAAGGGAAGGCAGCAGCCGTTTCCTCTTACAGTACAATCAGCAAGTCTAGTTCTACAGCAAGGTTTGAGTCCAGGGGGACCTTGAAGACCAACAAAACACCCAGGGTCTATCCTTTCAAGAGTCAACGCTCCCTTTTGTCATATGCAACTATGAATGAAGATCCTGAATCTTGTACCACAGAGCAGCCCTGACTGCAATTTTAAACTGATTCCAAACTGCAATTGATGATAATTGGATTTATATCCCGCCCTCCACTCCGAAGAGTCTCAGAGCAGCTCACAATCTCCTTTACCTTCCTCCCCCACAGCAGACACCCTGCGAGGTGGGTGGGGCTGAGAGGGATCTCACAGCAGCTGCCCTTTCAAGGACAACCTCTGCCAGAGCTATGGCTGACCCAAGGCCATGCCAGCAGCTGCAAGTGGAGGAGTGGGGAATCAAACCCGGTTCTCCCAGATAAGAGTCCGCACACTTCACCACTACACCAAACTGGCCCCTGCCTGGTAGAATGAGCTCTCCCTGGAGACAATGCTGGATTAAACCCTGCGGAAGCCCCTAGGCCAGGGGTGGCCAACAGTAGCTCTCCAGATGTTTTTTGCCTACACCTCCCATCAGCCCCAGCCATCAACCATGCTGGCTGGGGCTGATGGAAGTTGTACAAAAAAAATCTGGAGAGCTACCGTTGGCCACCCCTGCCCTAGGCAGTCAAAATCTTGGAGGGGGCCCTCGCAATTGATCTCAGATCTGGAGCACCCACCCCACTGCAGCCACCTTCTCAAAAGCCCTTTCGACAAAGCTGCAGGGGAGAGGCAGAGAGAGGCAAACTTGGCGACAACGCCAGCAGCAGCCACACCTGGCAAGCTGGGCAAAGAGCAGCTCAGTTGCTGGCTGCGCATGCGGCTGGGAGGACTGCAGGCAAGGGGAAAACCGAGGGGGGAGGGAAGCCGGCCTGGGGCCCTAAAGGCGTGGGGACCTATAGGCCACTACCTACTTGGCCTAATTGTTAATCCGGCCCTGCCTGGGCCCTGCAAGATCTACTTCAGTTCTGCAGGGCCTGTAAAACAGAGCTCTTTCTTTAGGCTTTTCAGCGAAGGCAAGGGACGTCACTAATTATTGGCCTCGCCCCTTTCATTCCATCCCAGTGCTGTACGACCTGCTGGACCTGGACCATAGTCCATGTTTGTGAGACAGAATTTGCCACTTTAATCTCTGCTGTTATCCTGTAATTGTATTTAGTTAGCTTTAACCGTTGTTTGTCTTTTATGATGTAACCCATCTTGAGCCTGTTCTGCAGGAAGGGTGGGCTAAAAAGCAATAAAACAAACAAACAAACAAATATCCCCCCCCACTCTTTTCAATGGATTTGAAGGGGTGAAAATCTTCTGCCAGAAGTAACATTGGCAGCTTCAGTTTTCTGCCCCTATGCAGCCGAATTCCTCAAGGTCAAGGAAGAGAGTAATCGTAGGGCTTACCCTCACAGAGGGTGGTGGAGAATCTGTCTTTTGTGTTGCAGACTCAGGGGCGGGGTTATTCCTCAAAAGTTCACATTGGTTTGATAGACTATTATAAGAATCAATTAAGTGGGTCTGAGTTAGGGTTGCCAAGTCCAATTTAAGAAATATCTGGGGACTTTGGGGGTGGAGCCAAGATCAAGGTTGTGACAAGCATAATTGAACTCCAAAGGGAGTTCTGGCCATCACATTTAAAGGGACGGCACACCTTTTCAATGCCTTCCTTCCATAGGAAATAATGAAGAATAGGGGCACCTTCTTTTGGGGCTCATAGAATTGGACCCCCTGGTCCAATCATTTTGAAACTTGGGGGGTATTTTGGGGAGAGGGACTAGATGCTGTACGAAAATTTGGTGCCTCTATCTCAAAAAACAGACCCCCCCCAGAGCCCCAGATACCCGCGGATCAATTCTCCATTATTTTCTATGGGAATAAATCTCCATAGGGAATAATAGAGTTCCCAGGAGACATTTCCCTCCCTTCCCCCTGCTTTCTGACGACCCTGAAGCGGGGGGAGGGCCTCCAAACCGGGGGATCCCCTGCCCCCACCTGGGGATTGGCAACCCTAGTCTGAGTATTTAGGATCTTTGTCAAATCCTTTTTTTAAAGGCTTCTTTTTAACCCTGGGCCGATAGCTTGACATATGTATTGGAAGGAAGGAAGTTCTTCGAAGATGCTGCTTTTACTTTGAGCGTGCCTTTTAGTGAACCCTGCTTCCTCCTTCCTCCAAATCAAATATGAAACAGTGCCTCTGTTGAATTGTTGTTCTTTCCCGCCAAACATTCCAAGCTCATGGAAGGGTTGCTTTTTCGTGAAATAATTATTTGGAAGGTCAACACCAGATAGGGCAGCTGCTGACACAACACAAAGCCTGTGCAGATGTTTGCTATCGAAAGAAATCGGCTTACCTGTTTTAACCGAAGGCTTCTTGAAGAGACTGGAGGATCAGTTGCTCCCAGGTACGTGGCTGGGTGACCTTTTTCACTGCAGGAAACTCTCTCTTGTCCTTTTTGTGTTGCTCGAGCAGAGGCTGAAGTTTCACTGGAAGTGAAAGAGGAAATGAATTTGTTTTTCAGGGAGTTAATAAGTAAATACCGCGCTGTGGCACACCCAGCAACACTGGTGTGATTTCATGTAAGTAGTGTGAGTTCTTATCAGCCACTGCATGTAACATCCGACACTACCAGTTAGAAACGTTACTTCCTTCTTGATACCTAACACTACATACCCATACAGCAAATATCCATAAGAACATAAGAGAAGCCATGTTGGATCAGGCCAACGGCCCGTCAAGTCCAACACTCTGTGTCACACAGTGGCAAAATTTTTTTATATACACACATACACCGTGGCTAATAGCCACTGATGGACCTGTGCTCCATATTTTTATCTAAACCCCTCTTGAAGGTGGCTATACTTGTGGCCACCACCACCTCCTGTGGCAGTGAATTCCACATGTTAATCACCCTTTGGGTGAAGAAGTACTTCCTTTTATCCGTTTTAACCTTTCTGCTCAGCAATTTCATCGAATGCCCACGAGTTCTTGTATTGTGAGAAAGGGAGAAAAGTACTTCTTTCTCTATTTTCTCCATTCCATGCATTATCTTGTAAACCTCTATCATGTCACCCCGCAGTCGACGTTTCTCCAAGCTAAAGAGTCCCAAGTCTTGGGCATTACTTAGGACCAAATCCAGGATTGCCCCACCCCTGGTAGGTTCTGAGACCATCTGCTCCATAGCACAGTCATTGAGAGCATCAAGAAACTCAATCTCTTTCTCTCGACCAGAACACATATTGACCCAATCAATCTGCGGGTAGTTAAAATCACCTATTACGACACAGTTTTTACGTTTAGCTGCTATCTTTAAGCCTTCCATCATATTATAATCCATTGTTATGTATAAGCAGCTCAGTGGTGAAACAGGCTTTTAAGAAAAGCAACCATAGTAAGAAAATCATGTAGAAATAACAGTTTCATCCACAAATCTTCATCCTTGGCTGACAGCTAGGGTTGACCGGGTTACCAACTCCAGATTGCAAAATTCCTGGAGATTGCGTGAGGGGCCCCCCAGAGTTTTGGAAGGTAGGGCTAAAGACCAGGAAGACTCCTGCCAAACCTGAGGAATAACTAAGAAGTAGTTAGTGGATGGAGATGCTACACAATCTGTGAGAGAAACAGAGGAAATGAATGGATACAAAATGGAGCACAGAGAGGCATATTATGAAGAGAACACACACTGTGGGGTGCAGAGAGGGCAAAAGAAGGGAAGACTCACACTGAAGGTACATCTCTGGAACCTTCTCCTCACTTTGTTGCAGAAAAAAATTAAAATTGGTTCACTTATTTCACAATGTATGTCTTTATATTGTCTAGAACATTTAGAAGTACTAATGCTTAGAAGCTCCTAGATTTTAGCTGCTGAAACAGCAAATTAGGTCAGTAGAAGAGAAGTTACTTCAGGACAGGGTTTTGCTGAGTTGGAGTTGATGGAGACATAGATAAGAGGGTACATGTGGGCACGAGCCATCACCATCTGTGTGTGTTCCGCTGGTAGCAGACTATGGGAAAAGGTTTTATTAGGGATTAAGAATTTAGATTCTCAGGCTAGAAAACTATATAAGGTTTAGAATTTTCTCACCAGCTCATGGCTTGAGTCAGAGAAACAAAATGGTGTCTCTGGGCAAGTCAGCCGCAAAACTGAGGTAAAGATCTTTAACAGATACTGAGCATTTTTAGAGCTTTTAGAGCATTTAGAAATAGCCAGTATATGGTTATATAAGAAGTATATTAATTAAGATATAGAGTAAGTCTAACTACTGAGATTGCTAACAACTGAAGCAGGAAAAGTCTTTTAAGTGTATTAGCTTGATTTTACCTGTATAAGAATTTATTCCAACTGAAAAATGATGTACTGGAGCTAACTGGAAGTGTAATGTGAATTTGTTTGCTAACTGCTCTTGCTTTCGTAATAATAGTATAAGTCTGCTGTCCTGTGAGAAGATCTGCAGTACAATAACCATCAGTTGTTTATAAAATCTGCTATTGGGTCTCATACGCTGGCTCTATGGGAATGCCATATTGTTTGGGAATCATGGTTTGGGAAAGTGTTTATGAACTATAGAAAAGAAAATTTCTCTCACACATTTCCACTGGTGGGGGCACCAAGTATGTGAGCAGAGGGGAGCCTATATATCAGGTACTAATCATTTAGAGCTCCCTGCTCCAAAACAGTACTTTGAGACCTGGAAACAAACTGTGGAGCCAGCGTATGAGTGCATTGCTTCGTGTTGAAACATTGGCCTCAGAGTTCTGGAACAGAGATGGCACAATAGGAAGAGATGGAGGTGCATCCCAAGGTGCCGCTATGTCAATCCCTTTTCCCTCAGCCATCTTTTCCTGTCCCCCTTAGACATAATGTGTCTGCCTTGAGCTCCTCACAGGATGTGGCTTCAGGGGTACCTGCAGCTTCTGGTCTGCATGGGTGTCTCTACACCTCCAAAGTCTGGAATCTCTTTCAGGGGATTTAGGGTCCCTGGTATGCACTGTCTCAGCTGAAGGAGAGTGCTAACTATGTCAGTTGAGGAAGAGACCCGGGAGAAGTGATACCGGCGAGCAGAGGTTGTTTTGTAGAAAAACAGGTGGTGGAGCTCATTAGCATATGCCGCCCTCCTCCCTCACTAGCCAAAAGCAACCTGACACAAGAAAGGAGGGCCCTGGCGAGTGAGGCCTGCTTGGGCTGGCTAGAGATCCAGGTGGCTTACTGGCCGCCCCTCCCCACAGTCAAAAGGCCAGCAAACCACCTGCCACCCAAAATCACATAAGAAGTGGAGAAAGGATGGTGTGGGCTTCTCCAGGAATGAATGAGGGCTGCTGGGGGCGTGGCAAAACTCCTAGTAGCTGGCTGGCTGCCTGGTCTCCTAATCCAGAAATTGTTATGCAGCTGCACCTACTATTCAATGGACAAGGTAGGTGGGGAGGAGGAGAGGGGCATCAGAAAGATTCAGGAGCTGTGCTCCTGTGAGTTCCTGCTGAATTCAAGACCTGCTGGCAAGAGAGTGTTGGAATCATTATCCTGGAAATCTGTTAAGACTGGTGCTTCAACTGACAAGTTATTTGGAAATGGTGTATGAAGCCCTGACTCTGGGCAAATGAAACTGTGGGCTGAAGAAGGTCCGTCTACCGAAACCGGTTCCTTTCCCTTCAGTTTTTCTGGCACAGAAGAGAAGAAATTTACATGGAATCTTCATTGAAATTCTTTGGGACTGATACATCTTCACTACTGTACAGCAATATTCCACTTTGGATATGAAAAACACCAGACGTATATGACTTAATTTTTTATTGTTCTTGTAATTACACAAGTATAACTTGAAATTGTGGCAACATTGAACTTTTGGATAGTGCTACACAGTTTATTTTTCTGGTTCAGTTTCCTCTCTCAACCACCCATGCAACTGTCACCAGCCAGTTAGGAGGCAAGTCATCCTGTGACCCCCTCCAGTGCTATGCCTGAACAGTAGGGAAGGAATGCCAAGCATCATTGATGGAAATTGGATTTGGTTAGATTGGCACTAGGGGTCTTGGGGAGGGCGTACAGCAGGAAGGAAAGAGGATTGCTCACATTCAGAGCTGGATTAACAATTAAGCCAAGTAGGCACTGGCCTATGGACCCCCATGCCTTTAGGGGCCCCAGGCTGGCTCCCCCCCCCGGTTTCCCCCCTGCTTGCAGCCCTCCCAGCCTGTCCATGCAGCCAGCAACTGAGCTGCTCTTTGCCTGACTTGCCTGTTGAGGCTGCTGCCGGTGTTGTCGCCAAGTTTGCCTCTCTTTGCCTCTCCCCCGCAGCTTAGTCAAAGGGAATTTTTAAGAAGGTGCCTGCAGCAGGGGCAGTGGGGTGGGCACTCTGAGATAATTTGCAAGGGGACTCCCAAGATTTCGACTGTCTAGGGGCCTCCACAGGGTTTAATCTGGAACTGTTCACATTGGTGATGTGATTCGTCTACATGGGCACCTTCTCTCCATAATCGATGATGTTGGCTTTCCCAGAATACTTCAGAAGGCATATCCCTGGTACATGTGCCCTGCTCACAGCATGATGAGCAAGATTGTGGTTCTATAGGGCTGCCAGGGAGTATGTGAAGGCACAGTTGCTCCATGCTTGTGGGAGAACTGTGCACTTGACATCTGACATTTGGATTTGCCCTCTGGTGCATCATGTGTATTTCCCTCTGACTGCTCTCTGGTGGCGACCCAACAATGTTCTGGATGGGGGATGGGGAAACCAGCAGTAGACAGGATGATGGCTGCTTGATCAGCTACTACCAGTCTCTGCTCCATGGGGAGGTACTTTACAAGGCACATACAGCTGGCAACATCTCTGCCACTATCAAGAAACGATTACTGGGGTTAGTAGGCAGGGACATCTCCATGGGCTTCATTAGGGCAAGGACACATGCATTGGGCCTCAGGCACATTTACTGCGTGGCCCACCTTCTTCACCTTGTGGTTAAGGATGCCTTGGGTCAGAGTTTTGCAGAGAATCTCAGGCTGGATGATGAGGCTCTTGATTTCTGGCATCTCCTCCAGAAATGCCGGCATCTCGTGGGCTGCTTCTCGTGCAGTTTGAAGAATACCCATGCCAGAGCACCACCTGATCAGCAATGTCAGCACTTGCAGGAACTCCACCTTTGGCGTGCTTGTGCATTTGGTGGAGAAGAAGAGAGCCCTGACCTTGTTCTCTGAGATCCAGGTAGTGCAGGAGGAGAGCTAGCTCACACTGGGACTTTCCTCTATGAGAAGTGGTTTCCTTAGGGAATACTGGAGGGTCCAGCAGACATTTCCCTCCCCCCCCCCCCCCGCTTTCTGATGACCTTGAAGTGGGGGGGCGGGAGGATCCCTTGCTCCCCAACTGGGAATTGGCAACACGACAGCATCCTGTTACAGGTCTGGTGTTGTGGGTTATGTAGTATCTTGTTTGGATTACTGCCTTTTTAATAGAAAGGAGCCAATGACAGGGCTAGATCTGGTTTAGATATATAACCCCCAGACCCTGTATCAGTATATTTGTATTTTATTTTTAAATATATATATATTTATAGACAGAATTATATATATATATATATATATATATATATATATATATATATATATATATATATATATATATATATATATATATATATATATATATAGACAGAATTTAAAAAAAAGGAATTAGAAAGAAAAATCATCAATTTTTCTTTACAAATATTAAGGACAACTAATATGAAAATATAAAACATGAAAAGTCATAATAAATAACTATAACTTTATAGACAGACTATACTACTATTTCCACATAATATAGTTTCATTATTCTCTAACTAGAAGGCTGAAAAGAAGAAAGAATGGCAAGAAGAAAACAGATTTCTCTTGACTTTGTATATAGTTTTTTTTTAAAAAAAATAACAATAAACAAAACCAAAATATAGTATTCCATATGAAAATTAAGATTTTAATACTAACGATTAGACATATAACTATAAAAATTAACATTAATTAACAATAACCACAAAAATCACTATATGATTTTTAGTACTTTATCAATTTGAAGTCCCTATTATGTCTCTTCTTAGAGCTTTTTCCACAATAGATATAAAAACCTCTTCAATAGTTCTCAAATTCAGTATTCAATCTTTTATTTATATGATTCATCAGTTTTGCCATAACAGTGTGATACTGTTATGTTATTTCATCTTTCCAGTTCCCCAAATCTGGGCAAACCTCCATTTTCCACTTAGATTTGAATACTACTCATGCTGCGGTTAACATATATCTAAATGATTCATGCATTGATCTATCTATATTCATTGGTAGGATTCCCAATAACTTAATTTCAGATTTCATGATGAATTTTATATTCAAAATTACTTGCAGTATGTATTTCTTTCCAAAATTTGCTAGTCTTTTTACAGGACCTCTGCATATGGTAAAAGTACTGCCAATCTCTTTGCATTTCCAACACCTTCCTTTGTAATTTTATCCATTCTCTCGATATCTTTTGGGGTGACATACCAGTGGGAAAAAAATCCTTTGATGTTTTGATCTTGTCTGATTCTGAAAGCAAAATTTCTCACTGGAAGCATAGACAATAATGGTGATAACAGGCATCCTTGGCTTGTCCCCTTTTCAACTTGAAATCCATCAGTTAACAATCCGCTATTTTTTTTGCATTTTGCTTCATGTCGGGTGATAACAGACAGGCATTTAAGGGAGGTGTCCCAAATTGGGCTGGTTCAAAAAGAGCCGTCCCGAACCCTCCACATGCTCCCCAGCATGGCAGCTCTATCCCATCTGTAAGGCGGCTTGGCGCGATCAGACAGGGGGCGCTTCAGAGGCCGGACTGCTTATTTCTCCCCCAAGGAATCACGCGCTCATGCACTCAAGCACTCTGGGTAGTTTTTACTCCTCCCCCTCAAAAAAAAGCTGGAAATGGCTTGGGGCAGCTTGGCAGTTCCACACCACCAAGGTGCCTCACTTGACACTTCCCCATCCAGACACCGAAGAGGGAAGTGGCGTGCGGCTCAAAAATTTGCTACCGCTTTGACAGTGGTAGCTTTTTGAGCCGCTCTGAGGCCGCCAGAGGATGGGGTGAGTACGGGTTGGGGCCCGGCAGCAGATGTTCACATTTGCAAGGATTTTTTAGGTCAGTTTCTGAGGCGTCTCTGAGTTGCCCCGAACTGCCAATCTATTATCACCCATATATTCCCTGGATCCAATTTATAAATCTTGGTCCACAGTTTAAATACTGTAGTACTCTTTGCAATATTTAGAAATATATGGGGCTCACATTTTAAGGATACCTCGGCTGTGGTACTTTTTTTTAATGAGCTTCACAGGCAATGTGAAGGTGCCTCCCAGCCACTGTAAGTATCACCTGGCCAGGGCTCTTTTTCTAGCAGGAACTCCTCTGCATACTAGGTCACGCTCTCCTGATGTAGCCAATCCTCCTGGAGCTTACAGTAGGCCCTGTACTAAGAGCCCTCTAAGCTCTTGGAGGATTGGCTACATCAGGGGTGTGTGGCCTAATATGCAGAGGAGCTCCTGCTAGAAAAAGAGTCCTGCTCCTGGTCCAGATAAGGCAGCTCTTACACACTATTAGTTTAGTCCCGCCTGAGTGGGGAGGCTCCTATCCTGGCTGACATAAGTCACTTATGGTTCAAAGAGATTGGCTCCCAGCCAGTGCAGGCCAGGCTCAGGGCCCGGTACAGATGCGACTCTTGCTGGTCCCTTTGCCTTCCCTCCCTCCTTTGTGGGGCCAGCACCTTTTTCCAGGGTTGTTTTTTTCTTCTCTGCAAGAAGAATGGCTGTGGCATCTTGTTCATGGACCTCTTAGTTCAATTCACTTGAAAATTGGGATTCTTTAGTGGAGAGAGTGCAATAACTCCCATCCAATTTTGGTGTCTTTTGATCAAAAAACAGCCCTCCGGCCCTCTTCAACTCACCCTAGGGAATAATGGATTCTAAATAATTCTGGGATTCTGGACCCCCTCACCCCCTGAACCTGAATTCTGAAAAAATAACCGGGGACCCAAATACCATCATTTAGGCTCTTCCGAAAATCTGAATCTGAAAAATATTGTGTGTTTTTTTTCCAGTGCATATCACTCGCCAACAAGGCATTGAGACCAAAATAGAACAAGAAGATGGAGACAAAATGAAAGACAGAATGAAAAGTGAATATATACAGTAAAACAGAAGAAATTAGAATGAGAGAGAGAGAATGCGCAATTAGAAAAACAGTCTAGGTTATGCTCATGACCTTTAGGGGAGGTTGAGTCCATAGAATACATATTCTTCAGCTGTCCATTTTACACGGGCATTATTCTTGGAATTATTAGCCTGCTACTTGTATGATCCCTGGTCACATAAACACAAACAAGGTTTTGCTGATTTCTATCTGATAATAATTCTAAGATCACATTTCAAGTTGCTAAATTTTGTGCTTTAATTCTTAAATTATGGGAATTGATTCTTAAAAGTTCTTAAATTCAAAGTTCTATTAATGTATTTCATGTCTGATTGAACTGTATGCTGGTCTAAAGGCCACAGTAAACAACAACAACTACTACTACCACTACTACCACCACTACTACAGTGTTCTGCTCTTTCCATCCCAACACACTCCCTCTCTGGCTTTTTGGCAGGTTTAGTAGAGCTTTTTGGCTGGTTTAGGGGAGCCTAATTTATACATTCAAATTGTGTTTCCTTTCTTCTCTAGTGTAAAGATGTTGTACATCATTCCTTCATTTAGTGCCTTCACTTCTCTTTTTGGATGGGCGTTTGCAATTTTTAGTTAGGGCTCTGAACAGCCAACAGCTTTTGAGATTCAGCAGAAAACTTCTCAGCATGCAGAATGTAGGTCCAAAAGTACATCTCCCAAAAGTACAAGAATAACTTCTTGAGTTTGGGTTCCTTGTCCTTCACATGATATCCAGAAGCTCGTTGCTTCAGTCATTCATCACAGGGGTCTCAGCACTGTGCTTGGCATGTGACTCTGTAGCTTTTGCCAGGACATTCTTAGCATCTTCCACGACATCATTCAGAATTTTTTTCATTATAAAGTAGATAGTTACAAAAGAAAAAGCTCCACCAATTAGAGATCCCAGCAACGGTATGAACCACAGAACATATGCGACTGTGGTCCTTATCCAAGACTTCGGTAACTCAGTCTTCACCTGATCCTGTACAAATTCTATGGTGATTTTGGGGGGCAACTTTTTGATAGCTGATCTCAATTCATCAATAGGTTTGCCAACCCGTTTTGCAAGTATATAAAGAGACCTTTCATCCAAACCAAAAATCTTGTAGAATTTTTCCATTGTTGACAACAAGAATGGAAAGTCGCAAACAAGAGAGAGATCTGGGATAGTAATGGCATCTATAACACAAGACACAAGGGCTGCTTTCCATAAAATCTCCTCTATAGCAGCCTTTTTAATCTCTAGGGCTTCTCTTGAGTAAGCTGGCATGGATTCAATTATAACCAGTCTCTTGAGGTCATCTTGTTCATTCTTTAAGGTGTCTTGCAAGAGGGGGAAATCATATAAATTTGGCTTCCAGCTGGAAAGGAGAAAAACCTTTGGGTTAGATACCCCTGCTTTTCTCAAATTTTCACAGCAATATTCTCTAATCTTCTCAAGGGATTTTTCTTCACCGATGTAGTATGGATTCCTTTCTTCAGACATTATACTCAGATCTATTTTGGTGCGCACCAGGTAACACCACTTTCCCATTTTCTGAATTTCATCGCTTAGGAGGGCATCATTTTCTGTAAAGCGTTCTGCAGTGACAATAATGAAGAAATCATACTTTGCAAAATCGGTCATCTTCAGATATTCATTGGCTTTAAATTCTGTTGTTCCAATTCCTGGTAGATCCCATATGGCTACGTTTGGAAATATGGGATGTTTATATTTCTTTGGCTTCATTGTTGTTTCTGTGGTACCAATCTTAGCTGCACTATCATCATAATCACTCACGCCTCTCAGAGCATTTACAAAGGATGATTTACCAGCTCCAGATACCCCTGTGATGGCAATGTCAAGGGTGATGCTGTTTAGTGAGTCCAGTTCTTTCTTAATTTCTTTTGAAAGATCTTGGAGAGTTTTGTTTTCCAAAGCACCCTTCAGTTTTTCCAGTTCAGTGTTTATCATTAGTTTTGTGACGGTGTGCCCCATTTTGGATCTTCCTCTTTTGCTGTTCTGAGAAAGAAAAGAAAGAAGGAAAGGCTGATTAGTACATCAGTGTTTGACTGTGTCAAAGGAGGCTCTCCATGGTTAATCTGGATTGTGCGAGAAAACAAATTCATCAAGAGAGCGCTCATTTGAAGCAGCTGTGCCCACACAATGAAACAACGGAAACCACAGTCTAGATTGAGAAGATGCTTAGACAAAAACTGTGACCAGTGATTTAAATAGCCACTTAACAGTGATATGAATGATAAATATTATTATTTAGGTTCCAACAATATGCAAAACAGACAACCAATTAAACAGGGCTCATTTTGTAGCGGGAGATCCTTTGCATATTAGGCCACACACCCCTGATGTAGCCAATCTTCCAAGAGCTTACAGGGCTCTTAGTACAGGGACTACTGTAAACTCTTGAAGGATTGGCTACATCAGGGCTGTGTGATCTAATATGTAAACGAGTTCCTGTTACAAAATGAGCCCTGCTTGAGTGCTCTTTGCATACAGTTCAAAGAATCTCTCTTAATTCAGTAATATCATCCGCTTCCACATCCATCAAATTGTTGAAGGTAAACTCCAAATTGTAGCACAGCCAAGATGAAAAACATGAATGAGGTAGTCTTTGAAAAATGAATCCAAGCTCACAAGTGGCACATTAATCCAACAAATAACCATGGCACTGTTAGCAATCCATTCATTCATTCTGGGAGCGTGCCTTCCTAGATATTACTAGCATGTTTCGATGGAGAATTCTTCTTCCAAGGCCAATTGACTTATTTCGGAACCTATGCTGAAAACAACCTCTCTTGCATTAGTCTCACTACTGTAGTCGGAGAACCAGTTGCCAACTGCAGTACTGAGAGTAATGCAAGAGAAGTTGTTGTGGAAGTGGATGATACATCTGAACAGGGCCTGCTACAGGCCCTGCTCTAAGAGCCCTGTAAGCTCTTGGAGGAATGGCTACATCAGGGGTGTGTGGCCTAATATGCAATGCAGTTCCTGCTGCAAAAAATGCACCGCATCCGAATGAAGAGACTCTTTGAGCTACATGCAAATAGTACTTTATTGATTGCTTGTTTTGCATATTGTTGGAACTTAAATAATAATATTGTCAAAACTTAATATTTATCATTCATATCACGTTAAGTGGTTATTTAAATCACTGTTCATGGTTTTTGTCTAAGTGTTTGCTCACACAATGAAATAGCCTGATCAATGCTGCCATGGAAAGCACCTACTCTCTCTACCTTCTATAAATGGCACAAAGCAGCATTATTTTTAGCACACCTTTAGTGGGCATAAATAATGAACATCTCTCTCAGCCAGCAGAGACAATGTTGAAGTTTTAACCGGATGTATTAAAAAATTTAATCTCATTTTTGATTATGCATGCTTATAATTTACTAGGAATAAGGGCCGTTGTGAAGAAAAATACAACAGGCTCTAGAAAGAGACTCTGGGTGAGTGCCCCCCCACCGTGGGTGACATTGGGGGTTTTGCTGCCCATGCCATCCCCATGCCTGTGGCCCCCATGGACATTGGAGTGAGGCCGCGCTGCCTTTTTCATCTGCCCGGATCCCGGAGTAATTTGCAGCTCCTAGGACAACCTTTTAACTCTCCAAAGTATTTCCGTTTCAAATCTCACAATATTAGATATCATAAAACTTTCTGCACTTTATGGTGCAGACAGAAGTCATTAAGGCTGCCGGGGGGGGGGCGTGGGGCTTGAATTTTTGGGAATACAGAACCCTGTTTTTGTTCTTCCTGATTTGCCAAAGGATGGCAGAGGGGAGTAAGAATGTTCATTGTCTAATCTGTTGTTAATTTTCATCGATCCTTTGCTTAGGGTTGCCAGCTCCAACTCAGGAAATATCTCGGATTTTGGGGGTGGAGCTGGGAGACTTTCTCAGTCCAACTAAATACATAAATAAATAATACAGTAGTGAGTACAGTCTTCATATCCTCCTCTTTTTTCTTTTTTGTTCTCCAGCAGCTGCTAAATGAAAGTGAACACACACACACTAAACAAAACTGAACACACACACACTCACAAAGCAGCCAAAATAAACAGTCTGCATGCCCACGTTTTTGTAATCTACATGGGGCAATGGTGTAGATAGCCTTTTTACTCACTGGAATTGCTGAATGTAACAACCTGCTGTATTTCAACCAACTTACAGGGAGAGAGAGGTCTACGGGGTGGCCAACTGTAGCTCTTTAGATGTTTTTTGCCTACAACTCCCATCAGTGGTAGCTTTTTGAGCTGCTCTCAGGACGCCAGAGGACGGGATTGGGATGGGCAGAAGATGTTTGTGTTTGGAAAGATTTCAGAGGCGTCTCTGAGTTGGCCTAAAGTGCCAGTCTGCAATCACCCTTAATTTTTTTTTTTTTAAAAATAAAACATACTTAAACATTAGCATTGATTGGTCTTAAAGGTGCTTTCTTTCTATTTCTCCCATGGTATCCAAGGAAATGGGCAAAGGACGCTCTGGCTCTTTTCTTCCCTCCTCAAGGAACCAAGAGGAAGAGGAGCCTCAGCCAACAGATGGAAGAGAGGCTTGGCCCACCAGCTCTGCTGTGTGATTGAGAGAACTTGGCAAAGCAAGCTCTGCCTCCCTCCCTTCCTCCCCAAGGGAGGAGCCTCAGCCAATGGAGTAGGTAAAGGTTTTGCTCTGTAGCTCCTGTGCAATTGAGCAAGCCTGGCAAAGCAAGCTGTGATGCCGAAAGAAGCAAGAGAGAGGGGGAAGGAAGCAGATGGCAGTCAGTTGCTTGGGGGCCTGATAGGAGCTTGAGGATTTGTGTCTAGAACTCTCCTTTGTACATCACACTTTCTTTACTCTTTCATGTCGCTCCCATTAGCATAACCTTGACCATGTTGATTCTCAAGTGGTAATCCCATTTGCTTGAGCTCTCCAAGAAGAGTTTCTGTCATAAAGGCACCTGTAGTCTCCTTTAGTGGAACAAATCCCAAGAAATGTTATTTTATCTTGATCTCAGGCTCAGACATCTCAGAATCCAGTTCACCCTCCAGAACATCCATTTCCTCTAGGAGAACTGATCTCTACATTCTGGAGGTCAGTTGTGATTCCACGTGATCTCCAGTTCCCACCTGGAGGCTAGCAACCTTGCCACTTTACTGGCTTGCTATGCTATTGCAATAATCAGTTAGGTGCACCTGAGCTCTAAGAATCCCTGCTAAAGGCACAAATAAACCATTTTGGAAAAAAAAGCTACCTGGTTTTTCTCTGAAAATAGGGATGGACATGAGCTGCAAAAATGGAAAGAAAAGAAAAGAAACCTGCAAAAATGAGACTTTAAAGAGACTGCACAAAAAAGTCCCACGGCTGAGTGGCGGGGATTTGAAAGCAGGGATTTAAGGACTTTAAATCCTTGCTTTATTAACAAACTGCCACAAGTCTCATGACCCCCGACGGTGTATTTTACTTAAATTGCTAAAAATAAAAGGTAATTTTATCAATTAAAGTATCTTCATAAAAAAACCCTTTAAAACAAGAAGAAAGAAAAGAAAAAAAACCCATATAATTATAATCCATCTTCATTCTTATCTTTTAGTCCTTGTCAAAAGAAAAAGTTGAACAAAAAATAAAAAAATTGTTCACTTAATCTCATTTTATGACTTTAGTCCACTTATTATTCCACAAAAATTCAACTATTGTCAAAAATCACCAAGTATCCTTTTATCTTCCATTGCTTTTCAACGTATTTTTGAAATTTCCCCCACTCAATTTTAAACTTCTCTAAATCATATTCTTTTAAGATTCTTGTAAGCTTGTCCATTTCACTCCAATGCATAACTTTTAGAATCCAATCCCACTTTTCTGGTATTTTATCTTGCTTCCACATCTGCACATATAATGTCCGTGCAGCTGAAAGCATGTACCACATAATCGTTCTACCTTGTTTTGGAAAATTTTCCATTTGTAATCCCAACAAAAAGATGTCTGGTGCCTTCTTAATGTCATAACCCAAATTTTTTGAGATCTCTTGCTGAATCATTTGCCAAAATTGTTTTGCCTTTTCACAAGTCCACCACATATGGTAGAAAGATCCTTCATGCTTTTTACATTTCCAACATCTATCTGACACCTGATTGTTCATTTTTGCCAATTTCTTAGGTATCATGTATCACCTGTATAACATTTTGAAACAATTTTCTTTAATGTTATAACATGTCGATATCTTCATAGAGTTCTTCCATAAATACTCCCATGACTCCATTTGTATTTCTTTATGTTTATTGCCCATTTAATCATCTGAGATTTGACTACTTCATCTTCCGTAGACCATTTCAATAATAATTTATAAATTCTTGAAATCAACTTTTCGTTATCACCAAACAGCATTCTCTCCAGTTCTGTTTGTTCTTGTCTTATTACATCATTTTTTATGTCCTGTTCAAGCAAACTCTTAATTTGTTGCAATTGAAACCAGTTATATTTATATTGTAATTCTTCAGCCGATTTTAATTCCACCTTTCCTCCATGTATTTTTAACAATTGTTTATATGATAACCACTTCTCTTCATTAGTATCTGAATATAACTTTATTACTTCCGTTGGCACAATCCAAAGCGGTTTCCTCTCATCCCCATATCTTTTATATTTTGACCAGGTATTTAACAAGTTGCTGCTTATATAATGATGTGAGAAAAAACCATCCATCTTACTTTTCCCATAACACATATAAGCATGCCAACCAAAAACATTTCCATGACCTTCTAGTACTAGTAGTTTTCTATTTAATAACGTCATCCATTCCTTGATCCACACCAAACATACTGCATCATGGTACAGCTTTAAATCAGGCAGTTGGAAACCTCCCCTTTCTTTTGCATTAGTCAAAATTTTCATTTTAATACTTGGTTTTTTCCCGGCCCATACAAATTCTGAAATTTTCCGTTGCCATTTATTAAATTGTTTATTATCCTTCACTATTGGAATTATTTGAAACAGAAACATAATTCTTGGTAAAACATTCATTTTAATTGCAGAAATTCTACCCAGCATAGACAAGTTCAATTTATTCCATTTTATCAGATCTCCATCAGGCTGACTTACCGGTTTTAACCGAAGGCTGCTTTAAGAGACTGGAGGATCAGTGGCCATAGCTTGTTCGTCTGGGTGGCCTTTTCCGCTGGCTCTCAGAAACTCTCTCTTGCCCTTTTTGCATTGCTTGATAAGAGGTTGAAGTCCCATGGGACATGAAAGAGGAAGTGAATTTGTTTTTTTTCAGAGAGTTGATAAGTAAATACCCTTCTGTGGCACACCCAGCAATACTGGTGTGATTTCATGTTAAGTAATGTGAGTTCTTGTCAGCATGTAACATCTAGGACTGCCCATTAGAAACATTATTTCCTTCTTGATTCCAAACACCAGCTACCTATTGCTATGGATATCCCCAGGCCTTGGATTCAGTGGGAGCTCACAAGAGCGCAGCTCTTAAACTTTTCTGAGAGTTCCACCTCCTTGTCCATTGAACAGTAGTTGCAGCTGCATAACAATCCCTGGATGAGCTCCATCACCTATTTTGATACAAGACCCCTGGATATCCCAAACACCAGATATCCATTGCTATGGATGAGCAGTTCATTGGTTTAACAGGCTTTTAAGAGAAGCAACAATAGTAAGAAAATTATGTAGAAACAACAACAGCAAAAAGGTATTGGATTTATATCCCACCATATACTCTGAATCTCAGAGTCTCAGAGCGATCACAATCTCCTCTACGTTCCCCTGCCAACAAACACCCTGTGAGTTAGGTGGGGTTGAGAGTGCTTTTTACAATAGCTGCCCTTTCAAGGACAACTCGGCTGATTACAGACCGGCACTTTGGGTCGACTCAGAGATGTCTCTGAAGTTGACCCCAAAAAAACCTTCTCCTTAATTTGTATCGTTTCCACTGGTGGGGGCACCTTGAAGAGAACATTTAGTCAGTGAGCATACATCAGGTACTAATCATTTAAAGCTCCCTGCTCCAAGACAGAGTTTTGAGACCTGGAAACAAACTGCGGAGCCAGTGTAGATCTTGTTGAGGGCCTTGCTTTGTATTGAAACATTGGCCTCAGAGTTCTAGAGCAGAGGTGGCACAAGAGGAAGAGATGGAGGTGCATTCCAAGGTGCCGCCGTGTCAGCCCCTTCTCCCTCAGGCATCTTTCCCTGTTCCCCTTAGACATAATGTGTCTGTCTTGAGACAGCTCTAGAAGTACCTGCAGCTGCTGGTCAGCATGGGTGCCCCTACACCTCCATAGTCTTGAACAGGTGTCATTTTGTAGAAAAATAGGTGGTGGAGCTCATCCAGGGATTGTTATGCAGCTGCACCTACTATTCAATAGAGAAGGTAGGTAGGTGGAGAGGAAGAGGGGGAACCCTCAGAAAGGTTCAGGAGCTGTGCTCCTGTCAGCTCCTGCTGAATTCAAGGCCTGGTCTTGAATCTTTTCCAGGGGACTGAGGGACGCTGGTTTGCACTGTCTCGGTTGAGGGAGAGTGCTTACCGTGAGTTGTTCTCATCTGACTCAGCAACCCTCAGCACAAAAACTGTTCTTCATCTTAATGGAGATGAAATGGATAGAGTAGGATGGAGAGCTGTGCACTCTCTGTTCTTATTCTTATTGATTGGATTTATACCCTGCCCTTCGCTAGCCAAAGGAGAGCAGCTTACAAACCTCCTTTCTCTTACCCTTCCCACAACAGACATCCTGTGAGGGAGGTGGGGCTGAGAGAGCTCTGACAGAAACTGCTCTTGAGCAGAACAACCTTGAGAGAACTTGTGGGTGACCCAAGCTCACATCAGCAGGTGTATGTAGAGAAGTGGGGAATCAAACCCGGTTTTCCCAGATAAGAGTCTGTGCACTTAACCACTACACCAAACTGGCTCCCATTATTACTGTGAGAGGAGGGAGCTAACTGCTAACAGGGCTGAATCTGGGGGTGGCAGAGGAGATGCCCCTCCCGGGCACCACCAGGGAAAGGCAGAGATGCAGCAAAACCAGCCCTGAGGCTTCCCCCCCCCCAATTTAAACATCCCAGTGGGGTGTTTAAATGGAGGAGTAGAGTCAGATCCCCTGCTTTTGCTGCCACTCTGCAAGGCAGAGAGGTGGAAAAAGCAGCCCCACTGATGGCCTCATTACTAAGAGAAGCCAGCGGCCTTCTTCCCTGCCTATTTCCCACCGCAGTGCCTCTTTTATCATGAGGGCACTACCTGGACACGTATGAGATGGGAGAAGACCCCCACAGAGTTTTAAACCTTCAGTTAAAGGGCTGCACTCCAAAGAGAAAGGGCAATAGGTACAAAAAGTGGTTCATGACAGATATGAAAGAAAGGAGGTTCAAAAGCGACTGGAAGCACACATCGTTGATCAGGGCAAAAGTGACCCGGGTCAATGCAAGACATGGTTGCCAGTCAGCAGGTGGCAAATGGTGGGAATCTGGGGGGTAGAGACACCATAGGCATAATAGTGTTACATCCAGGGCTTCTTTTGTGGAAAAAGCCCAGCAGGAACTCATTTGCATATTAGGCCACACCTCCTGATGCCAAGCCAGCTGGAACTTCATTCCTGTGCATTCCTCCTCAAAAAAAGTCCTGTTTATGTCATATTTTATAGAATCATAGAGCTGGAAGGGACCTCCAGGGTCATCTAGTCCAACCCCCTGCACAATGCAGGAAACTCACAAATACCTCCCCCTAAATTCACAGGATCTTCATCGCTGTCAGATGGCCACCTAGCCTCTGTTTAAAAACCTCCAAGGAAGGAGAGCCCACCACCTTCCAAGGAAGCCTGTTCCACTGAGGAACCGCTCTAACGGTCAGGAAGTTCTTCCTAATGTTGAGCCAGAAACTCTTCCGATTTAATTTCAACCCACTGATTCTGGTCCTACCTTCTGGGGCCACAGAAAACAATTCCACACCATCCTCTAGATGACAGCCTTTCAAGTACTTGAAGATAGTGATCATATCACTTCTCAGCCGCCTGCTCTCCATGCTAAACATACCCAGCTCCTTCAACCTTTCTTCATAGGATTTGGGGAAAGCTGAGAAGTGATCTCACACCACTCTAGGAATTGCCCATAAACTCTGTGTTAAGTGACATCATGCTGTTGCACCAGCAGTGATTTTTTTTTCATTTGTTGCCTGTGTGAGGTCTTCTGCCATAATAAAGCCCTCACTATAGTGCCCTGGGGCAAGAAGGTAGGCAGTTAAAGCAAGAACACAGTTTGCACAGAAAGCACTAGGGTGCTACACCCACGAGGCTGCGGTTTAAGCTGTGTGAGCAGTCAGGAAAAGAAAAGCAATGGGGCTGGTTGAATGTCAAACACTGAACAATTCATTACAAAGCAGCCAGGTGAGGAAAAGCAACAGAAGTTCCTTAAAGAGATTAAAGTTAACTTATTCTGTAATCTATTTACTAGCTCTCCCTTCCTGTAAAAGCCTGAAGCCTCGCTCACAGTGAAAGAGAACATGAAAGCACATTTTGTTCTTCAGACTGTTTAGTGGTTATTTATTTCAGGGCTTCCTTTCTAGAAAAAGCCCAGCATGCACTCATTTGCATATGAGTTCATACCCCCTGACATCACCATTGTTTCATACGGGGCTTTTTCGACAAAAACCCAGCAGGAACTCATTTACATTTTAGGCCACATCCCCTGATGCCAAGCTGGCCAGAACTGTGTTCCTGTGCATTCCTGCTCAAAAAAGGCCCTGCTTATTTCAGCACCAGCTCTGAATGATTCCAAGAACTGTATGAAATAAAGTGAGTTCAGCCAGCTCTGAATCAACCAAGAATACTTTATTGCAAAAAGAAGTCACAGCGCTTCACTCATTATATACATTCTGGCCATGGTTAACCACGCCTCCCTAGCAGGCAAAAGTTACTCATATTGGATCACCCCAAAATCCTTCATTTGCATCTCTTTGTTAAAAGTTGTTACATGTCTAGCATCCTGATTGGTTCACTCCAGAATCCTTCATTTGCATCTCTTTGTTACAAGTTGTTGCATGCCTAGCATCCTGATTGGCCAGTTCTTCCAGGCTTCAAGATCCTGGTTTGCATGGAGTGCCTGTTTCAAGCTCAGGCAATAGTAACCCAATGAAATGCAATACATAACACAGCAAATACATAACACTGTGGTGCCCCGATCAATATGACTACAAATTACAAAAAAATGGAGAGTGTTCAATCAAAATTCTTAATAACAGTTCTCCAGGTACCTAAGGACATTCCAAATACATTAACTAGGATAGAAACCAGCATGATTGGAGAAGTGAGCCTTTGGATTTTGGCCATCCAGTTCTGGTTGAAACGTATATTTTTTCCCCTAAGGGCTTGATTGGTTTAATTCTGCAAGATACCTTGATCCCAAGAGGGATTCAGAAAAACAGAATTCAGTATTATGGCCTTACAAAACATTATCTCAGCTCTCTTACTTATGACACTGCTGGGGAGATAGTGAAATAGAGAATATTGGACATCGTTAGACAAAATGGCCTCAATAGCACAACCAAATGACAAGCTCTGATAGAACCAATCGACAGGGTGACCCCGATGCCCTACCTATACCGCTTAACAAATAATGAATATAGGAGAACGTTTACTCTTATGAGGTGGGATGTTCTCCCTTCAGTGGTTGTGGAGGGGAGATACAAAAAAGTTCCATTTCAAGAACAATTATGTCCCTGCTGCAATGGTGGCATCGAATCCTTAGTCCATGTCATATTTAACTGTAAGGCTTATAATTAGGGTTGCCAAGTCCAATTAAAGAAAAATCTGGGGACTTTGGGGGTGGAGCCAGGAGACATTGGGGGTGGAGCCAGGAACAAGGGTGTGACAAGCATAATTGAACTCCAAGGGAGTTCTGGCCATCACATTTAAAGGGACAGCACACCTTTTTAAATGCCTTTCTTCCATAGGAAATAATTAAGGATAGGGGCACCATCTTTTGGGGCTCATAGAATTGGACCCTCTGGTCCAATTGTTTTGAAACTTGGCGGGTATTTTGGGGAGAGGCACTAGATGCTATACTGAAAATTTGGTGCCTCTACCTCAAAAAATAGCCCCCCAGAGCCCCCAATACCCATGGATCAATTCCCTATTATTCCCTATGGGAATCGTTCTCCATAGGGAATAATAGAGTGCCCAGTAGACATTTCCCTCCCCCCATGCTTTCTAAATGGGGGAAGGGCCTCCTAACCAGGGAATCCCCTGCCCCCTCCCTCTCTCTCACACACAAATACTTACTAGATCTTCTTTCTGCAGAACTCTACTTGCTGTGAAAACGAAAGCAAAAGAAAGGGAGGGGCCGTTCTCCATGGAAACTATTACTGACCCTTTCCAATGAAGCCCTTCTTGTTTCCTGTTTCCTGCGCAGCCTTAAAGGCATACATTTTACAAATGGATCAGGAGCTCCACAACTACATGATGCCTACACGCATGTTCTCTCCCCCCTGCTTCTGGATTTTTGGAGAGCGGGGGGATGAGGCTGCAAATTCAAGGGTCCCCCGCCAGGGCGGGGGGGGGGGGGGTTGGGAAGCCTACTTATAATGTCCATTGCGAAGCTCTTCCATTTTTCATGGCCATACCTTTTACCAGTAGCCAAAAACTGCAACTCCTTAAGAATCTTTTTGATGGTAAGAACCCTGAGGTTACATATAAATTAGTTAAATTTGGCTTGCCTGAAGAATAAGAAAAAGACTAATAGCTCAGACAGGAAATGGCTAAAACCCTTTGCCAATCTGTTTGCCATATCTGCCATATTTGTAGTTTCACTGTTGTCATGATTTGTGCAGGACTGAGAGACAAGGCATAGGGAGGCCTAGGCCTAGAGACCAGTGTGGGAGTGGAAAGCAGACACAGCCTACAATCCCTACAATGCTTGGCACCCGCTGTAACCAATCAGTGTCCATGAATTGTATGAGGAGATTGATACATAAACTTTGTGGGTTGTGGAACTGTGTTTTTTTCTCTCACAGTCAGGCTGGGAGGATGGTCTGTGGCTGAGAGAAGGATCCCTCACTCAGAAGACAGAGTGAGTCACAGGCAGTTGGCCTGGGGAAAAGGGCTGTGGGCCCTGATGACTAACAGTCTAGGGGGGATGTATAGGTAGCCGTGTTATAGGGCTGCCAAGCCCCTGTCTGGGTGGGGAATCCTCCGCTCGGGAGGTTTCCAACCCACTGGCCCAACCTCTCCCTGCGTTGCTGGTGCGATGACATTACCCGGAAGTGACGTCATCAAAATGGCAGCACGAGGATGGGCCACTCTAGGCGTTTTCCTGGATGCTCAACCACAGTTTTCCCAGATACTTAAGCCATTTGGGAGGTAAAACTCTATGGTTCAATAGGTGCCATAGAGTTTTAACCTCCCAAATGGCTAGAGCAGCCTGCATGTGTGCTGCCATTTTGATGATGTAACTTCTTGGTGATGTGATTTTGTCCCCTGCCAGGACTTGAAGAGGACTTGGCAACCCAACTGTGTAAGGGTTTATTTTATTTTCCTATATACACTGTTATATATATTAAGCACCTTGCCTTGTTTAAATACACATACCTGTATGAATAAACCTTCATCATTTAATTTTCTCTGCCTGGTCATCACGCCTTCTCAGCTAAAAGGGGCATTTTTGGTTGGGCTTGGGAGGGTACTCTGGGTCTTCCCAAGGGACTATCAATCCAGAATGGTGGCAGTATAAGGCAGCAACCCACTGGCTTCATGACAACTGAATTTTATGCTTATCTATGATGTTATGGTCATCAGTTTTAATTGTATATGATTTTACCATTTTAAATGCTGGCTTAGGCTGTGAATAAATTTTGAAATTTTAACATAACACTGTAAACCTAAATTGCTCCAGCAGTTATAGATTTACACCTTTACAGCTTTTCCAATGTGTTTGTGCCCTACTATGAGATTGAGATGTACTTTACTGCAGTGATAGGCAGTGCTCCGATCTGGAGGGCTGGATTTTACTTAGGTGGGAACTTAAAGGTAGGAAGAGAAAGAGAGAGAGAGAGAGAGAGAGAATTAAATTCTCCATTAAACAACAAAGAAAAGAAAAGAAAAATAATGAATCACTGGGCTCTGGTGTCAACTTTAAAATTGTTTGGTGTGTAAGAACTTGGGTGTAAGAAATGTTGAAGGTTTTTTTCTTGGACTTAATGAGTAGAGCTTGTGGACTGTTCAATTGTTCCCTCCTCGATGAATGTGATCTCATTGAAACATGTAGAATACGCCGGCTATCCACGTCGAGGGTCATTTGGTATGTCTACTTCACTTCGAGTATGTTCAAAGGACTTTCCAGCTAACACTAGCACTTTGTCATTGTTAAAAATGATGTACAGCTAACAGCAGATTTAAAAAAAATTGTATGTACACTTATCTGACTTGATGAATTATTATTATGAAAAATATCAAGTGGAGGAGTGGGGAATCAAACCCCTGTTGTCTCAGATAAGAGTCTGCACCCTTAACCACTACACCAAACTACAGAATTTGAGTGCTAAAAAGATTCTGCTGACATCTGTGGAAGTGGAATGGGAAAGTGACATGCTCCGAAATGAACAAAAGAAAACCAAGATGGATCTATTTTTGCAGCAGTTAAACAAGACCGGAAATTAAGATTCAGTGAAGTCATGCTGAGAGGGGGAAATTGTATTGAATTCTTCCTCTCATTGCCGAGGGGGCAGGCCACATTGAGAAGAGAAAAAGTACATCCCAGCCAGCAAATCAAGAAGTGGAAAGCGTTCAGGAAGGATTTTGAACTTTTTTCATTTTTGTGGATGGTTAGATATGGAACCCTCATTAAGAAGTGACACGCGATTTCAAAAAGCAAAGTGCGATGTTTTGGTCACATTAAGTGGGTTGTCTCTGGTGTAATATGTATATAGAAGTTAAAGAAATCTAAAAGTTTTTAAATTTTAAGAAGAAGGATCCATCAGCTTTGATTTCTGTTTTTCTTTTTTTTCTTGTGGGTAATTAAATATGCATTTATTAATAATGAATAGATATGTGATTTTAAAAGAAAAAAGGAGATCCTAAAGAAGGAAAGGAATTGTTAAAATTTTAATTAAATATACAGTTAATTTGGATTAATGCTAAAGAGTGCAGATACCACAATTTCTTTATATAGCAAATTTACTCATAGTAAGTTTATTTAGTGAAAATGCTTATATTGATGTAAGGGTTGGATTAATTGTTGGAAATACAGATAGCATAATTGTTTTGTAATCTGGTAGATTCGTGCCCCTTTGGAGAAATTGTTTAGACTGAGAAAGACAAATTATTAAGTTGTATTTTTTGTAATTTGTTAAGGATAAAGATATGATTTTTATGTGTTTATTTTAATAAGGATTTTGTTAAACAATTTAATTTGTGCCTATAATAGGGTTAAGCTAAATCAGACAAAAATGGTGTTGAGATGGTTTTGAAAGTTTTTTTCCTTTATATACTTATTTGTGTTTAAGAATAATTCTTTTGATTCATATCGCTAGTATTAGTTTATTAAAAAATTGCTGTAATGATAGAAAATATGGTAAAATATATGGAGATCTTAATACTTGCAGGTAGAATGATCTAGGTATTCTATTTGGAGGTAGAATTATAATTGATATATTTGTACTTTTTTTGTTTCTCCCATTCTGTAATTGCCCCTTTCCCCCTTTTATGTATCTTTTGCACTGCTTTTTCTTTTTGAAGTTAAAATCAATAAAAATTATAAAATTCATAAAATTGAAGGCTTTTTTCTTGGACTAAATGAATAGAGCTTGTGGACTGTTCAACTGTTCCCTCCTCGATGAACATGTGATCTCATTGAAACACGTAGTATACGCTGGCTATCCACGATGAGGCCCATTTGGAACGTCTGCTTCACCTGGTGTATGTTCACTTTGTCATTGTTAACAATGATGTACAGCTTACAGCAGATTTAAATATTTTGTATGTACACTTATCTGACTTGATGAATTATTATTATGAAAAATATCACTTATGATTCATGTGGATAATAATAATATTGAAATTCTACAGTAACAAGGATTGTGTTAGTTATTTTTCACGGATTTTTTTCCTACTTCCTGGTTTATGGCTGAAGTAACAACATGCATCTGTGTGATGCTGTTTTTTCTTCTACTTTTTCCTCTTACCACCCTACCATAAGGAATAATCAAATCCTAAAGAAATATGTCCAAGTTTTGAAACGTCTTCCTGAAGCTGTGTATGACTGATTATCTAGGGGTGGGGGAAGCCTGTAAAACCGGGTGATCCCCCGCTGGGACCTGGGGATTGGGAAGCCTAACATTGGTAGAGAAAGCCCATAAAGATGTGTGTATGGCACACAGTAATAAATGTGTTATGCAAGAAAGAAAGACATACTTTATTTGAAGATCTATTTCTTCCTTGGGGAAAGAGAACTGGACTCCAACTTTGTTCTGCTGCTTCAGACCAACTCAGTTGATGGTAGGTTTATACCTCACCCTTCTCTTTGAATCAGAGTCTCAGAGTGGCTTGCAATATCTTCTTCCCTCACAACAGACACCCTGTGAAGAGGTGGGGCTGAGAGAGCTCTCACAGAAGCTGCTACTTCAAGGACAACTCTGAGAGCTCTGGCTAACCCACGGCCATTCCAGCAGCTTCAAGTGGAGGAGTGGGGAATCAAACCCCTGTTGTTTCAGATAAGAGTCTTCACACTTAACCACTACACCAAACTGGTTCTATTGAACACAAATACAGATTCCTCACTAGCGTTGCTCCACTCCCAGGCTTGTTTCCCCCTGGTGCAGGAGTCCAATTTCCCACCAGTTGATCTGCAGGTGCATTTTGACCCATGGCTCCCTCCAGTTCCCCTTGTGGTTTCTGAATTCTTGAAAGACTGCATCAAAAAGCCATAAGGGAAACAGGAGGGAGCTAGGTCCCAAAATGCATCCATGGACCAACTGGGAAATCGATTGTTTGCACCAGGGGAAAACAGAAGCCTTGGGGGGGGGGGGTGTGTGTGTGAAGCAATGCTAGTGAGAAATTAGTCAAGGTGTTTCTTGGGGTTTTTTCTTGGATGTTAGGCCACACCCCCTGATGCAACCAATGCTTTTGGAGCTTACAGTAGGCCCTGTACTAAAAGCCGTGTAAGCTCTTGGAGGATTGGCGACATCAGGGGTGTGTGGCCTAATATGCTAAGGAGTTCCTGCTACAAAAAAAAAGCCCTGGTGTTACTGATATGAATAAAAATGGTTTATTGGAAGGCACAGTAGTGGAATACACAACAAAAGCAACTTGAGTGATCCACAGATTAGTGGATACAGACATTGATTAGGGTTGCCAAGTCCAATTCAAGAAATATCTGGGGACTTTGGGGGTGGAGCCTGGAGACTTTGGGGATGGAGTCATGAGCAAGGTTGGAACAAGTACAATTGAACTCCAAAGGGAGTTCTGGCCATCGTGTTGAAAGGGACTACACACCTTTTCAATGCCTTCCCTCCATTAGAAATAATGAAGGATATGGGCAACTACTTTGGGGGCTCATATTATTTGCCCCCCTGGTCCAATACTTTTGAAACTTGGAGGGTGTTTTGAGGAAAGGCATCAGATGCTATGCTGCAAATTTGCTGCCTCTACCTCAAAGAACGTCCCCCCCAGAGTCCCAAATACCCGTGGATCAATTCCCCATTATTCCCTATGGGAATCGTTCTTCATATGGAATAATAGAGTGCTCAGTAGACATTTCCCTCCCCCCCCCTGCTTTCTAAAGTGGAGGAAGGGCCTCCAAACTGGGGAATCCCTTGCCCCCTTTCTCTCTCTTTCTCTCTCTCTCACACACACACTTACGGGGTCTGGTTCCTTCACAACTTTACTTACTCTGAAAACGAAAGCAAAACAAACGGAGGGTGTGTGCTCTGACGAAAGTGCTGCTGACCCTTCCCCATGAAGCACTTCCTGTTTCCTGCTCAACTTTAAAGGCACACATTTTAAAAACGGACCTGTTTGCAGGTTTCTAAACCTGCTGGAGCTCTAGAGGTACATGGTGACTGTGGGGGCGGGACTTCCCCCCGCCAGCCAGCTGGCTGGGGGCGAGGAAAGCCTGTAAAACCAGGTGATCCCCTGCAGGAACCTGGAGATTGGGAAGCCTAACATTGATTGAGAAAGCCCATAAAAATGTGTGTATGGCACACATTAACAATGAAAAAATATGTGGCCATACACCCTGTGCGTCTCCCACAAAACCGGTCCCTGGTGTCAAAAAGGTTGGGGACCCTGGTTTCAAAAATGTTGCAGCTCATGTCCATCCCTAGTTGTAGCGTAGGTTGATAATTGAGATCTCCCCTACAACCAGTTGCTCCCCAACTGGGGATTGGCAACGCTACAGCATCCTGTTACAGGTCTGGTGTTGTGGGTTATGTAGTATCTTGTAGTATCTTGTTTGGATTACTGCCTTTTTAAAAGAAAGGGCCAATGACAAGGCTAGATCTGGTTTAGATATATAACCCCCAGACCCTGTATCAGTATATTTGTATTTTATTTTTTTAAAAAAAATATATATAGAGAGAGACAGAATTAAAAAGAAAAGAATTAGAAAGAAAAATCAATTCTTTTTTTACAAATATTAAAGACAACTAATATGAAAATATAAAACATGAAAAGTCATAATAAATAACTATAACTTTATAGATGGACTATACTACTATTTCCACATAATATATTTTCATTATTCTCTAACTAGAAGGCTGAGAAGAATGGCAAGAAGAAAACATTTCTCTTGACTTTGTATATAGTTTTAAAAAATAACATAATAAACAAAACAAAAATATAGTATTCCATGTGAAAATTAAGATTTTAATACAAACAGATTAGACATATAACTATAAAAATTAACATTAATTAACAATAACCACAAAGTTTACTATAATTATATGATTTTTAGTACTTTATGAATTTGAAGTTCCTATTATGTCTCTTCTTACAGCTTTTTCCATAATAGATATTAAAACCTCTTCAATAGTTCTCACATTCAGTATGCAATCTTTTATTTATATGATTCATCAGTTTTCCCATAACAGTGCAATACTCCATTTTATCTTTACAGTTCCTCAAATTTGGGCAAACCTCAATTTCCCACTTCGATCTGAATACTACTCGTGCTGCGATTAACATATATCTAAACAATTCATGCGTTGATCTATCTATATTCATTAGTAGGATTCCCAATAACATAATTTCAGATTTCATGATGAATTTTATATTCAAAATTACTTGCAGTATGTATTTCTTTCCAAAATTTGCTAGTCTTTTTACAGCACTTCTGCATATGGTAAAAGTACTGCCAATCTCTTTGCATTTCCAACACCTTCCTTTGTAATTTTGTCCATTCTCTTAATATCTTTTGGGGTGACATACCAGTGAAAAAAAATTCTTTGATGTTTTAATCTTGTCTGATTCTGAAAGCAAAATTTCTCATTGGAAGCATAAATAATAATGGTGATAACAAGCATCCTTGTCTTGTCCCCTTTTCAACTTGAAATCCATCAGTTAACAATCCGTTATTATTATTATTTTTTTTGCATTTTGCCTCACATAGGATGATAACAGAGAGGCATTTAAGGGAGGTGTCCCAAATTGGGCTGATTCAAAAAGAGCTCTATCCCAACTGTGAGGCAGCTTGGCACGATCAGATAGGGGGCACTTCAGAGGCTGGACTGCTCTTTTTCTCCCTCAAGGAATCACGCACTCAGGCACTCATGTGATCAAGCACTTTTACCCCCCCCCCCCAAAAAAAACCAAACAAACCTGGAAATGGCTTGGGGCAGCTTGGCAGTTCCACACCACCAAAGTGCCTCACTTGCACACTTCCCCATCCAGATGCCAAAGAGGGAAGTGGTGTGTGGCTCAAAAATTGGTAGCTTTTTGAGACACTGAGGCTGCCAGAGGATGGGGTGAGTATGGGTTGGGGCCCGGCAGCAGATGTTCCCATTTGCAAGGATTTTTTGGGTCAGTTTCTGAGGCATCTCTGAGTTGCCCCTAACTGCCAATCTATTACCATATTATATTTCCTGGATCCAATTTATAAATCTTGGTCCACAGTTTAAATGCTGTAGTACTCTTTGCAATACTTAGAAATATATGGGGCTCACATTTTAAGGATACCTCGGCTGTGGTACTTTTTAAAATGAGCTTCACAGGCAATGTGAAGGTGCCTCCCAGCCACTGTAAGTATCACCTGGCCAGGGCTCTTTTTCTAGCAGGAACTCCTCTGCATACTAGGCCACGCCCTCCTGATGTAGCCAATCCTCCTGGAGCTTACAGTAGGCCCTGTACTGAAAGTACTCTAAGCTCTTGGAGGATTGGCTACATCAGGGGGGGCGTGGCCTAATATGCAGAGGAGCTCCTGCTAGAAAAAGAGCCCTGCTCCTTGTCCAGATAAGGCAGCTCCTACACACTACTAGTTTAGTCCCACCTGAGTGGGGAGGCTCCTATCCTGGCTGACATAAGTCACTTCTGGATCAAAGAGATTGGCTCCCAGCCAGTGCAGGCCAGGCTCAGGGCCCAGTACAGATGCGACTCTTGCAGGTCCTTTGCCTTCCTTCCCTCCTTTGTGGGGACAGCACCTTTTTCCAGGGTTGTTTTTTTCTTCTCTGCAAGAAGGATGGCTGTGGCATCTTGTTCATGGACCTCTTAGTTCAATTCACTTGAAAATTGGGATTCCTTAGTGGAGAGAGTGCAATAACACCCATCCAATATTGGTGTCTTTTGATCAAAAAACAGCCCTCCAGCCCTCCTCAACTCACCCTAGGGAATAATAGATTCTAAATAATTCTGGACCCCCTCACCCCCTGAACTTGAATTCTGAAAAAATTACAGGGGACCCAAATACCATCATTTAGGCTCTTCCGAAAATCTGAATCTGAAAAATATTGTGTGTGTTTTTTCCAGTGCATATCACTCGCCAACAAGGCATTGAGACCAAAATAGAACAAGAAGATGGAGACAAAATGAAAGACAGAATGAAAAGTGAATATATACAGTAAAACAGAAGAAATTAAAATGAGAGAGCGAGAGAGAGCGCACAATTAGAAAAACAGTCTAGGTTATGCTCATGACCCTTAGGGGAGGTTGAGTCCATAGAATACATATTCTTCAGCTGTCCATTTTACACGGACGCTATTCTCGGAATTATTAGCCTGCTACTTGTATGATCCCTGTTCACATAAACACAAACAAGGTTTTGCTGATTTCTATCTGATAATAATTCTAAGATCACATTTCAAGTTGCTAAATTTTGTGCTTTAATTCTTAAATTATGGGAATAGATTCTTAAAAGTTCTTAAATTCAAAGTTCTATTAATGTATTTCATGTCTGATTAAACTGTATGCTGGTCTAAAGGCCACAGTAAACAACAACTACTACTACCACTACTACTACAGTGTTCTGTTCTTTCCATCCCAACACACTCCCTCTCTGGTTTTTTGGCAGGTTTAGCAGAGCTTTTTGGCTGGTTTAGGGGAGCCTAATTTATACAATCAATTTTTTTCCCGTTTCTTCTCTAGTGTAAAGATGTTGTACATCATTCCTTCATTTAGTGCCTTCACTTCTCTTTTTGGATGGGCGTTTCCAATTTTTAGTTAGGGCTCTGAACAGCCGACGGCTTTTGAGATTCAGCAGAAAACTTCTCAGCATGCAGAATGTGGGTCCAAAAGTACAACCTCCAAAAGTACAAGAATAAGTTCTTGCGTTTGGGTTCCTTGTCCTTCACATGATATCCAGAAGCTCTTTGCCTCAGTCATTCATCACAGGGGTCTCAGCACTGTGCTTGGCATATGGCTCTATAGCTTTTGCCAGGACATTCTTAGCATCTTCCACAACATCATTCAGAATTTTTTTCAATATGAAGTAGGTGGTTACGAAAGAAGAAGCTAGAGATCCCAACAATGGTATGAAGCCCAGAACATATGCGACTGTGGTCTTTATCCACGATTTCGATAACTCAATCTTCACCTGATCCTGTACAAATTCTATGGTGATTTTGGTGGGCAACTTCTTGATAGCTAATCTCAATTCATCAATAGGTTTGCCAACCCGTTTTGCAAGTATATAAAGAGACCTTTCATCCAAACCAAAAATCTTGTAGAATTTTTCCATTGTTGTCACCAAGAATGGAAAGTCGCAAACAAGAGAGAGATCTGGGATAGTAATGGCGTCTATAACACAAGACACAAGGGCTGCTTTCCATAAAATCTCCTCTATAGCAGCCTTTTTAATCTCTAGGGCTTCTCTTGAGTAAACTGGCATGGATTCAATTATAACCAGTCTCTTGAGGTCATCTTGTTCATTCTTTAAGGTGTCTTGCAAGAGGGGGAAATCGTATAAATTTGGCTTCCAGCTGGAAAGGAGAAAAACCTTTGGGTTAGATACCCCTGCTTTTCTCAGATTTTCACAGCAATATTCCCTAATCTTCTCAAGGGATTTTTCTTTACCGACGTAGTATGGATTCCTTTCTTCAGACATTATACTCAGATCTATTTTGGAGCGCACCAAGTAACACCTCTTTCCCATTTTCTGAATTTCATTGCTTAGGAGGGCATCATTTTCTGTAAAGCGTTCTGCGGTGACAATAATGAAGAAATCATACTTTGCAAATTCGGTCATCTTCAGATGTTCATTTGCTTTAAATTCTGTTGTCCCAATTCCTGGTAGATCCCATATGGCTACGTTGGGAAATATGGGATGTTTATATTTCTCTGGATTCATTGTTGTTTCTGTGGTACCAATCTTAGCTGCACTATCATCATAATCACTCACGCCTCTCAGAGCATTTACAAAGGATGATTTACCAGCTCCAGATACCCCTGTGATGGCAATGTCAAGGGTGATGCTGTTTAGTGAGTCCAGTTCTTCCTTAATTTCTTTTGAAAGATCTAGGAGATTTTTGTTTTCCAAAGCACTCTTCAGCTTTTCCAGTTCAGTGGTTATCATTAGTTTTGTGACGGTGTGCCCCATTTTGGATCTTCCTCTTTTGCTGTTCTGAGAAAGAAAAGAAAGAAGGAAAGGCTGATTAGTACATCAGTGTTTGACTGTGTTCACAGGAGACTCTCCATGGTTAATCTGGATTGTGCGAGAAAACAGATTCATCAAGAGGGCGCTCATTTGAAGCAGCTGTGCCCACACAATGAAACAACGGAAACCACAGTCTAGATTAAGAAGATGCTTAGACAAAAACTGTGACCAGTGATTTAAATAGCCACTTAACAGTGATATGAATGATAAATATTATTATTTAGGTTCCAACAATATGCAAAACAGACAACCAATTAAACAGGGCTCATTTTGTAGCGGGAGATCCTTTGCATATTAGGCCACACACCCCTGATGTAGCCAATCTTCCAAAAGCTTACAGGGCTCTTAGTACAGGGACTACAGTAAACTCTTGAAGGACTGGCTACATCAGGGCTGTGTATTAACAAGTTTAATCTCATTTTTGATTATGCATGTTTATAATTACTAGGAATAAGGGCCGTTGTGAAGAAAAATACAAGAGACTCTAGAAAGAGGCTCTGGGTGAGTGTCCCCCCCCCAGGGTGACATTGCGGGTTTTGCTGCCCTTTTCATCCCCCATGTCTGTGCCCCCCATGGGCATTGGAGTGAGGCCGCGCTGCCTCTTTCATCTGCCTGGATCCTGGGAGTAATTTGCAGCTCCTAGGACAACCTTTTAACTCTCCAAAGTCTTTCAGTTTCAAATCTCACAATATTAGATATCATAAAACTTTCTGCACTTTATGGTGCAGACAGAAGTCATTAAAGCTGCCGGGGGGGGGGGGGACGGGGGGGGGGGCT
The DNA here is from genome assembly GCF_032191835.1 of Heteronotia binoei. Taxonomy (NCBI): domain Eukaryota; kingdom Metazoa; phylum Chordata; class Lepidosauria; order Squamata; family Gekkonidae; genus Heteronotia; species Heteronotia binoei. The sequence continues at coordinate 40,619,963 of NC_083239.1, forward strand.
TGAATTTTTGGGAATACAGAACCCTGTTTTTGTTCTTCCCGATTTGCCAAAGGATGGCAGAGGGGAGTAAGAATGTTCATTGTCTAATCTGTTGTTAATTTTCATCGATCCTTTGCTTAGGGTTGCCAGCTCCAACTCAGGAAATATCTCGGATTTTGGGGGTGGAGCTGGAGACTTTCTCATTCCAACTAAATAAATAAATAAATAATACAGTAGTGAATATGTCATGGGTGCTGGGGACCCTGCAGAGGAGGTGGAGCCTGCAGAAGAAACTGTGCCCCTGCAATCTGCACCAGTGCCCCTGCCTCCTGCTGGAGAAGATCCCAGCCCCCCTGCCTCGCCTCTCGGGTGGCGCGTGTGCGTGACCGCCTCCGTCAGGACCTCAGGGATCGGAGGAGGGCGGCACACTCACAAGCAAGATGCTCCCTGAGCCCTGAGTTTTGAGAGGATTCTGGCCCTTCTAAGAGCAAGGATGCTTGAGTTGTAACAGGATCCTGGCTGCCTCTCTGAGCCAGCAATTAGCCCAAATGGGCATCAGCCAGCAGAGGGCTATATAGCTGTAGGCTTTGGGAGGAGGCTTTGTGGAAGCAACTAGTCATCTCCCTGACGTTCTAGCATCCACTCCGGCTTGACTTTGGTTTCTGGACTCCCTGACTTTGGCTTGTGACTTCTGGACTCCCTGACCTCGGCTTCTGGACCTCGGACCTGCGATACTTGTACAGTGATTCGGATTTGGCGCCTCGGACCCTCCTGCTTACTGGCTACAGACCTTGGACTGCCCCTGGACTTTGCCTGACCCGGCCCCAGCCGTGACAGAATACAGTCTCCATATCCTCCTCTTTTTTCTTTTTTGTTCTCCAGCAGCTGCTAAATGAAAGTGAACACACACACACACACTAAACGAAAGTGAACACACACACACTCACAAAGCAGCCAAAATAAACAGTCTGTATGCCCACGTTTTTGTAATCTACATGGGGCAATGGTGTAGATAGCCTTTTTACTCACTGGAATTGCTGAATGTAACAACCTGCTGTATTTCAACCAACTTACAGGGAGAGAGATGTCTACGGGGTGGCCAATGGTAGCTCTTCAGATGTTTTTTGCCTACAACTCCCATCAGTGGTAGCTTTTTGAGCTGCTCTCAGGACGCCAGAGGACGGGATTGGGATGGGTGGAAGATGTTTGTGTTTGGAAAGATTTCAGAGGCGTCTCTGAGTTGGCCTAAAGTGCCAGTCTGCAATCACCCTTAATTTTTTTTTTAAAAAAATAAAACATACTTAAACATTAGCATTGATTGGTCTTAAAGGTGCTTTCTTTCTATTTCTCCCATGGGATCCAGGGAACTGGGCAAAGGATGCTTTGGCTCTTTTCTTCCCTCCTCAAGGAACCAAGAGGGAGAGGAGCCTCAGCCAACAGATGGAAGAGAGGCTTGGCCCGCCAGCTCTGCTGTGTGATTGAGAGAACTTGGCAAAGCAAGCTCTGCCTCCCTCCCTTCCTCCCCAAGGGAGGAGCCTCAGCCAATGGAGTAGGCAAAGGTTTTGCTCTGTAGCTCCTGTGCAATTGAGCAAGCCTGGCAAAGCAAGCTGTGATGCCAAAGGAAGCAAGAGAGAGGGAGAAGGAAGCAGATGGCAGTCAGTTGCACCGAATTGGGCACCCCCATGTGACGTGGTGATGTTATCAGTGTGTGGGGGGGTGGGGTGCCAGAAGTTAGCCTTGCCTAGGATACCAGACAGTCTAGGGTTGGCCTTTTGCTCAGGCAAGACTGATGTTGTCAGATCTCAAAAGTCAAGCAGTGTCAACTCTGACATCACCCGGAAGTGATGTCACCTGGAAGTGATGTCATCATGCTGGCGCCGTGCTCATGGCTGCTCTAGGCCTTTCCGGGAAAAGTCTATGGTTTCCCTGGATACTCTAGCCATTTGGGAACTCTATGGTACCTATTGTACCATAGAGTTTTCCCTCCCAAATGGCTAGAGCATCCGGGAAAACCATAGAGTTTTCCCGGAAATGCCTAGAGTGCCTGCCGCGTGACGTCGCCGGCGTGATGATGTCACTTCCAGGTGACATCATTGTGCCGACAACATCAGGGGAGGTTCCCCCCACCGGCCCAATGTTTCGAGCCCGTCCCTGTGGCATCGGTCCCATCGTTGTGGGGCCCAGGGGGCCGGCGCAGCGGCACGCCGAAGAAGCCTGTCACTAATAATACAGGTCGAGATGCAGGACAGGAACCCGGAAGTGACCGACAGGCTGCTTCAGCGTGCCGCTGCGCCGGCCCCCTGGGCCCCACAACGATGGGACCGATGCCACAGGGACGGGCTCGAAACACTCTATAACCCCTCAAAAGAACAGCAGTCTAGCTCGCTTCCCCCGAGCCCTGCCGCCATAAGCCTCAAGGGGGCTCATTTTACGGCATCTCCCGGCGGGAGGGTGGCACCCGCACGGGACACATATCAAATGAAAGAGGGGGCGCAGGGCTATCAGAAACAGCCGGCCGAGGGAGTCGGGAGACCACCCCACTGGGGGATCCACACCCCGAAAGTGATGAAGGTGGCGCAGATAGAGCCAACAGAGCAAACAGGACAAAATAAATAGGCTGCATTATGCAGCACAGTTGAGAAAGTGCCTTATCCCATATACTGATGAAGTAAATACAGGATTTGAGAACAAAATTGCACCAGAAGACACAAACACAAAGCTCCCTTACACTGAATCAGTGCTTGGGTCCACCAAAGTCAGTATTGTCTACTCCAGGGGTGGCCAGAGTTGCTTAACAAAAGAGCAACACAGAATAAAGGTCAGATGTTTGAGAGCCGCAAGACATGAACATCGGATATTTGAGAGCCACGGAAGGAAGGAAGGAAGGAAGGAAGGAAGGAAGGAAGGAAGGAAGGAAGGAAGAAAGGAAGGAAGGAAGGAAGGAAGGAAGGAAGGAAGGAAGGAAGGAAGGAAGGAAGGAAGGAAGGAAGGAAGGAAGGAAGGAAGGAAGGAAGGGAAACAGGGGAGATATTCTCTGCTGGTCTCCTGTCCTGTCTGGCTAGGTCAGCAACCAGAAAACACCAGATACCTCCCTTAGTCAATGAAAACAATGTACATAAATACACAAGCACTTGAAAAATACGCAAAGCACAAGTAGTATAGGAAAATGATCACCCTATCTCTATGGCAAAAAAAAAAAAAAGTCATAATGCTGTATTACACAAGCTTTTGCCAATAAATGCAAATGCCAATAAATGCAAAAGTAACCATATACCAAACCACCAAAACAGGGAGGGAGGAAGGAGGGAGGGAGGGAGGGAAGGAAGGAGGGAAGGAGGGAGGAAGGAGGGAGGGAAGGAAGGGAGGAGGGAGGGAGGCAGGGAAGGAGGGAAGGAAGGAAGGAAGGAAGGAAGGAGGGAGGGAGGGAGGGAAGGGAGGAGGGAGGGAAGGAAGGAAGGAAGGAAGGAAGGAAGGAAGGAAGGAAGGAAGGAAGGAAGGAGGGAGGGAGGGAAGGAAGGGAGGAGGGAGGGAAGGAGGGAAGGAAGGAAGGAAGGAAGGAAGAAAGGAAGGAAGGAAGGAAGGAAGGAGGGAGGGAGGGAGGGAGGGAAGGAAGGAAGGAAGAAAGGAAGGAAGGAGGGAGGGAGGGAAGGAAGGGAGGAGGGAGGGAGGGAGGGAGGGGGGGAAGGAAGGAAGGAAGGAAGGAAGGAAGGAAGGAGGGAGGGAGGAAAGGAGGGAAGGAAGGAAGGAAGGAACGAAGGAAGGAAGGAAGGAGGGAGGGAGGGAGGGAAGGAAGGAAGGAAGGAGGGAAGGAAGGAGGGAGGGAGGGAGGGAGGAGGGAGGGAGGGAAGGAAGGAAGGAAGGGAGGAGGGAGGGAGGGAAGGAAGGAAGGAAGGAAGGAAGGAAGGAAGGAAGGAAGGAAGGAAGGAAGGAAGGAAGGAAGAAAGGAAGGAAGCCCCCTCCCGCCAGCCCCCCCCGCTTTCGGCCCCTTCCCTCCCTGCTTACCTTCTTCCAGGGCGGGTGGCGGCCTCTCCTCCGGGCGGCTGGTGCTGCTGGCGGGGCTGGCGGCGGCTGCCGAGGCTGGGGAGGGCCTCCGCTGGTCTCTGGAGGGCCTCCAGGGACCAGCGCCGGCCTCTCCGCAGCCTCCGCTGGTCGGCGCTGGTCGCTGGAGTCCCTCCAGAGTCTCTGGAGGGCCTCCAGGGACCAGCGCCGGCCTCTCCGCAGCCTCCGCTGGTCGGCGCTGGTCGCTGGAGGCCCTCCAGAGTCTCTGGAGGGCCTCCAGGGAGCAGCGCCGGCCTCTCCGCCGCCTCCCTGGCCTCCGCCACCGCTGACGGGCCTCGCGTGCGGGCGGGGAAGGTGGCGAGGGAGGGAGGGAGCATCCCTGCATGTGCGCAGGGGCCCTGCGCATGCGCAGGGACGCTCCCTCCCTCCCTCGCCGCCTTCCCCGCCGGCGCGCGCGGCCTGCCGGCTCTCTGGCTGGCTAAACCGGGACCTCTAATGGTCCCGGTATAGCCAGCCCGGGAGGCGGGAATAGGGCGCCAGAACCGGGACTTTCCCGGGTGCCCGGGACTGTCTGGCCACCCTAGCTACATCAGGGGTGTGTGGTCTAATGTGCAAAGGAGTTCCTGCTACAAAAAAAAAAGCCCTGCAAAAGAAGCTTTGGTTGAAATATGCAAATTAAGATATCAAAATGGGCGTTTGAGAAAGAACTTGGCTGGATTTTTCAGTTGACTTACGAGGAAGCTGCAGGAGCAGCGGAACGCAATCAAATCCGGGGTTTGCGTGAAGGCTAGAATTTGTCCTTCAGAAGTCAACAAACAACGGAGGGACTCCTGTGGAACTTTATTTTTGAGTCATTGTACTCATTTTGAAAACTCTGTGACTGTGTGGGGTCCTCCTTGGAATATTGTTTTGAGACTGTTGTTTTCTATTTCTATTTATACTGTATGAATGTATGCCCACTGTTGTAGGCTGTTCATTTCATTATAATAGAACTTTATTTACACCAGTTAAGAGTATTTGTGCACAATATTTTGTATTTTTGTATTTTTGTATTTCATATATTGTGCTGCCACTGTTCTTTTGCCCTATAATGATAGGCAGAGATTCCACAGACAAAGTTTTCTTCCCAGCAGAAGGGAAGGCAGCAGCCATTTCCTCTTACAGTCCAATAAGCAAGTATAGTTCTACAGCAAGGTTTGAGTGCAGGGGCACCTGGAAGACCAACAAAACACCCAGGGTCTATCCTTTCAAGAGTCAAAGCTCCCTTTTGTCGTATGCAACTATGAATGAAGATCCTGAATCTTGAACCACAGAGCAGCCCCGACTGCAATTTTAAACTGATTCCAGACTGCAATTCCAAACTGGCCCCTGCCTGGTGGAATGAGCTCTCCCTGGAGACAATGCTGGATTAAACCCTGCGGAAGCCCCTAGGCCAGGGGTGGCCAACAGTAGCTCTCCAGATGTTTTTTGCCTACACCTCCCATCAGCCCCAGCCATCAACCATGCTGGCTGGGGCTGATGGAAGTTGTACAAAAAAAATCTGGAGAGCTACCGTTGGCCACCCCTGCCCTAGGCAATCAAAATCTTGGAGGTGGCCCTTGCAATTGATCTCAGATCCGGAGCACCCACCCCACTGCAGCCTGCAGCCACCTTCTCAAAAGCCCTTTCGACAAAGCTGCAGGGGAGAGGCAGAGAGAGGCAAACTTGGCGACAACGCCAGCAGCAGCCACACCAGGCAAGCTGGGCAAAGAGCAGCTCAGTTGCTGTCTGCGCATGCGGCTGGGAGGACTGCAGGCAAGGGGAAACTGAGGGGGGAGGGAAGCCGGCCTGGGGCCCTAAAGGCGTGGGGACCTATAGGCCACTACCTACTTGGCCTAATTGTTAATCCGGCCCTGCCTGGAGATCCGGGCCCTGCAAGATCTACTTCAGTTCTGCAGGGCCTGTAAAACTGAGCTCTTTCTTTAGACTTTTCAGCGAAGGCAAGGGACGTCACTAGTTATTGGCCTCGCCCCTTTCATTCCATCCCAGTGCTGTACGACCTGCTGGACCTGGACCATAGTCCATGTTTGTGAGACAGAATTTGACACTTTAATCTCTGCTGTTATCCTGTAATTGTATTTAGTTAGCTTTAACTGTTGTTTGTCTTTTATGATGTAACCCATCTTGAGCCTGTTCTGCAGGAAGGGTGGGCTAAAAAGCGAATAAAAAAAACAAACATATATCCCCCCACACACACACACACTCTTTTCAATGGATTTGAAGGGGTGAAAATCTTCTGCCAGAAGGAACATTGGCAGCTTCAGTTTTCTGCCCCTATGCAGCCGAATTCCTCAAGGTCAAGGAAGAGAGTAATTGTGGGGCTTACCCTCACAGAGGGTGGTGGAGAATCTGTCTTTTGTGTTGCAGACTCAGGTGCGGGGTTATTTCTCAAAAGTTCACATTGGTTTGATAGACTATTACAAGCATCAATTAACTGGGTCTGAATTAGGGTTGCCAAGTCCAATTTAAGAAATATCTGGGGACTCTGGGGGTGGAGCCAAGATCAAGGTAGTGACAAGTATAATTGAACTCCAAAGGGAGTTCTGGCCATCACATTTAAAGGGACGGCACACCTTTTCAATGCCTTCCTTCCATAGGAAATAATGAAGAATACGGGCACCTTCTTTTGGGGCTCATAGAATTGGACCCCCTTGTCCAATCATTTTGTAACTTGGGGGATATTTTGGGGAGAGGGACTAGATGCTGTACGGAAAATTTGGTGCCTCTACCTCAAAAAACAGACCCCCCAGAGCCCCAGATACCCGCGGCTCAATTCTCCATTATTTTCTATGGGAATAAATCTCCATAGGGAATAATAGATAGATAGATAGATAGATAGATAGATAGATAGATAGATAGATAGATAGATAGATAGATAGATAGATAGATAGATAGATAGATAGATAGATAGATAGATAGATAGATAGATAGATAGATAGATAAATTTATTGTCATTGTTCTCAACAAAAAGAGAGCAACGAAATGAGGTGCTCTTCCACAAAACATACCAACACATCAAACACACATATTCATATTCATACCATTTAAATACATCTAAAACCATTTAAACCATTTAAACCATTAAAACCATTTAAATACATTTAAAACAGATAAACATTCATAAAACCATTAAAACCATTTAAATATATCTAAAACAGATAATCCTTCATAACCCTGCATTTAGCCTAACCACAGCACTTGGATAGAAACTGTCCTTAAATCTGTTTGTCCTAGCCTTCAACACTCTATATCGTCTACCTGACGGTAAGATCTCAAATAGCAAATGGCCCAGATGTGAAGGGTCCCTTAGGATCATTTGTATCTTCCTTTTACATCCCATATTATACAGATCCACCAATGATAGAGTTCCCAGCAGACATTTCCCTCCCTTCCCCCTGCTTTCTGACAACCCTGAAGCGGGGGGAGGGCCTCCAAACCGGGGGATCCCCTGCCCCCACCCGGGGATTGGCAACCCTAGTCTGAGTACTTAGGATCTTTGTCAAATCCCTTTTTTAAAGGCTTCTTTTTTTACCCTGGGCCGATAGCTTGACATATGTATTGGAAGGAAGGAAGTTCTTCGAAGATGCTGCTTTTACTTTGAGCGTGCCTTTTAGTGAACCCTGCTTCCTCCTTCCTCCAAATCAAATATGAAACAGTGCCTCTGTTGAATTGTTGTTCTTTCCCGCCAAACATTCCAAGCTCACGGAAGGGTTGCTTTTTCGTGAAATAATTATTTGGAAGGTCAACACCAGATAGGGCAGCTGCTGACACAACACAAAGCCTGTGCAGATGTTTGCTATCGAAAGAAATCGGCTTACCTGTTTTAACCGAAGGCTTCTTGAAGGGACTGGAGGATCAGTGGCTCCCAGGTATGTGGCTGGTTGACCTTTTTCACTGCAGGAAACTCTCTCTTGTCCTTTTTGTATTGCTCGAGCAGAGGCTGAAGTCTCACTGGAAGTGAAAGAGGAAATGCATTTGTTTTTCAGAGAGTTAATAAGCAAATGCTGTGCTGTGGCACACCCAGCAGCCCTGGTGTGATTTCACGTAAGTAGTGTGAGTTCTTATCAGCCACTGCATGTAACATCCGACACTACCAGTTAGAAACGTTACATCCTTCTTGATAACTAACACTAGATACCCATTGTTATGGATATCCACTGGATATCCATTGTTATGTATAAGCAGCTCAGTGGTGAAACAGGCTTTTAAGAAAAGCAACCATAGTAAGAAAATCATGTAGAAATAACAGTTTTATCCACAAACCTTCATCCTTGGCTGACAGCTAGGGTTGACCGGGTTGCCAACTCCAGGTTGCAAAATTCCTGGAGATTGCTGGAGGGGGCCCCTGGAGTTTTGGAAGGCAGGGCTAAAGACCAGGAAGACTCCTGTCAAACCTGAGGAATAACTAAGAAGTAGTTAGTGGATGGAGATGCTACACAATCTGTGAGAGAAACAGAGGAAATGAATGGATACAAAATGGAGCACAGAGAGGCATATTATGAAGAGAACACGCACTGTGGGGTGCAGAGAGGGCGAAAGAAGGGAAGACTCACACTGAAGGTACATCTCTGGAAACTTCTCCTTAGCTTGTATCACTTTGTTGCAAAAAAAAAAAAAAAATTAAAATTGGTTCACTTATTTCACAATGTATGTCTTTATATTGTCTAGAACATTTAGAAGTACTAATGCTTAGAAGCTTCTAGATTTTAGCTGCTGAAGCAGCAAATTAGGTCAGTAGAAGAGAAATTACTTCAGGACAGGGTTTTGCGGAGTTGGAGTTGATGGGGACATAGTTAAGAGGGTCCATGTGGGCACGAGCCAGCACTATCTGTGTGTGTCCCGCTGGCAGCAAACTATGGGAAAAGGTTTTATTAGGGATTAAGAATTTAGATTCTCAGGCTAGAAAACTATATAAGGTTTAGAATTTTCTCACCAGCTCGTGGCTTGAGTCAGAGAACCAAAATGGTGTCTCTGGGCAAGTCAGCCGCAAAACTGAGGTAAAGATCTTTAACAGATATTGAGCATTTTTAGAGCTTTTAGAGCATTTAGAAATAGCAGGTATATGGTTATATAAGAAGTATATTAATTAAGATATAGAGTAAGTCTAACTACTGAGATTGCTAACAACTGAAGCAGGAAAAGTCTTTTAAGTGTATTAGCTCGATTTTACCTGTATAAGAATTTATTCCAACTGAAAATGATGTACTGGAGCTAACTGGAAGTGTAATGTGAATTTGTTTGCTAACTGCTCTTGCTTTCGTAATAATAGTATAAGTCTGCTGTCCTGTGAGAAGATCTACAGTACAATAACAATCAGTTGTTGATAAAATCTGCTATTGGGTCTCATGCACTGGCTCTATGGGAATGCCATATTGTTTGGGAATCATGGTTTGGGAACGTGTTTATGAACTATAGAAAGGAAAATTTCTCTCACTACATTTCCACTGGTGGGGGCACCAAGTATGTGAGCAGAGAGTGAGCAGAGAGTGTCTGGTGTTTTTCATATCCAAAGTGGAACACATTCAATATTGCTGTACTCTGCTTCTTTGCTCTCTGCTCACTTACTCGTTCGTTCATACAGTAGCCTAACTAGCAAGACTTTCTGGATGGTGTGTTCTCACGTATGGCTGCTTGAAGGCAGGCGTGTCGACTTGCATGCATTCAAACAGTCAGGGTTGCCAACGCGTTCTCCACCATTTCTGTAAGCCTAAATGCCCTCAAAACGAGGCTGGGGAATTAGTTAGGTGGGCACCTGGCTCTTTAGGAATCTTTTACCAATGTATACAAGAATACACGTCCAGAAAAGTGATGCTTAAATATTTGGGACTCTAATTTAGTAAAACCAATTACAATTTATTAAGAAAAATATAGTCTTTCACACAAGATAAAAATACACATATGCAATCACACATACAGTCCTAAGAAATACAGATAGATGGATAGGGAAACATATAAGGGTAGACACACAGGGCAATATTACCTATCGCAGTCTTCAAGGAAGGCTCCAATGGTGACAAAAGAGGACGGGGGAAATGGACCCAAAACTGTGGCCAGAATTGGGGATGGATCTAGACAGCGGAACTGGGATACTGCTAGAAACCCACATGAATGGAGTTGGGTCAGAGGTTATAAGGACTCTCTTGGACTCTCAGGGGCTGGGAGTAGGAGGGAGGAGAAAGGGGAGGCTCTGCAGTGACCATGAAGGCTGGACATTTGCAGAGCCAATAGCGAGTTCTTTGGTGGCACCTCATTGGGTACCTGTCTTGACCAATGAACTTGCCTGGGTCCTGTGTACCTGAAAGAATCTTCCTGATTAAAACAGGCCGTGGGGCGGCTCCAAGGTATCAGATAGGGAGAAGAATGGAAATGGCTAACTACTTAGGATTAGGTGGGCTTATCTGGGAAGGTGACAATAGGGAATCAAATATTGACCTAGGTATCACCCGGTTTAGACAAAAGACTTGGCTCATGCAGGAGATGGTCTTCCTCTTCCCATCATCTTTGGGGTAGAAGTCTTTGTCCAGGGTTTCGCCAGACAAATGGATCAACAGTTGAGCTGTTAATCCATTCATGGGGCAGACGGGTTGCTTGTGGGCTAAAGGTGACATAGGGTGTGTACATGAGCCTTCCACTATGGGGAAATGAAGTCCAGCCTGATGGGAAGATGGCTACGAGTGGTGTTAGCTTTACACGGTGGATTCCATGTTCAGCGCTTCATAACCGGTCGCCTTGATAGCTCCGTGGCGGCGCAGCTTCTTCCGCTCCATGGCTGGCCCATGTGGTGACGGGGAAACGTCCGTGTGTGTTAGCAAGCACTCTGTACCAGGTTAGAATGCCTGCATAACTTGTGGCTACTTGTGCACATAAGTCCCTTTAGGTTCCTGGATAGTTTTGCCCACACTCTCTGGCCAGACATGTGTGAGCTCACTTCTCCAGGCGCCCTGGCAACCATACTGGTGACTACGATGTTCGGAAAAGGGGGCTTCCCCCCCCCCCTCAAGACCTATGTCACCAACTGGAGACAAGGTCTTGAATAACACAACAAGCAAAGTCCATAGCTGATCTTTTGACAGGCGATGTGTCCACAGAGAGCCAAGTATTGACCGGGGTGTACCTTCTACCTGCAAAGATGGAGCCACTAATCTAAAACTACTCAAAAATCAGTTTGAAAAATATTCCAATAGGCCAAAGGCTGCTTCCTTGAATATTACAATGCAGGGATAACAGACACGGGCAACATTGTTTTGCATACATTAAAAACACAAGGTTACAATCATTGATATAAAAGGGTGAATTCATAAAATCATTGCTGCTATTTAAGCCATAGAGATAATCAGAGTTGATTGGTAAAACAAACAATTACGATATCAATTGGTTAGAGAAGCACACAATTACATTAGAATTCATGGTTACGAGTGAATTCATACATTATTCCCTATAACTAATCTAATACATTTGTTTCCTGTTCACTACATAACCTTGAGTCTTCTTTTCTTCTCCCCCCCCCCCCCCTTGATAAGCTTCTTATACTGGGGTTTGAAGAGGATCTTTTTCCATGTACCTATTAGGTATGTGAGAGTCCTAGTGGAGGGCTGAATAAAGAGCGTCTGGTGGCAGTCATTAGTCTTCCCCCCCCCCCCTCCAACACCCAGTGAAATCTGTCTTTATTGTTGCCAAAAAGGAATTCTTCTTGTAACCCAGCATGGAATTGGCAATGGTGCTTTTCTGCCTGTATCACCGATGGTTCATAGAGCAACAGTGGACTTGAGGAAAGAACCAAAAAGGAACCAAAAACATTCACATATGACAACATGGAAGATGATTCTGTACCATTGTAGGGAGCAGTGAAAGCAGATCAAAAATGCATACATTCAACCATGAAGAAAGGAGTCTTAATAAGTAAAGTGTCCTCCTGTCCAGGGTATGGTGACCAGTGAGCTTTTACATCACAAGCTTACATATGTCATGTTAGGGGCCTGCATTGGGCAGGTTTACTTATTACACTAAGCATTCAGGACTTTAGGAGGCTTTTTCCTTGTCAAGGAAGGAAAATAACATACACAATTCAGAAAACACAACCCCAAATATACTTTGTTGCAACATAAAACTTAAAATAAAACATTGTGCGCAAGGATGGAGCTCCAGGAAAATGACCATAGTTGGGGCGTCCCCCATATAATGAGAATAGTCCCACAAAGGAGGGACAAAAGAAAACCTTTGCTTTAGCTTTGGAATATAATAAATTGTCAAAACAATAGAAAAAAAAACTTCAAAAACGAAAACTGAGGCCTCAATAGAACAATGCTAGCTAGCTTTATATGAGAGGGGTCATACCCCAAAATGATAGGTGAGCTAGAGCAGAGAAATTAAAAACCTGGACACTAGTGAGCTGATCAGGTCCCACTGAATCCAGTTTTTCTCTGGGCTAGTTCAGCCAAAACTTCTTGGCATGGTGGGTCCCACATGTGAGCATAGATTTCAACAAAAACTTAACAAGAATTCTGAAAAGCAACATAATGGTTACACATACATAAAACAATTCTTAACAGACCTATCAACAACTCTTAGAACTACTGAGCATGCATTAGACTTGATTTGCAGGTCCAGATTCCCTGCACATCTATATTGAAAGAAAAGATGAGCAAACTTAACAAAACAAATCCTAGAAATCAAATTCTGGTTAATTCACCTTGACAAACACATAAAACAATTGTTAAATCTACTTATACTAGCATGCATATATATATATATATAAACTTGAGAGAAAAACTGATAAGGAGCTTGCACAGCCAGGAAAAGGCTTGTGTGGCAGTGCAAAGATGTAATTTAAACTTCAGCAAAAATCAATTTTACATCAAAATTGCAAACATAAAACTTCAACCATTGTCTCATATAAGACCCACTAGAAAAAAAACAAATATGAGGGAGAGTAAAACATTATCAGGGTAACTGCAGTTTCTCTTCCTAGGCACCTAGAGGCATGCTGTTGAACAAAGCAGGATTAAGGTGAACTGAACTTTGAGATGCCAGCTCCAGGCTGGAGATTCCTGAAAATTTGGATTAAATTTGAAAATCACAAGGCATGGAGTCCATTTCCTTGGACACTTATTTCCTCCAAAGGCGTTAGCCTCAATGTACTGGGGTAAAGGCTATGATTTTGGGAGAGATCTCCAGGTCCCACCTGGAGACTGGCAACCCTAACGGTATTTCCACCCCCCCTAGATGTGGAAGGTGGGGAAGGTTTTAACAGACAAACCAAACTTCCTTCCCTCTTGGATGAAGTGAAGGCTTAGTTTAACAAAAGGCTAAAACAGACACAATGGATTTGGCCAGTACTCTCTTATCTGATCCTGATAAGTTTTTACAAAGAAAGGTGGAGAAGAGGAAAATAATGAGCTTTCTGCCTGGGTGGGGCTCAAAATTGTAACTCTTTCCAGTTTCTTTAACTCAAGCTGAATTTGGCTGAGTTTATTTCAAGAGGGTCTGCAGGAGATTTGCCAATCAGTACTACATTAGCTGTTGCTGCTCCTGCAGCTGGAGGTTCTACTTTCTGTACTTTCAAATTTAAATGACAGACTTGCCCATTTGAGGTTAGCTGTCTTGCGTTGCTGTGACCTTTGAGAAGGAGAGGCACACTTCTTATTTTACAAACACTGAATTTAATCTCTTCTGAGGCTCTGCAAAAAACTTTCCTAGCCAGCAATCCACTGGAAGATACTGGGTCAAAAAGTTCTTTACAAGAATGGTGGCAAACAAAAACTTTTTCTTCTTGCCACTGGCTAGTTATAGGTCTATAAGAAAATGAGGCTCTCTCTCAAAGACACTGAGTTGCTTGTACCTTAAGGAGACCTGAGATAAACAAAAATTTAATTTCTCAGGGCAATGCATTTAAAACTCTATTCCTTTGCCTTAGTTACTTATCAAATCTTTACTGCTACAGATTTCCATTGAGCAAGAGGAAGAACAATTAGCATTTCTTCCTGATGGAAGAGTGCTGAGCATTTGCAATACTTTAGCCAGTTCTATTTGGGCTAATCTGCAGGCACTCTGTACAAGCTCAGAGGCTATACCATTTAAAATTCATAGAACTGAGGCAATAAATATTTTCTGACTTTATAAGCAAGAGATAAAGATGAACTTGGGAATTTCACAGATTTTCATTCAGCCAATTTGAAAGTTAAAAATGGTCAGTTTCTTACATTTTGCTCTAAATGCTTTGAATTAACAAAAATTAGTTCAACCTCTCTTTCTCAGGTACTTTATTCTGGCATTTTAAAGGGTTAAACTGAAGATATTACATCAAACTCCCATTACCCTGCAGAGAAAACTAACTCTGCAGGCTGGAACCCTTGCTGGGATTCCTGGAGATCTCCAGGCCTCACCTGGAGAACTGACTTGACCTAGTTGTAGTCCAAATCATTGCCTTTCTGTTTGCTTATTTAGTCAAGGGAAAAGATATCTTTGTTACCTTTAAACCTCACAAAACCAGGTCTCTCTGTTTTAAGAGGCCTTCAAGTCTAGAAGTTAGATTTTCCTTTGGGTGGGGGGAGGTTCAGAGCCAAAGGAACCTTGCCTGCTCATGTGGGACTACCATTCTCTGAAGTTCCACAGAATTCTGGTTTCAAATTCCCCAAATGGGATGAGCTAAGGACAGAAAATTTCTGGCATAAAGGGCTGAGGCTTGTTCATGTAGGAGTGTCTGGAGCAAGTCCTTGCTAAAAGGAATACCTTGTGCCATAAGTGTGGAACTCTGCATAGGCTCAGAGGCCACATTTCCTTCATGATTCTGGGGTAAGAGAACTGAAACAGGGACTGTTTTCTCATTTTCATGGGGGAAAGAAGTCTGGGGCTGCACAGCTGGGTTTGAGAGAGGGGCCTCTTGTTTCTCTCTAGTCTAAAGAAAGGAATGTGTTTGAGCAGGAGGATGTCTGTGCTAGGGGCCTTGTACCAGGAGCTGGAAAGTAGGAGAAGGGTTGGTATGCAAAAAGATAAGATAAAGGGGAAAACGGGAGGAGGGAAATGTACTCATGGCTTGGGGCATGCGCGGTACTGTTAGAAAAGATTGTGAGGAGGCCAGCCCAAATGGGTGGTCTCACAGAGTTTTAGTTTTCAGGCGAAAGGTATATTAGCAGCTGTGCTGCGTCACAGAGGCAGAGTCGACAGGGGGAGATTTTCTCTGCCCACGACTCTCCATGCATTGCAATCCATGCTTTCAATAAACGATCCTTGCTGGACCCAAACGTGTGAGTATTTTCTGTCAGGGGGACAGTTCTTTCTGGGTTAGAGTCCCAGGTTACTACTCTACACGTGTCAGATTTGCCCCGCCATATCTCCTCTTATCCAGCACTTCCAAAATTTCCAGTCTCCTCTTTGTGGCCCTGCAAGACTCCAGAACATTTTGAAGGAGACTGGCAGTTTCCTTTTCTTTAATACTAGCTTCTAACTTTTGCTGAAATTCCTGGTTTTTCTCAGCAAGCTTCTGGATTTCTAAATCTTTTTCCTGAGTAGGATTTGTAAGTTTCCCTATTTTTCCTTTTGGGGGAACATTTTCCAGAGCAGTAGCCTGGGGGAAGCTATCTCCATTTTCTGCAAACCCTGTGGCTTTGGGAGCCATGTGCTCTGGTGGCTTCATGGCTTCTGAAAGGGCAGTAAGTAGCACATGTGTGGGCTGCTTATCAAACTGCCTCATGTCTGCTCCAGTGGCTCTAAGCTGGGACCAAGCTGCCATTCTGACTTTGTCTCGAGGGGTCCGCTGGGCTGAGTGAGGACAGGGTTGCTCAGAGGCTGACTGTGTCTGCCTAGGAGCATAAGCCTGCTTGTGGAGGGGAACCTTTAGGGCAAGCTGGGGATGGCAAGAAGAGCTGGAACCAAGGCCATTGTTTTGGAACTTCCAGTTCTGGCTTTCTTTTCCATGCCCATCTTGTTCTTGATTCCAGTAAGCAGGGTGCTTGCCTCTGCTATTATATTGTGCCTGAGTGAGCTGTGTTTCTAAAACAGCAACTTTCTTTTCAGATTCTTGGGCATGCTTTAAAACATTCTCCAGTCTGCATTTGACCTCCTGGAGAGTGTGGGTTAGATTTTGTTTGTCCAGTAGGTACTCATGTTTCTCAGCCTTGAACCTTTCTATCTCCTTCTCATAATCACTTAATCTAGCTGTGTAGTCTTCATGAACTATTTCCCTTTTTACATAGTCAGCTTTCATTCTACTCCTTTTTAACATAAATTTGCCAATTTGGTAGAGACTAGCCTCTAGATCTTTCCAGGTGGTTTTTATCATGGCTGCTATGCCTAACAACTCCAAGGTGGGTATATTGAGACCTGTGATCACATCAGATATGAAATCTTGATTCTCATAATCTGGTTCCCCACTGTCTTTGGGTAAAATTATTTTAGCTGCTTCTGCTAGGAATTTCTTCCTTATCAGATAGTCCACTGGATGCTCATCATGACCTTGTAAGGTCTGATGGTAGAGATATTTTATATCATCTCCATCCCAGGTGTAAGATATTACCTCAGCCATCCATTCTAAGATGGTGGTATTAGAAGGGTTCAGGCGATCCATTACATTTCTTACTTTGTCTAGTTCAGGGCCTGAGGCGCATAATCTCAGCACATGGTTTAATTCAGTTATGGAGGCTTCTTTGTAGAGAATTCTAGCTCTGGCCATCCACAACACTGAGGTGTCTATGTTATAGGGGCTAAGGAAGCTGGCAGTCATTTTAATATCCTCTGATCCCCAAGATCTAGTTTCCTTCACTACTTTTACAGATTCAGCTTCATTCTGTTTCCTGGCTGTGGTCTTTTTAGTGACCACAGGACGGACTGAGGCTGGCTGTCCTGCTCTAAACTTCCCAACTGCCTCGTCCTCACTCTCTTCGTCTGAGGAGAAGTCATAGAGTGCAGGGGCCGAAACAGTAGCTATCAATGTCTTTTTGAGCTCTAATTTCTTTTTTAAAGCTGCTATTTCTCTTTTACATGCATCATGGTTAGCTGCTTCTCGTACTTTCCAGCTTTTCTCGGACACGTACTCCATAGCATACTGTAATTTACTGTTCTGTGTCTTAACTTGCTCTAATTCCTTTTCCAATGTGGCTACTTGCATTTGGGACTTTTTTAGGGCAGGTAGCGTGTCTTGCTGTGCCAAAGTTAAAGCACGTTTCTCCAATCTGAGCTCCTCTATAGTTGCCTTGGCCTCTTGCCATTCTAACTCCAGATTATTATTCTCTTCCATGAGCTCCTTTACATATATTTCATGTCCTTCCCTTCGTCTTGCCTTCTCTTCCTCGTGGCCCCTTAAGATCTGTTCTTTCTCAGCCACATAGTTTTGGAACATTTGCTCTAATGTTACTGCATGACTTTTAAGAGTTTGTTCCAATTCTTGCTCTTGCTTCTGGTTTTGCTCCCTGAGCTGTTTAATCATAGCCGAGCTATCCTGCAAGGCTACGAACAAACCCCATGATGCAAAAAGATCTCTCTTCCTGAGCTGATCTTTTTATTAGCACAGTAGTCCTCGAACGTGTCCCGAAAGAACTGGAGGGGATTGGGTTCTTTGAAAGCACCCAATTTCCAAGGGTTGTCTCCCTTCTTCACAAGCCACTTCTCTAGCTTGGGAAGCTCCTGTTCTTTCTTGGCCAATGCCATAGCTTACACTTTAGTTCCTCTCAAAGTTCTTACTTTACTTGCAGGGCTGCTTTTCCTACACTGTTAGGTGCCTAGCCACAGGCCACCAAAATTAACTGATGCAGGAGCTTTCCCTGGCACTTTCCTGCCTATTGGGGAGCAAAGAACTTGCAGGACACCTCTGTGTGTCTCACAAGTGAAGGAGGGAGTTGCAGGACCTTCCTTAGTCCTCTGCAACACTATCAAATGTGTGTGGCATGGGCTTCTGGCCTTGCACACACTGCTGGGCTCCTCAGGAGGGCTTTTCTCTAGCCTCTGCCTCCAAACCAATCAAAAGTCACTGACCCTGCACCTTTCCTTAGTGGGGCAGTCCTGAGTTCACCAAAAGGTTTTAAAAGTCTCAGAGCCTAAGCTTTTCCTCAGTTGGCCCTAAGCAAAAGGGAAATTTTTCGGCTGGGAAGAGTGCCTATCTCCTCAGACCCGGGACAAATTATTAACCCTAAGGGAGAGCTTCTTGCTCCTTTCACTAAATTCTCTTAAAGGCACATCCAAGAGAAAGAACTAGCAACATATTTCCAGACGCTTTCTGGCTCCTATGTGCTATTTTACACTTGGGCTGGCAACTTTATTTATGTTCCCTTCTAGTCCAGAAGACTGCTACTCCCAGCGGTTCCTTCTAGGACAGTTTGCCCGAACTAAAGGTCGCAGTGGTCCAAACCCACTGACCTTGGGACTTTTGGTTTCTAGTCCAGGGGAATGCTGCTCCCAGCAATTCCTTCTAGGACGGTTTGCCCGAACTACAGGTCACTGCAATGTCTAATCGTGGACCCTGGGACTTTTGACTACTAGTCCAGGCGGAATGCTACTCCCAGCAATTCCGAGGACGGTTTGCCCAAACTACAGGTCGCTGCGATATCTAATCGTGGACCCTGGGACTTTTGGTGCCTTAGACTAGCCTTATCCTAGACTGTGTAAGGACCTGAGGTGTGTATGAGTGTATGGGTGCGTGTACAGTGTGTGTGCGTGTGTG
The DNA here is from genome assembly GCF_032191835.1 of Heteronotia binoei. Taxonomy (NCBI): domain Eukaryota; kingdom Metazoa; phylum Chordata; class Lepidosauria; order Squamata; family Gekkonidae; genus Heteronotia; species Heteronotia binoei. Next base: position 40,638,630 of record NC_083239.1, read on the forward strand.
CACTAGGCTCCAAGAAAAGAGGAAAAAGGGAAGGGTTCTCTATCCAGATCTTAAACGGTCCTGACCTATCCTGACATTCCCTCCCACGATAGACGCGTTTAGGACGGCCTCGGGACGACGGCCAGGCTTCACGAGACTCTCCCCTTGCGTTCTATCCGGCTCAGTCCTTTTGCAAGGTGTCTGGCCTTCTAGGTGCGGCTGGAGAGTCTGCGCTGAATGATAGAGCGGGGAGCAGCCCAACCCACAAAATAGAGATGCTCACTAGAGCCGTTCACACAGAACTCAGTCACTCATTCATTCATACAGTAGCCTAACTAGCAAGAATTTCTGGATGGTGTGTTCTCACGTCTGGCTGCTTGAAGGCATGCGTGTCGACTCGCATGCATTCAAACAGTCAGGGTTGCCAACGCGTTCTCCACCATTTCTGTAAGCCTAAATGCCCTCAAAACGAGGTTGGGGAATTGGGAATCTTTTACCAATGTATACAAGAATACACGTCCAGAAAAGTGATGCTGGGAATTATTAAAAGGGGAATTGAAAACAAATCAGCCAGTATCATAATGCCCCTGTATAAATTGATGCTGCGGCCTCATTTGGAGTATTGTGTACAGTTCTGGTCACTGCACCTCAAAAAAGATATAGCATTGGAAAAAGTGCAGAATAGGGCAACTAGAATGATTAAAGGGTTGGAACACTTTCCCTTTCCCTACGCTTGAGGCTCTTTAGCTTGGAGAAACTTCGACTAAGGGATGACAGTGCAGAGTTCAGATCAGAAAACTCATTCCAGAAGAAATAAGAAAAGTAGCACCCGCATTTTTTAAGGAAAGGGAAAAAAATGAAATTCTCCCCTTCAAGTTGTTTGCTTTTGTGTAAAAAACTTTTATAGCCAATACTGTTCTTTCAATGCCCAGATTTCCAAATTTTCTCTGTCCAAAATGTATACTTAAAAAAAAAATTAAAATAAATAAGAACATAAGAACATAAGAGAAGCCATGTTGGATCAGGCCAGCGGCCCATCAAGTCCAACACTCTGTGTCACACAGTGGCAAAAAATGTTATATACACACATACACTGTGGCTAATAGCCACTGATGGACCTGTGCTCCATATTTTTATCTAAACCCATCTTGAAGGTGGCTATACTTGTGGCTGCCACCACCTCCTGTGGCAGTGAATTCCACATGTTAATCACCCTTTGGGTGAAGAAGTACTTCCTTTTATCCGTCTTAACCTGTCTGCTCAGCAATTTCATCGAATGCCCACGAGTTCTTGTATTGTGAGAAAGGGAGAAAAGTACTTCTTTCTCTACTTTCTCCATTCCATGCATTATCTTGTAAACCTCTATCATGTCACCCCGCAGTCGACTTTTCTCCAAGCTAAAGAGTCCCAAGCGTTTCAACCTTTCTTCATAGGGAAAGTGCTCCAGCCCTTTAATCATTCTAGTTGCCCTTCTCTGCACCTTCTCTAAAGCTATAATATCCTTTTTGAGGTGCGGCGACCAGAACTGCACACAGTACTCCAAATGAGACCGCACCATCGATTTATACAGGGGCATTATGATACTGGCTGATTTGTTTTCAATTCCCTTCCTAATAATTCCCAGCATGGCATTGGCCTTTTTTATTGCAAACGCACACTGTCTTGACACTTTCAGTGAGTTATCTATCATGACCCCAAGATCTCTCTCTTGATCAGTCTCTGCCAGTTCACACCCCATCAACTTGTATTTGTAGCTGGGATTCTTAGCCCCAATGTGCATTACTTTGCACTTGGCCACATTGAACCGCATCTGCCACGTTGACGCCCACTCACCCAGCCTCAACAGATCCCTTTGGAGTTCCTCACAATCCTCTCTGGTTCTCACCACCCTGAACAATTTAGTGTCATCCGCAAACTTGGCCACTTCACTGCTCACTCCCAACTCTAAATCATTTATGAACAAGTTAAAGAGCATGGGACCCAGTACCGAGCCCTGCGGCACCCCACTGCTTACCGTCCTCCACTGCGAAGACTGCCCATTTATACTCACTCTCTGCTTCCTATTACTCAGCCAGTTTTTGATCCACAAGAGGACCTGTCCTTTTACTCCATGATTCTCAAGCTTTCTAAGGAGCCTTTGATGAGGAACTTTATCAAAAGCTTTCTGGAAGTCAAGGTAAACAACATCTATCGGGTCTCCTTTGTCCACATGTTTGTTCACCCCCTCAAAGAAATGCAACAGGTTAGTGAGGCAAGATCTTCCCTTGCAGAACCCATGCTGAGTCTTCCTCAATAACCCGTGTTCATCAATGTGCCTACTCATTCTGTCCTTGATAATGGTTTCTACCAACTTTCCCGGTATTGAAGTCAGACTGACTGGCCTGTAATTTCTCGGATCTCCTCTGGAACCTTTTTTAAAGATGGGGGTGACATTTGCTACCTTCCAGTCCTCAGGAACGGAGGCAGATTTCAATGAAAGATTACAGATTTTTGTTAGAAGATCCACAAGTTCAACTTTGAGTTCCTTCAGAACTCTCGGATGTATGCCATCCGGACCCGGTGACTTATTAGTTTTTAATTTGTCTATTAGTTGTAGGACCTCCTCATTTGTCACCTCAATCTGACTCAGGTCTTTCAACACCCCTTCCAAAATTAGTGGTTCTGGGGCGGGCAAAAAGTTCTCGTCTTCTACAGTGAAGACGGAGGCAAAAAATTCATTTAGCTTTTCAGCCATTTCCCTATCCTCCTTCAGTAATCCTTTTACCCCATGGTCATCCAAGGGCCCCACTGCCTCCCTGGCTGGTTTCCTACTTCTAATATATTTGAAGAAAGTTTTATTGTTGGTCTTTATGTTTTTTGCAATATGCTCCTCATAGTCCCTTTTTGCCTGCCTGATCACAGTCTTGCATTTGATTTGCCACAGCCTGTGTTCCCTTTTACTAATCTCACTTGGACTGGTTTTCCACCGCTTAAAGGAGTCCTTCTTACCTTTTACAGCTTCCATTACTTTGTTTGTTAACCACGCAGGCCTTTTCTTATGCCTGTTTGTGCCTTTCCTAACTTGTGGTATATATTTTATCTGAGCTTCTAGGATTATAGTTTTAAATAGCGTCCAAGCTTCCCCAAGGGTTTTCACCGTATGTACCTTTCCTTTCAGTTTCTTCCTCACATGCCTCCTCATCTCAGTGTATTTACCCCTTTTAAAGTTAAACGTGGTTGTGGTGGTCTTTTTGGACAACTCCCTATTTATACAAACGGTGAAATCAATAACATTATGGTCACTGCTCCCAAGCGGCGCAATCACTTTTACATCTCTCACCAAGTCTTGGGCATTACTTAGGACCAAATCCAGGATCGCCCCACCCCTGGTAGGTTCTGAGACCATCTGCTCCATAGCACAGTCATTGAGAGCATCAAGAAACTCAATCTCTTTCTCTCGACCAGAACACATATTGACCCAATCAATCTGCGGGTAGTTAAAATCACCTATTACAACACAGTTTTTACGTTTAGCCGCTATCTTTAAGCCTTCCATCATATTATAATCATCCTCTCTCTTTTGATTTGGTGGGCGATAACAAACTCCCATAGTTAAATTTCCTTTTGGGCCCTCTATTTCAACCCAAAGCATTTCTAAAAGTGAATCTAATTCTCTGATCTCAGCCTTACTGGACCGTATATCCTCTCTGACATACAGAGCCACCCCACCTCCAACCCTTCCCTCCCTATCCTTCCGATATAGCTTATATCCAGGAATCACCGTGTCCCACTGATTCTCCTCATTCCACCAAGTTTCTGAAATTCCCACAATGTCTATGTTTTCTCCCAACACTAAACATTCCAATTCACCAATTTTACTTTGAACACTTCTAGCATTTGCATACAAACATCTATAATTTCCCAGGCGAGCTAGGCCCGCCACCTTCCTCCTGCCGCCTCGAGACACTGGCAGACAGTCCATATTGTTTGTCACCTTCACAGTGGACAACTCCGGTCCGTTACCCGGTAGAAAAATAGCAGCTAACCCTTCATCTCTTTGAGACGAGTCCTCCCGAACCAGAGACATTTCATCTCCTGTCGGCTTTCCCCCAAGATTTAGTTTAAAAACTGCTCTGCCACCTTTTTGATTTTAAGCGCCAGCAGCCTGGTTCCATCCGGGGACAAGTGGAGACCGTCTCTTTTGTACAGTTCCCGCTTGTTCCAGAAAGCATCCCAGTGCCTAACAAACTTAAACCCTTCCTCCTTACACCATCGTCTCATCCACACATTGAGACTTCTAATTTGTGCCTGTCTCTCCTGCCCTGCACGTGGAACAGGTAGCACTTCTGAGAAGGCTACCTTGGAGGTCCTGGCCTTAAGTCTCCTGCCTAGCAGCCTAAATTTTTCCTCCAGGACCTCACGACTGCATTTCCCCACATCGTTGGTGCCAACATGCACCACGACCACAGGCTCCTCCCCAGCACTGTCTATCAGTCTATCTACTACACGCGTAATGTCCGCTACCTTCGCGCCAGGCAGGCAAGTCACCATACGGTCAGTACGCGGTTTCGCCACCCGGCTGTCTACTTGCCTAATGATCGAATCACCAACTACCAATACCCCCCCTCTCCCCCTGCTCAGGGATGGTTCCTTGGCGCGAAAGAATTCCCGCTCACCAACCAAAGAAGAGGTCCCTTCTGAGGGCGCATTCCCCTTATCCTCAGCACGGTGCCCTGTTCCCTCTCGACCCTCACGCTCTCTGGCAGCAACGGGGCTGCTACGTTCAGAGCGGGGCTCATCTAATACGCCCCCGAGAGTCTTCCCCAAGTGCCTAACTGACCGTCTCTGCTTCTCCAGGGCAGTCACCTCGGCCTCAAGGGTACGAACTCGTTCCCTGAGGACCAGGAGCTCCTTGCATCGAGCACACACCCAAGACTTCTGTCCTGTGGGCAGATAGTCATACATGTGACACTCAGTGCAAAACACTGGAAAGCCCCCAACCCCCTGCTGGCATTCTATCTTCATTGTATATATATATATATATATATTAAAATATACAGTCCTCTTTAAATGCTGTTTAAGTGGCTCCCCTTCTGGCGGGTCAACTTACCTAAACTTACCTTATTGGGAACTTACCTTATTTGGAGAACAAGGAAGCCAGGGATCTGGGTTCCTGCTCCTTAGGGAGCCCCTAGGCGAAGAGCCCTTTAGCTCTCGCCCTTCGGCTCGCGCCAAAGGCTCGCGCCTTTGGCAAGGCGCAGCTTAAAATGCAAAGAGGTGGAGCAGAGGCACTCCTCAGCAATCACTCTCAATCAGCAGCAATCACTCTCAATCTCTTTCACCCTTAAGGCAGTCAACCAAACAAAGAGCAGTCAACCAAACAAAGAGCAGTTCCCCAGCTATCACACCTTAGAATTTTAGGCAGCCCCACAAACCTTAGAATGTAGTCCTTCAAAACTCAGAAATTCTCAGCAATTTCTCCAGCTGTCTCAGCTATCAGAGCTGCTCTGCTCTGCTCCTCCCAGACCTCTGTGAGATGTGCTCAGCCTTTGGCAAGGCGCAGCTTAAAATGCAAAGAGGTGGAGCAGAGGCACTCCTCAGCAATCACTCTCAATCAGCAGCAATCACTCTCAGTCTCTTTCACCCTTAAGGCAGTCAACCAAAGAGCAGTCAACCAAACAAAGAGCAGTTCCCCAGCTATCACACCTTAGAATTTTAGGCAGCCCCACAAACCTTAGAATGTAGTCCTTCAAAACTCAGAAATTCTCAGCAATTTCTCCAGCTGTCTCAGCTATCAGAGCTGCTCTGCTCTGCTCCTCCCAGACCTCTGTGAGATGTGCTCAGCCTTTGGCAAGGCGCAGCTTAAAATGCAAAGAGGTGGAGCAGAGGCACTCCTCAGCAATCACTCTCAATCAGCAGCAATCACTCTCAATCTCTTTCACCCTTAAGGCAGTCAACCAAACAAAGAGCAGTCAACCAAACAAAGAGCAGTTCCCCAGCTATCACACCTTAGAATTTTAGGCAGCCCCACAAACCTTAGAATGTAGTCCTTCAAAACTCAGAAATTCTCAGCAATTTCTCCAGCTGTCTCAGCTATCAGAGCTGCTCTGTATATGCCATTATATGCCATTTTATTTTATGCCATTATGTGCAATGTATATGCCATTATTTTACAACATTGTTGTGCAACAGGTTCATCAGTGGGTATTAGCTATTGAGACTAAAGGGATTCTCCATTCTGAGAGACAGGAAACCTCTGAATACCAGGGCTAGGAGATAACACCAGAAGGAGGCCTTCTAGGGCAGCAAGCTGGTCGCTGTGTGAAACAGAAGGCTGGTCTAGAAGGACCACTGGAGATAAATCCCAATGGGACAATGTAGCTATATGAATGCCATTGGGAGGTAGTTTTGCCAATCCCCAGGTCTCAGTGGGGGATTGCCTGGTTTTGCAGGCTCCTTCCCACCTCCAGTCAGCTGGCCAGCGGGGGGAAGCCCTGCCCCCGCAGCCACCACCTGCCTTTCCACTTCAGGATGCTAGAGGAATCTTGGAAAGCCTCGCTTTTTGGACTGTGTGCCTGTGTCTTCTATCATCACCATCATCACCACCACCATCATCATCATCATTATTGTTATTATTATTATTAATTATTTGATTTATATCCCACCCTCCCCGCAAAGCAGGTTCAGGGTGGCTCACAATAAAACAATAGATAAACATTAGAGTTTAACAATTAAGGAAAGGAAAGGAAAGATCCCCTGTGCAAGCACCAGTTGTTTCCGACTCTGGGGTGACGTTGCTTTCACAACGTTTTCATGGCAGACTTTTTATGGGGTGGTTTGCCATTGCCTTCCCCAGTCATCTACACTTTCCCCCCAGCAAGCTGGGTACTCATTTTACCGACCTCGGAAGGATGGAAGGCTGAGTCAACCTGGAGCTGGCTACCTGAACCAGCTTCCGCTGGGATCGAACTCAGGTCATGAGCAGAGCTAAGGACTGCAGTACTGCAGCTTTAACACTGCGCCACAGGGCTCTTTAACAATTAAACCAAGTTAATAATAACAATTAAATAGTTTAAAACAATTTAAAACAATTTTGGTGCTAGTATCATTAATTTCGGTATGTTAAATCTAGGATCCAGGCTGAATGGGGGCAGGGTGAGCTGGCAGAACAAGATGGCTGCTCCCAGTTGTGAAGTTGTAAGAAAGGAAGGCAGCCCAGAGACTCCATTTGTTTCATAATCCTTTTAGAAGTCATTTGCATAGTAATGGATAAATGAGAACCTTTGGTTTCCCTGTGGTAGTCTTAAGAACTTGGAACTTCAGCAACTTGTGAGTAAATTGCCCCAGTGAGACCATACAAGTGTGGGATTGCAGACTGTTTATTTTGGCTATTGAGAGAGAGGGATAGAACATGGAGGTGCAGCTGCTTGGGTATGATGAAATGAAGACTGTATTCAAGAGAACTGCACTGCTGTGTTTTTTCTTATTTATTTTAGGGAATGTGAAGGTCTCCTGGCTCCACCCCCAAAGTCCCCAGATATTTTCTGAGTTAGATTTGGCAACCTTATTTGGAGGGCACCCTTGGTTTCCTGCTGCTCCTCCACAGAGCAATGGAGGAAATAGCCGGTGTCCCAACATCATGACATCACTTCCAGTGCAGTGCTGGAAGTGAATTCATCTTGTTAGCACCTCCAAATGGCTGTTGCTAGGCCACATTTTAAGAGAAATTATATCACTTCTGGGTCTCTGTCAGAAGTTCCATTGCAGCATACAAGGCTTTTTTGGTAGAAAAAGCCCAACAGGAACTTGTTTGCATATTACACCCCACTCACTGTGGCTAATAGCCACTGATGGACCTCTGCTCCGTATTTTTATCCAATCCCCTCTTATGCTTGTAGCCGCCACCACCTCTTGTGGCAGTGAACTCTACATGTTAATCACCCTTTGGGTGAAGAAGTACTTCCTTTCATCCATTTTAACCTGACTGCTCAGCAATTTGATTGAATGCCCACGAGTTCTTGTATTGTGAGAAAGGGAGAAAAGTACTTTTTTCTCTACTTTCTCCATCCCATGCATAATCTTGTAAACCTCTATCATGTCACCCTGCAGTCGACATTTCTCCAAGCTAAAGAGCCCCAAGCATTTTAACCTTTCTTCATAGGGAAAGTGTCCCAAACTTTAATCATTCTAGTTGCCCTTTTCTGCACTTTTTCCAATGCTATAATATCCTTTTTGAGGTGCGGTGAGCAGAATTGCACACAGTATTCCAAATGAGACCGCACCATTGATTTATACAGGGGCATTATGATACTGGCTGATTTGTTTTGGGGGCTCATAGAATTGGACCCCCTGGTCCAATCTTTTTGAAACTTGTAGAATAATTTGGTGCCTCTACCTCAAAAAAAAGCCCCCCCTCAGAGCACCAAATACCCACAGATCAATTTTCCATTATACCCTATGGGAATCTCTCTACAGAGAATAATGGCGTGCCCAGCAGACATTTCCCTCTCCCCCCTGCTTTCTGATGACCCTGAAGTGGGGGGAGGGCCTCCACACCGGGGGATCCCCTACCCCCTCCTGCGGATTGGCAACCCTAATGTGAGGCAACCTGACTGTGAAAGTGCCCAGCCACCCCAAGCTGCTTCCATCTTTTTTTCCCCTTAAAAACTGTTGGGCGCACTTGAGCGCATGAGTGCTTAAGCATTTAACTTGTTGGGGGAAGAAAGAATGTTCTGCCTTCTGAGGCGCCTCTGGAGGCAGCCGGTATGCAGGAGCTCCGCTGGGGAGTGTGTGAAGGCTTCGGGATGGCTCTTTTTGATCCAGCCCTATTCGGGATGCCTCCCAGCCGTCCCAAACTACTTGTCTGTTATCACCCTAGATGACCTTTCCTGACAGGCTCACTCAAGAGTTGCAATTAAGTAAGTGAATGGGGGAACTGGAACGACAGTCCTATTTCAGGAAGTTTCTGTATATTTTACATTGGACATATTTCTTTGCACTTTAAAGTTGCAGAGAGAGTGTTTAATATATGTTGTGACCCACTCTGAGCCCAAGATAGTGGGAGGATGTGGCATACAAATCAAAGAGAAGAATGAGTAAGCAAAATTCTGGGAGATATGTTTTTATTACTCCTGAAATTTCAGGGGAGTTTTGCATTGTTTCAGTTGTCCCTGAGCTGACCTGAAACTAGGGTTGCCAAGTCCAATTTAAGAAATATCTGGGGACTTTCGGGGTGGAGCCAGGAGACTTTGGGGATGGAGCCAGGAGACATTGTGGGCGGAGCCAAGAGCAAGGGTGTGACAAGCATAATTGAACTTCAAGGGAGTTCTGGCCATCACATTTAAAGGGACTGCACAAATTTTTAAATGCATTCAAGTCTGATGGTTCAATAATGAGACCTTTTTGATAAAAAGTTTCTAGTTTATTGTAACATATTGTTAGACTATAGAAGTAGCTTGAAAGACTGGCGAGTATACAAACAGAGCAAGCATATAAGGTATACATCAAAGGAATTCTTGAGGGAGGGGCACTCTATGCAGGGCACATTCACACATTGATATTACTTTTTCGTTCTCAGGCTTGGCCGGCCTTGGGCGCTTCCTTGGCACCGGCTATCCCCCCACGTACTGAGAAGGCACCATAATCTTGTTCCCATATTCCCATTTCAAAGCATTGCTACATAACAAAGGAAGGGAGGGGGGAAAGGAGAGCTTGAGCTAGCAGCATCCGAATACAGTGTGGTTTTTACCCAGGATCCTTTTCCTGAACCAAAGCTCTTGACTGAACTACACTCAGAAATTATAGCAGACTTGACATTCCTTCCATAGGAAATAATGAAGGATAGAGGCACCTTCTTTTGGGGCTCATAGAATTGGACCCCCTGGTCCAATCTTTTTGAAACTTGGTAGGTATTTTGGGGAGAGGCACTAGATGCTATACTGAAAATTTGGTGCCTCTATCTCAGAAAACGGCCCCCCCAGAACCCCTGATACCCGCGGTTTAATTCCCCATCATTCCCTATGGGAATCGTTCATGGAGGTGCATGATGGCTCTGGGGGCAGGGCTTCCCCCGCCGGCCAGCTGGCTGGGGGAGGGAGGAAGCCTGTAAAACCGGGGGATCCCCCTCTGGGACCTGGGGATTGGGAAGCATACCTGAAACAGCTAATTTGGGGTATGTCCAAATGCATGCCTCAAGTGGGGCACATGAACTCCCAGGAGGGGAGGTGTTGGACAACTTGATCTTGACCTGCAAATGGCTTCACAGGATGTGACATTGCAAAGTGGCATCGGCCATCTTCCCCAGGCCCCTCCCCAAACTTCACCCTCTTCAGGCATCCCGCTCCTTAAATGTCCATGAATTTTCTGAGCTGGAATTGGCAACCTGATATGTACATCCTACCTGTAGACATTGGAATGTTCAAGACAGGCTTACCAGCTGCAGAGCACCGCAGCAATGGTGGAAATTCCAAGTTGGGCCTCTATGCTAAACTGCAATTCAAGAGTGTATGAAGGAATATGCTTGTGTGTGTTATTGCATTCCTACCATTGGGTGATCTGCTTCAAATCATTCTTCATGACTGGGCAAGTCTGGACCCTTTATCACCCAGCGGTTAACCAACAAGCAGATTCAAGAGTTGAAGTGAAATGAATTATACTGGTTTATTAAAGCACAATATAGGTAAACCGATTGAATTCAATGTCTGCCCACAGCAAATATGCAAAGCAGGAGAGATTAATGGCATGATCGAGCACATGAGCTGATATAAGGACAAATTCTCAAATGGTTACATGGATGAAATGACTACATACTACAGAATACAATATGCAGTTTTGGGGGGTTGTAGAAAAAGCCCAGGAGAAACTCATTTGCATATTAGGCCACACACCTCGTCACCATTGTTTCATGCAGGGCTTTTTTGTAGGAAAAACTCAGCAGGATCTTATTTGCCTATTAGGCCACACCCCCTAACACCAAGCCAGCCAGAACTGCGTTCTTGTGCATTTTGCTCAAAAAAAGCCCTTGACAATGTCAGATAACTAGAAGTATTATGGAATCAGTAATAAGTTTTGTAGCAGGAACTCCTTTGCATATTAGGCCACACACCTCGATGTAGCCAATCTTACAAGAGCTTACAGGCCACTTAGTACAAGGCCTACTGTAAGTTCCAGAAGGATCGGCTATATCAGGGGTGTGTGGCCTAATATGCAAAGGAGTTCCTGCTACAAAAAAAGCCCTGAGACTAATGAACGTTAAAAGCTTAAGTCTGATAACTACACTTGAACAGCAAAGACATTTCAAAACATGGCAGAAAGAGGAAACTGCAGGTCAAGTGAAACAGCTCAAATAAGGAAAGGCTAATAACATAAACAGCAAATACCCATATTTCTCTAGAACTCAGGCTTTCTCCCAGTGCCCTCCAGTCCACCTCGTTAAAAGCAAAAGCTAAGTCCTAAATGCATTTGTATCTACTGTCAGGAGTCAGGTGGTGTTCATCCAGCTGGTTGGTCCACTTTCCCTGTTGCAGAGAGAAATTAACCAGGCAAACAGAACAGCCCTATGCAGTTCTACTCAGAATCCTGCTCAGGTCTATTCCATGGGGCTTATTCCCAGGAAAGCATTCTCAGGATTAGATGAAATTGGACAGGATGAAGAGATGACTGATGCCTAAAAATGGGAAATTGGTGCTCAGGAACTGAGGTTCCAGTCCACCACTGCACATATTGTTGCTCCCAGAAACACACCCAAACGTCCCCTTGGGCAATGCTTTGCTGAATAGGATCAATAGTTATGGGCAACTTCACTATTATTGATCCACCCAGGTTTAGTACCGCAGCGCTAAGAAAAGAAAACAGATATCACAATGAAGAATTTCGAACCAGGATGGGGTGCAGAAGAGTGCAACTAGGATGATCAAGGGCCTGGAGGAAGAATCCTATGAGGAAAGGCTGAGGGCTTTGGGAATGTTCAGTCTGGAGAAGAGGAGATTGGGGGGGGGGGCATGATTGCTCTCTTTAAATATTTGAAAAGCTGTCATTTAGAGGAGGGCGAGGAGCTGTTCCATTTGGCAGCCAAGGATAGGACCTGAAGCAATGGGGCTCAAATGACAAGCAGAAAAGTACCAGCTGAATATTAGGAAAACATTTTTTCCTAATAGTTCAGTAGTTCAGAGGTGGAACCAGCTGCCTAGAAAGATGGTGAGCTCTCCTTTATTGGCAGTCTTCAAATCGCAGCTGGATGATTATATGTTAGAGATGCTTTAGGCCAAGGGTGGGGAACGTTTTTTTTCTGCCAAGGGCCATTTGGATATTTATAACATCATTTGCGGGCCATACAAAATTATCAACTTAAAAAACAGTGCTCTGCTGAGGGAGAATAATTTAGGCCAGCAAAATTAATACAAATAATTGTTTTTCTATTTGAAGTCATGTGGGGAGAGCTTAACTTGGTGCACACACACCCAAGGGCCGCCCTAGAAAACGCCTAGGTTGGGAGCTTTTTTTTTGTAGAGGCCACCACATGGCTTGGCTCGGCTCAGCAATCCTCGAGGGCCAGACCAAGTGATCTCAAGGGTCATAAACGGCCCTTGGGCCGGACGTTCCCCACCCCTGCTTTAGGCTGATCCTGCAAGGAGCAGGGGGTTGGACTAGATGGTCTGTATGGCCCCTTCCAACTCTGATTCTATGGACATTTTGAGTAATGTTCTCTATCTTGCGCTGGGCCACTTGTGTTGTTCTTCATGTTTTTTAGTCTGCAATACAAACTATGAGAAATCAGCAAAGCATGTTCACAGTTCTCCAGGGTCCATTTGGGTATTTGGGACATTGACTCAGAACACCTGAAAGAGGCTCCATTAAGAAAACTGAAGAATGTCTTTATTTGCCATTATGGCACTCGATCATATAATTCACCCCAAGTCTTATTTAAAAAGTATGGAGGTGGGGCTTCCAATTCGAAATTGAAGTCTTGTTTCCTTTCCTTTCCAATATGTAGTGCATGGCCATCACTCATAATTTTGGTGCCTCAACTTTTCTTTTCAGGAGGCTCCTTCGTTGGTACTCTTAATGCTCAAAATCTTTTCTTGAATGTCTCTTTCAGTTTTTTCTTGAATGTCTCTTTCAGTTTTTTTCAGATGCTTCTCAGGAGGGAGAATGGGGCTCCAAAAGATCCACCCCACCAACTAGGACAATGTCGGCATGATACCTAGAATCAGTTCTGAAGCTTGGGTTCTTTGTTCTCTGGATGAAAGTCCTGTGCTGTTTGCCTCAGTCAGTTCTCGCCATAAGGTGTCTTGGCCCTTTACTTGTCTCAGGACTCCGTAGCTTTGGCCCGGACATTCTAAGCATCTTCCACAGCATCATGCAGAAAGCTCTTCAGTATGTAGAATGTTGTTACAAAAGAAAGCCCTCCACCAGTAAGAGAGCCCAACACAGGTACAAAATCAAGAACAAATTCGACCGCCATCACTGCTCCACACAATAATGACTTGGTCAACATATCAATCACAAATTCTTTGGTGATTTGGCTGGCCATGGGGGACTTTTTGACAGCCGATCGCAAGACATCGACAGGTTTGCCTACCCGGTTTGCAAGTCTACGGAGGGAATCTTCATCCAAGCCAAAGACTTTGCAAATATATGTCATTGTTCCAACCAAGATGCCAATATCACAGGCAAGAGAGAGGCCAGGGACAGGAAGTGCCCCAATGGCACAAGATACAAGGGCTACTTTCTTGATAAGGGCCTCCATAGCAGCCTTTTTCTTCTCCAAGATTTCTTTGGAGAAAGCTGGCAGAGCCGCAATTAAAACATCTCTCTTGAGGCCATCCAAGTCATTCTCCAGGGTCTCTTGAAGGCGGGGGAAATCATACATCTGCAAATCCCACCTGGAGATGAGGAAAACCATTGGAACAGATTCTCTCCCCTTTGTCAGATTATCACTGCAGTATATCCTAATCTTCTCCAGGCATCTCTCCTCAACGAAGTCTGGTTTCCTTCTTTCAGATTCTATACTGACATCTGCTTTGGTGCGCACGTAGTAGAACTTCTTCTTCATCTTCTGAATTTCATGAGCCAGGAGGGCATCATTCGTAGTGAAGCGATTTGAGGCGACAATGATGAAGAAATCATATTCCTTAAAATTTACCTTCTTCAGGTATTTACTTGGTTCGAAGTCGGGAGTCCCAATTCCTGGAAGATCCCATAGTGTCACTTTGGGGAATGTGGGATGTGGGTACTTCTTCCGCTCCATGGTGGTTTGTGTTTCCCCGGTCTCAGCTGCACCTTCTCCATAGTCTGGCATTCCTCGAAGGGCATTGACAAGCGATGATTTCCCAGCCCCTGACATCCCTGTGATGGCAATGTCAAGGGTGGTGTTCTTGACTAAATTCAAATCATTATTATTTTTTTCTATCACATCTGGGAGACTTTTATTTTCCAAATCATCCATCAGCTTTTGAAGTTCTTCTCTTATGACTGCTTTTGAGATGGAGACACCCATGGTTGTTCTTCTTGATGGTTTACTTGTACAAAACAGAAAAAAGTGAAGCTGTTAATTGGATGTCGGATAATACCCAAGCCATACTTTTCCTTTGACAAAATTGATTTAGCCAGGATTTTTTTTTTTGTAGCAGGAACTCCTTTGCATATTAAGCCACATACCCATGATGTAGCCAATCTTTCAAGAGCTTACAGGGCTCTTCTTACAGGGACTACTGTAAACTCTTGGAGGATTGGCTACATTGTGGGGGGTGTGGCCTAATATGCAAAGGAGTTCCTGCTACAGAAAAAGCCCTGTATTTAGCTATGTGAGAAATCGATTCAATGAGGGCATTTATCCACTGATGGATTGATAGATCTATCAGCGCTTTGGAAATTTATACTGGGGGAAAGATGTAGTAGCCTTTAAAAATAATTGCTGTCTTTTTATCCCCGCGGTCACTCTCTCAGAAATCCAAAATCACATCCCTCCCCACTTCACTTTTTAATGACCAGACCATTTAACTGTGAACTACATAAGGTTCCCTGGGAGGGAAAATGGTAGCTTACTGAACCATTTCCAGAAGGGAAAATGCTGCAGAGGAAAAGGCATAATCCCCCTCTAGGGTGCTGGCCTTTTGGGAGCACCGAATTGGGCACCCCCATGTGACTTGGTGATGTTATCAGTGTGTGGGGAGGGGAGGGCCAGAAGTTAGCCTTGCCTTGTATACCAGACAGTCTAGGGTTGGCCTTTTGCTCAGGCAAGCCTGATCTTGTCAGATCGCAAAAGTCAAGCAGTGTCAACTCTGACAAGCACTTGGATGGGATACCTCCTTGGAATACCAGCAGTCGGGACGGTAGGGGCAGGCTTTATTCCGCCACCTCTCTAGATATCCTCCAGGCTCCCAGTAGGGGTCAGTCACCAGAGGTCACCATGACTTCCAAATGCAAAAATGCCACTAATTCGGTGTTATTTACCTTGATGAACACTCCACCTGCCAATTTCCACCCATTAAGCTTCTATTAAAGGGACAGGACACTCCTCTCAAGGCCCGTTGACAACTCCACCCACATGCCTAAAAAATTAAGTTTCCAGTTGGAAACTCTAGCCATTTGGGAATTCTATGGTACCTATTGTACCATAGAGTTTTCCCTCCCAAATGGCTAGAGCATCTGGGAAAACCATAGAGTTTTCCCGGAAATGCCTAGAGTGCCTGCTGCGCGACGTCGCCGGCGCGATAATGTCACTACCAGGTGACATCATTGTGCCGACAACATCAGGGGAGGTTCCCCCCGCCGGCCCAATGTGGGCCAGCGGGTTGGGAACTTCCAGGGCAGGGGAACCCCTGCCCTGACCGGTGGCTTGGCAGCCCTAAGGCACCCAGGTCCTTGAAAGGTCAAGAAACCTCAAAGGTAAAAAGAAACTTCACACATTTCAACTCCCCCAACACATTAAAGGAATCTCAGCAAGTCTTGGGGAGACTTCCCTTCTTTTTCGGCTCTTGCTTAGCATGCCTGGTGATGACTGGACTCCAGTGCCGAGCCTTCGGTGGGTGCAGGGAATCAGGCAGGCTCTCTCCGGGAGAGGCACAAAATTAACGCTGTTCCCCCCCACCCACCCCCCGCTTCCAGATATTTGGATAGCGGGGGAGGAGGCTTCCACCTCGGGAGTCCCCCGCCAGGGCAAGGGAGGGGGGTTGGGAAGCCTAAGTGAGGTTGAGGAGGGGAAGGACTTCAGCAGGATACAGTGCCACAGAGGGCCCCCTCCAAAATAGACATTTCTTCCAGGGGAACAGATCTCTGTAAACTACACATAAGTTGTAATTCCATGGAGCCTCCAGGCCCAGCCTGGAGACTGGTAACTCCAGTAGGCGATATAGTTCCATTTCTACTGGTTCTCCATCTAGCAAGCCAGGTTCTTTCCTGGCAAGGCTCATGTGCCTTCAAGAGCCGCAAGATCGCCCATAAAATATATCACACCTCCAAGGAGAGAGGGGATGATACATTTCCGATGGCAAACGGGCAGGGCTTTTTTGTAGCAGGAACTCCTTTGCATATTAGGCCACACACCCTGATGTAGCCTATTCTCCTGGAACTTCCAGTAGACCCTGTAAGAACAGCCCTGTAAGCTCTTGGAGGACTGGCTACATCAGGGGTGTGTGGTCTAATGTGCAAAGGAGTTCCTGCTACAAAAAAAAAAGCCCTGCAAAGGGAGCTTTGGTTGAAATATGGTAAATTGTGAAAAGGCTGAAGAAGGACATGGCAGCTGTAAAAAAAAAAAAAAGGTATGTGCAGCCCTATAATGATAGGCAGAGATTCCACAGACAAAGTTTTCTTCGCAGCAGAAGGGAAGGCAGCAGCCGTTTCCTCTTACAGTACAATCAGCAAGTCTAGTTCTACAGCAAGGTTTG
The DNA here is from genome assembly GCF_032191835.1 of Heteronotia binoei. NCBI lineage: Eukaryota > Metazoa > Chordata > Lepidosauria > Squamata > Gekkonidae > Heteronotia > Heteronotia binoei. The sequence continues at coordinate 40,655,474 of NC_083239.1, forward strand.
AGTCCAGGGGGACCTTGAAGACCAACAAAACACCCAGGGTCTATCCTTTCAAGAGTCAACGCTCCCTTTTGTCATATGCAACTATGAATGAAGATCCTGAATCTTGTACCACAGAGCAGCCCTGACTGCAATTTTAAACTGATTCCAAACTGCAATTGATGATATTGGATTTATATCCCGCCCTCCACTCCAAAGAGTCTCAGAGCAGCTCACAATCTCCTTTACCTTCCTCCCCCACAGCAGACACCCTGCGAGGTGGGTGGGGTTGAGAGGGATCTCACAGCAGCTGCCCTTTCAAGGACAACCTCTGCCAGAGCTATGGCTGACTCAAGGCCATGCTAGCAGGTGCAAGTGGAGGAGTGGGGAATCAAACCCGGTTCTCCCAGATAAGAGTCCGCACACTTCACCACTACACCAAACTGGCCCCTGCCTGGTAGAATGAGCTCTCACTGGAGACAATGCTGGATTAAACCCTGCGGAAGCCCCTAGGCCAGGGGTGGCCAACAGTAGCTCTCCAGATGTTTTTTGCCTACACCTCCCATCAGCCCCAGCCATCAACCATGCTGGCTGGGGCTGATGGAAGTTGTACAAAAAAAATCTGGAGAGCTACCGTTGGCCACCCCTGCCCTAGGCAGTCAAAATCTTGGAGGGGGCCCTCGCAATTGATCTCAGATCCGGAGCACCCACCCCACTGCAGCCACCTTCTCAAAAGCCCTTTCGACAAAGCTGCAGGGGAGAGGCAGAGAGAGGCAAACTTGGCGACAACGCCAGCAGCAGCCACACCTGGCAAGTTGGGCAAAGAGCAGCTCAGTTGCTGGCTGCGCATGCGGCTGGGAGGACTGCAGGCAAGGGGAAAACCGAGGGGGGAGGGAAGCCGGCCTGGGGCCCTAAAGGCGTGGGGACCTATAGGCCACTACCTACTTGGCCTAATTGTTAATCCGGCCCTGCCTGGGCCCTGCAAGATCTACTTCAGTTCTGCAGGGCCTGTAAAACAGAGCTCTTTCTTTAGGCTTTTCAGCGAAGGCAAGGGACGTCACTAATTATTGGCCTCGCCCCTTTCATTCCATCCCAGTGCTGTACGACCTGCTGGACCTGGACCATAGTCCATGTTTGTGAGACAGAATTTGCCACTTTAATCTCTGCTGTTATCCTGTAATTGTATTTAGTTAGCTTTAACCGTTGTTTGTCTTTTATGATGTAACCCATCTTGAGCCTGTTCTGCAGGAAGGGTGGGCTAAAAAGCAATAAAACAAACAAACAAACAAATATCCCCCCCCCCACTCTTTTCAATGGATTTGAAGGGGTGAAAATCTTCTGCCAGAAGTAACATTGGCAGCTTCAGTTTTCTGCCCCTATGCAGCCGAATTCCTCAAGGTCAAGGAAGAGAGTAATCGTAGGGCTTACCCTCACAGAGGGTGGTGGAGAATCTGTCTTTTGTGTTGCAGACTCAGGGGCGGGGTTATTCCTCAAAAGTTCACATTGGTTTGATAGACTATTATAAGAATCAATTAAGTGGGTCTGAGTTAGGGTTGCCAAGTCCAATTTAAGAAATATCTGGGGACTTTGGGGGTGGAGCCAAGATCAAGGTTGTGACAAGCATAATTGAACTCCAAAGGGAGTTCTGGCCATCACATTTAAAGGGACGGCACACCTTTTCAATGCCTTCCTTCCATAGGAAATAATGAAGAATAGGGGCACCTTCTTTTGGGGCTCATAGAATTGGACCCCCTGGTCCAATCATTTTGAAACTTGGGGGGTATTTTGGGGAGAGGGACTAGATGCTGTACGGAAATTTGGTGCCTCTATCTCAAAAAAACAGACCCCCCCCCCCAGAGCCCCAGATACCCGCGGATCAATTCTCCATTATTTTCTATGGGAATAAATCTCCATAGGGAATAATAGAGTTCCCAGGAGACATTTCCCTCCCTTCCCCCTGCTTTCTGACGACCCTGAAGCGGGGGGAGGGCCTCCAAACCGGGGGATCCCCTGCCCCCACCTGGGGATTGGCAACCCTAGTCTGAGTATTTAGGATCTTTGTCAAATCCTTTTTTAAAAGGCTTCTTTTTAACCCTGGGCCGATAGCTTGACATATGTATTGGAAGGAAGGAAGTTCTTCGAAGATGCTGCTTTTACTTTGAGCGTGCCTTTTAGTGAACCCTGCTTCCTCCTTCCTCCAAATCAAATATGAAACAGTGCCTCTGTTGAATTGTTGTTCTTTCCCGCCAAACATTCCAAGCTCATGGAAGGGTTGCTTTTTCGTGAAATAATTATTTGGAAGGTCAACACCAGATAGGGCAGCTGCTGACACAACACAAAGCCTGTGCAGATGTTTGCTATCGAAAAAAATCGGCTTACCTGTTTTAACCGAAGGCTTCTTGAAGAGACTGGAGGATCAGTTGCTCCCAGGTACGTGGCTGGGTGACCTTTTTCACTGCAGGAAACTCTCTCTTGTCCTTTTTGTGTTGCTCGAACAGAGGCTGAAGTTTCACTGGAAGTGAAAGAGGAAATGAATTTGTTTTTCAGGGAGTTAATAAGTAAATACCGCGCTGTGGCACACCCAGCAACACTGGTGTGATTTCATGTAAGTAGTGTGAGTTCTTATCAGCCACTGCATGTAACATCCGACACTACCAGTTAGAAACGTTACTTCCTTCTTGATACCTAACACTACATACCCATACAGCAAATATCCATAAGAACATAAGAGAAGCCATGTTGGATCAGGCCAACGGCCCGTCAAGTCCAACACTCTTTGTCACACAGTGGCAAAAATTTTTTATATACACACATACACCGTGGCTAATAGCCACTGATGGACCTGTGCTCCATATTTTTATCTAAACCCCTCTTGAAGGTGGCTATACTTGTGGCCACCACCACCTCCTGTGGCAGTGAATTCCACATGTTAATCACCCTTTGGGTGAAGAAGTACTTCCTTTTATCCGTTTTAACCTTTCTGCTCAGCAATTTCATCGAATGCCCACGAGTTCTTGTATTGTGAGAAAGGGAGAAAAGTACTTCTTTCTCTATTTTCTCCATTCCATGCATTATCTTGTAAACCTCTATCATGTCACCCCGCAGTCGACGTTTCTCCAAGCTAAAGAGTCCCAAGTCTTGGGCATTACTTAGGACCAAATCCAGGATTGCCCCACCCCTGGTAGGTTCTGAGACCATCTGCTCCATAGCACAGTCATTGAGAGCATCAAGAAACTCAATCTCTTTCTCTCGACCAGAACACATATTGACCCAATCAATCTGCGGGTAGTTAAAATCACCTATTACGACACAGTTTTTACGTTTAGCTGCTATCTTTAAGCCTTCCATCATATTATAATCCATTGTTATGTATAAGCAGCTCAGTGGTGAAACAGGCTTTTAAGAAAAGCAACCATAGTAAGAAAATCATGTAGAAATAACAGTTTCATCCACAAATCTTCATCCTTGGCTGACAGCTAGGGTTGACCGGGTTACCAACTCCAGATTGCAAAATTCCTGGAGATTGCGTGAGGGGCCCCCCAGAGTTTTGGAAGGTAGGGCTAAAGACCAGGAAGACTCCTGCCAAACCTGAGGAATAACTAAGAAGTAGTTAGTGGATGGAGATGCTACACAATCTGTGAGAGAAACAGAGGAAATGAATGGATACAAAATGGAGCACAGAGAGGCATATTATGAAGAGAACACACACTGTGGGGTGCAGAGAGGGCAAAAGAAGGGAAGACTCACACTGAAGGTACATCTCTGGAACCTTCTCCTCACTTTGTTGCAGAAAAAAATTAAAATTGGTTCACTTATTTCACAATGTATGTCTTTATATTGTCTAGAACATTTAGAAGTACTAATGCTTAGAAGCTCCTAGATTTTAGCTGCTGAAACAGCAAATTAGGTCAGTAGAAGAGAAGTTACTTCAGGACAGGGTTTTGCTGAGTTGGAGTTGATGGAGACATAGATAAGAGGGTACATGTGGGCACGAGCCATCACCATCTGTGTGTGTTCCGCTGGTAGCAGACTATGGGAAAAGGTTTTATTAGGGATTAAGAATTTAGATTCTCAGGCTAGAAAACTATATAAGGTTTAGAATTTTCTCACCAGCTCGTGGCTTGAGTCAGAGAAACAAAATGGTGTCTCTGGGCAAGTCAGCCGCAAAACTGAGGTAAAGATCTTTAACAGATACTGAGCATTTTTAGAGCTTTTAGAGCATTTAGAAATAGCCAGTATATGGTTATATAAGAAGTATATTAATTAAGATATAGAGTAAGTCTAACTACTGAGATTGCTAACAACTGAAGCAGGAAAAGTCTTTTAAGTGTATTAGCTCGATTTTACCTGTATAAGAATTTATTCCAACTGAAAAATGATGTACTGGAGCTAACTGGAAGTGTAATGTGAATTCGTTTGCTAACTGCTCTTGCTTTCGTAATAATAGTATAAGTCTGCTGTCCTGTGAGAAGATCTGCAGTACAATAACCATCAGTTGTTGATAAAATCTGCTATTGGGTCTCATGCACTGGCTCTATGGGAATGCCATATTGTTTGGGAATCATGGTTTGGGAAAGTGTTTATGAACTATAGAAAAGAAAATTTCTCTCACACATTTCCACTGGTGGGGGCACCAAGTATGTGAGCAGAGGGGAGACTATATATCAGGTACTAATCATTTAGAGCTCCCTGCTCCAAAACAGTACTTTGAGACCTAGAAACAAACTGTGGAGCCAGCGTATGAGTGCATTGCTTCGTGTTGAAACATTGGCCTCAGAGTTCTGGAACAGAGGTGGCACAACAGGAAGAGATGGAGGTGCATCCCAAGGTGCCGCTATGTCAATCCCTTCTCCCTCAGCCATTTTTTCCTGTCCCCCTTAGACATAGTGTGTCTGCCTTGAGCTCCTTACAGGATGTGGCTTCAGGGGTACCTACAGCTTCTGGTCAGCATGGGTGTCTCTACACCTCCAAAGTCTGGAATCTCTTTCAGGGGATTTAGGGTCCCTGGTATGCACTGTCTCAGTTGAAGGAGAGTGCTAATTATGTCCGTTGAGGAAGAGACCCGGGAGAAGCGATACCGGCGAGCAGAGGTTGTTTTGTAGAAAAACAGGTGGTGGAGCTCATTAGCATATGCCGCCCCCCTCCCTCACTAGCCAAAAGCAACCTGACACAAGAAAGGAGGGCCCTGGTGAGTGAGGCCTACTTGGGCTGGCTAGAGATCCAGGTGGCTTGCTGGCCGCCCCTCCCCACAGTCAAAAGGCCAGCAAACCACCTGCCACCCAAAATCACATAAGAAGTGGAGAAAGGATGGTGTGGGCTTCTCCAAGAATGAATGAGGGCTGCTGGGGCCGTGGCAAAACTCCTAGTGGCTGGCTGGCTGCCTGGTCTCCTAATCTAGAAATTGTTATGCAGCTGCACCTACTATTCAATGGACAAGGTAGGTGGGGAGGAGGAGAGGGGCATCAGAAAGATTCAGGAGCTGTGCTCCTGTGAGTTCCTGCTGAATTCAAGACCTGCCGGCAAGAGAGTGTTGGAATCATTATCCTTGAAATCTGTTAAGACTGGTGCTTCAACTGAAAGTTATTTGGAAATGGTGTATGAAGCCCTGACTCTGGGCAAATGAAACTGTGGGCTGAAGAAGGTCCGTCTACCGAAACCGGTTCCTTTCCCTTCAGTTTTTCTGGCACAGAAGAGAAGAAATTTACATGGAATCTTCATTGAAATTCTTTGGGACTGATACATCTTTACTACTGTACAGCAATATTGAATTTGTTCCACTTTGGATATGAAAAACACCAGACGTATATGACTTAATTTTTTATTGTTCTTGTAATTACACAAGTATAACTTGAAATTGTGGCAACATTGAACTTTTGGATAGTGCTACACAGTTTATTTTTCTGGTTTAGTTTCCTCTCTCAACCACCCATGCAACTGTCACCAGCCAGTTAGGAGGCAAGTCATCCTGTGACCCCCTCCAGTGCTATGCCCGAACAGTAGGGAAGGAATGCCAAGCATCTCTGATGGAGATTGGATTTGGTTAGATTGGCACTAGGGGTCTTGGGGAGGGCGTACAGCAGGAAGGAAAGAGGATTGCTCACATTCAGAGCTGGATTAACAATTAAGCCAAGTAGGCACTGGCCTATGGACCCCCACGCCTTTAGGGGCCCCAAGCTGGCTCCCCCCCCCCTGGTTTCCCCCCTGCTTGCAGCCCTCCCAGCCTGTCCATGCAGCCAGCAACTGAGCTGCTCTTTGCCTGACTTGCCTGTTGAGGCTGCTGCCGGTGTTGTCGCCAAGTTTGCCTCTCTTTGCCTCTCCCCCGCAGCTTAGTCAAAGGGAATTTTTAAGAAGGTGCCTGCAGCAGGGGCAGTGGGGTGGGCACTCAGACTCTGAGATAATTTGCAAGGGGACTCCCAAGATTTCGACTGTCTAGGGGCCTCCACAGGGTTTAATCTGGAACTGTTCACATTGGTGATGTGATTCGTCTACATGGGCACCTTCTCTCCATAATCGATGATGTTGGCTTTCCCAGAATACTTCAGAAGGCATATCCCTGGTACATGTGCCCTGCTCACAGCATGATGAGCAGGATTGTGGTTCTATAGGGCTGCCAGGGAGTATGTGAAGGAACAGTTGCTCCATGCTTGTGGGAGAACTGTACACTTGACATCTGACATTTGGACTCGCCCTCTGGTGCATCATGTGTATCTCCCTCTGACTGCACTCTGGTGGCGACCCAACAACGTTCTGGATGGGGGATGGGGAAACCAGCAGTAGACAGGATGATGGCTGCTTGATCAGCTACTACCAGTCTCTGCTCCATGGGGAGGTACTTTACAAGGCACATACAGCTGGCAACATCTCTGCCACTATCAGGAAACAATTACTGGGGTTAGTAGGCAGGGACATCTCCATGGGCTTCATTAGGGCAGGGACACATGCATTGGGCCTCAGGCACATTTACTGCGTGGCCCACCTTCTTCACCTTGTGGTTAAGGATGCCTTGGGTCAGAGTTTTGCAGAGAATCTCAGGCTGGATGATGAGGCTCTTGATTTCTGGCATCTCCTCCAGAAATGCCAGGATCTCGTGGGCTGCTTCTCGTGCAGTTTGAAGAATACCCATGCCAGAGCACCACCTGATCAGCAATGTCAGCACTTGCAGGAACTCCACCTTTGGCGTGCTTGTGCATTTGGTGGAGAAGAAGAGAGCCCTGACCTTGTTCTCTGAGATCCAGGTAGTGCAGGAGGAGAGCTAGCTCACACTGGGACTTTCCTCTATGAGAAGCGGTTTCCTTAGGGAATACTGGAGGGTCCAGCAGACATTTCCCTCCCCCCCCCCCCCCGCTTTCTGATGACCTTGAAGTGGGGGGGCGGGACTCCAAATTGGAGGATCCCTTGCTCCCCAACTGGGAATTGGCAACACGACAGCATCCTGTTACAGGTCTGCTGTTGCGGGTTATGTAGTATTTTGTTTGGATTACTGCCTTTTTAATAGAAAGGAGCCAATGACAGGGCTAGATCTGGTTTAGATATATAACCCCCAGACCCTGTATCAGTATATTTGTATTTTATTTTTAAATATATATATATATATATATTTACAGAATTTAAAAAAAGGAATTAGAAAGAAAAATCATCAATTTTTCTTTACAAATATTAAGGACAACTAATATGAAAATATAAAACATGAAAAGTCATAATAAATAACTATAACTTTATAGACGGACTATACTACTATTTCCACATAATATAGTTTCATTATTCTCTAACTAGAAGGCTGAAAAGAAGAAAGAATGGCAAGAAGAATACAGATTTCTCTTGACTTTGTATATAGTTTTTTTTTAAAAAAAATAACAATAAACAAAACCAAAATATAGTATTCCATATGAAAATTAAGATTTTAATACTAACGATTAGACATATAACTATAAAAATTAACATTAATTAACAATAACCACAAAAATCACTATATGATTTTTAGTACTTTATCAATTTGAAGTCCCTATTATGTCTCTTCTTAGAGCTTTTTCTACAATAGATATAAAAACCTCTTCAATAGTTCTCAAATTCAGTATTCAATCTTTTATTTATATGATTCATCAGTTTTGCCATAACAGTGTGATACTGTTATGTTATTTCATCTTTCCAGTTCCCCAAATCTGGGCAAACCTCCATTTTCCACTTAGATTTGAATACTACTCGTGCTGCGGTTAACATATATCTAAATGATTCATGCATTGATCTATCTATATTCATTGGTAGGATTCCCAATAACTTAATTTCAGATTTCATGATGAATTTTATATTCAAAATTACTTGCAGTATGTATTTCTTTCCAAAATCTGCTAGTCTTTTTACAGGACCTCTGCATATGGTAAAAGTACTGCCAATCTCTTTGTATTTCCAACACCTTCCTTTGTAATTTTATCCATTCTCTCAATATCTTTTGGGGTGACATACCAGTGGAAAAAAAATCCTTTGATGTTTTGATCTTGTCTGAGTCTGAAAGCAAAATTTCTCACTGGAAACATAAACAATAATGGTGATAACAGGCATCCTTGTCTTGTCCCCTTTTCAACTTGAAATCCATCAGTTAACAATCCGCTATTTTTTTTGCATTTTGCTTCATGTCGGGTGATAACAGACAGGCATTTAAGGGAGGTGTCCCAAATTGGGCTGATTCAAAAAGAGCCGTCCCGAACCCTCCACATGCTCCCCAGCACGGCAGCTCTATCCCATCAGTAATGCGGCTTGGCGCGATCAGACAGGGGGCTCTTCAGAGGCCGGACTGCTTATTTCTCCCCCAAGGAATCACGCGCTCATGCTCTCAAGCACTCTGGGTAGTTTTTACTCCTCCCCCAGCAAAAAAAAAAGCTGGAAATGGCTTGGGGCAGCTTGGCAGTTCCACACCACCAAGGTGCCTCACTTGACACTTCCCGATCCAGACACCGAAGAGGGAAGTGGTGTGTGGTTCAAAAATTTGCTACCACTGGTAGCTTTTTGAGCTGCTCTGAGGCTGCCAGAGGATGGGGTGAGTACGGGTTGAGGCCCGGCAGCAGATGTTCATATTTGCAAGGATTTTTTGGGTCCATTTCTGAGGCGTCTCTGAGTCGCCCTGAACTGCCAACCTATTATCACCCATATATTTCCTGGATCCAATTTATAAATCTTGGTCCACAGTTTAAATACTGTAGTACTCTTTACAATATTTAGAAATACGGGGCTCACATTTTAAGGATACCTCGGCTGTGGTACTTTTTAAAATGAGCTTCACAGGCAATGTGAAGGTGCCTCCCAGCCACTGTAAGTATCACCTGGCCAGGGCTCTTTTTCTAGCAGGAACTCCTCTGCATACTAGGCCACGCCCTCCTGATGTAGCCAATCCTCCTGGAGCTTACAGTAGGCCCTGTACTAAGAGCCCTCTAAGAGTCCTGCTCCTGGTCCAGATAAGGCAGCTCCTACACACTATTAGTTTAGTCCCGCCTGAGTGGGGAGGCTCCTATCCTGGCTGACATAAGTCACTTATGGTTCAAAGAGATTGGCTCCCAGCCAGTGCAGGCCAGGCTCAGGGCCCGGTACAGATGCGACTCTTGCTGGTCCCTTTGCCTTCCCTCCCTCCTTTGTGGGGACAGCACCTTTTTCCAGGGTTGTTTTTTTCTTCTCTGCAAGAAGAATGGCTGTGGCATCTTGTTCATGGACCTCTTAGTTCAATTCACTTGAAAATTGGGATTCTTTAGTGGAGAGAGTGCAATAACTCCCATCCAATTTTGGCGTCTTTTGATCAAAAAACAGCCCTCCGGCCCTCCTCAACTCACCCTAGGGAATAATGGATTCTAAATAATTCTGGGATTCTGGACCCCCTTATCCCCTGAACCTGAATTCTGAAAAAATAACCGGGGACCCAAATACCATCATTTAGGCTCTTCCGAAAATCTGAATCTGAAAAATATTGTGTGTTTTTTTTCCAGTGCATATCACTCCCCAACAAGGCATTGAGACTAAAATAGAACAAGAAGATGGAGACAAAATGAAAGACAGAATGAAAAGTGAATATATACAGTAAAACAGAAGAAATTAGAATGAGAGAGAGAGAGCGCGCAATTAGAAAAACAGTCTAGGTTATGCTCATGACCCTTAGGGGAGGTTGAGTCTATAGAATACATATTCTTCAGCTGTCCATTCTACATGGATGCTATTCTTGGAATTATTAGCCTGCTACTTGTATGATCCCTGGTCACATAAACACAAACAATGTTGATTTCTATCTGATAATAATTCTAATATCACATTTCAAGTTGCTAAATTTTGTGCTTTAATTCTTAAATAATGGGAATTGATTCTTAAAAGTTCTTAAATTCAAAGTTCTATTAATGTATTTCATGTCTGATTGAACTGTATGCTGGTCTAAAGGCCACAGTAAACAACAACAACTACTACTACTACCACTACAACCACCACTACTACAGTGTTCTGTTCTTTCCATCCCAACACACTCCCTCTTTGGCTTTTTGGCAGGTTTAGCAGAGCTTTTTGGCTGGTTTAGGGGAGCCTAATTTATACATTCAATTTTTTCCCCCTTTCTTCTCTAGTGTAAAGATGTTGTACATCATTCCTTCATTTAGTGCCTTCACTTCTCTTTTTGGATGGGCGTTTCCAATTTTTAGTTAGGGCTCTGAACAGCCGACGGCTTTTGAGATTCAGCAGAAAACTTCTCAGCATGCAGAATGTGGGTCCAAAAGTATAACTTCCAAAAGTACAAGAATAACTTTTTGAGTTTGGGTTCCTTGTCCTTCACATGATATCCAGAAGCTCGTTGCCTCAGTCATTCATCACAGGGGTCTCAGCACTGTGTTTGGCATGTGACTCTGTAGCTTTTGCCAGGACATTCTTAGCATCTTCCACGACATCATTCAGAATTTTTTTCATTATGAAATAGATAGTTACAAAAGAAAAAGCTCCACCAATTAGAGATCCCAGCAACGGTATGAACCACAGAACATATGCAACTGTGGTCCTTATCCAGGACTTCGGTAACTCAGTCTTCACCTGATCCTGTACAAATTCTATGGTGATTTTGGGGGGCAACTTCTTGATAGCTGATCTCAATTCATCAATAGGTTTGCCAACCCGTTTTGCAAGTATATAAAGAGACCTTTCATCCAAACCAAAAATCTTGTAGAATTTTTCCATTGTTGTCACCAAGAATGGAAAGTCGCAAACAACAGAGAGATCTGGGATAGTAATGGCGTCTATAACACAAGACACAAGGGCTGCTTTCCATAAAATCTGCTCTATAGCAGCCTTTTTAATTTCTAGGGCTTCTCTTGAGTAAGCTGGCATGGATTCAATTATAACCAGTCTCTTGAGGTCATCTTGTTCATTCTTTAAGGTGTCTTGCAAGAGGGGGAAATCGTATAAATTTGGCTTCCAGCTGGAAAGGAGAAAAACCTTTGGGTTAGATACCCCTGCTTTTCTCAGATTTTCACAACAATATTCCCTAATCTTCTCAAGGGATTTTTCTTCACCGATGTAGTATGGATTCCTTTCTTCGGACATTATACTCAGATCTATTTTGGAGCGCACCAGGTAACACCACTTTCCCATTTTCTGAATTTCATTGCTTAGGAGGGCATCATTTTCTGTAAAGCGTTCTGCGGTGACAATAATGAAGAAATCATACTTTGCAAATTCGGTCATCTTCAGATATTCATTTGCTTTAAATTCTGTTGTCCCAATTCCTGGTAGATCCCATATGGCTACGTTGGGAAATATGGGATGTTTATATTTCTTTGGCTTCATTGTTGTTTCTGTGGTACCAATCTTAGCTGCACTATCATCATAATCACTCACGCCTCTCAGAGCATTTACAAAGGATGATTTACCAGCTCCAGATACCCCTGTGATGGCAATGTCAAGGGTGATGCTGTTTAGTGAGTCCAGTTCTTCCTTAATTTCTTTTGAAAGATCTTGGAGAGTTTTGTTTTCCAAAGCACTCTTCAGCTTTTCCAGTTCAGTGGTTATCATTAATTTTGTGACGGTGTGCCCCATTTTGGATCTTCCTCTTTTGCTGTTCTGAGAAAGAAAAGAAAGAAGGAAAGGCTGATTAGTACATCAGTGTTTGACTGTGTTCAAAGGAGGCTCTCCATGGTTAATCTGGATTGTGCGAGAAAACAGATTCATCAAGAGGGCGCTCATTTGAAGCAGCTGTGCCCACAAAATGAAACAACGGAAACCACAGTCTAGATTGAGAAGATGCTTAGACAAAAACTGTGACCAGTGATTTAAATAGCCACTTAACAGTGATATGAATGATAAATATTATTATTTAGGTTCCAACAATATGCAAAACAGACAACCAATTAAACAGGCCTCATTTTGTAGCGGGAGATCCTTTGCATATTAGGCCACACACCCCTGATGTAGCCAATCTTCCAAGAGCTTACAGGGACTACTGTAAACTCTTGAAGGATTGGCTACATCAGGGCTGTGTGATCTAATATGTAAAGGAGTTCCTGTTACAACATGAGCCCTGCTTGAGTGCTCTTTGCATACAGTTCAAAGAATCTCTCTTAATTCAGTTATATCATCCGCTTCCACATCCATCAAATTGTTGAAGGTAAACTCCAAATTGTAGCACAGCCAAGATGAAAAACATGAATGAGGCAGTCTTTGAAAAATGAATCCAAGCTCACAAGTGGCACATTAATCCAACAAATAACCGTGGCACTGTTAGCAATCCATTCATTCATTCTGGCAGCGTGCCTTGCTAGATATTACTAACATGTTTCGATGGAGAATTTTTCTTCCAAGGCCAATTGACTTATTTCGGAACCTATGCTCAAAACAACCTCTCTTGCATTAGTCTCACTACTGCAGTCGGAGAACCAGTTGCCAACTGCAGTACTGAGACTAATGCAAGAGAAGTTGTTGTGGAAGTGGATGATACATCTGAACAGGGCCTGCTACAGGCCCTGCTCTAAGAGCCCTGTAAGCTCTTGGAGGAATGGCTACATCAGGGGTGTGTGGCCTAATATGCAATGCAGTTCCTGCTACAAAAAATGCACTGCATCTGAATGAAGAGACTCTTTGAGCTACATGCAAATAGTACTTTATTGATTGCTTGTTTTGTATATTGTTGGAACTTAAATAATAATATTGTCAAAACTTAATATTTATCATTCATATCACGTTAAGTGGTTATTTAAATCACTGTTCATGGTTTTTGTCTAAGTGTTTGCTCACACAATGAAACAACCTGATCAATGCTGCCATGGAAAGCACCTACTCTCTCTACCTTCTATAAATGGCACAAAGCAGCATTATTTTTAGCACACCTTTAGTGGGCATAAATAATGAACATCTCTCTCAGCCAGCAGAGACAATGTTGAAGTTTTAACCGGATGTATTAAAAAATTTAATCTCATTTTTGATTATGCATGCTTATAATTTACTAGGAATAAGGGCCGTTGTGAAGAAAAATACAACAGGCTCTAGAAAGAGACTCTGGGTGAGTGCCCCCCCCCCCATGGGTGACATTGGGGGTTTTGCTGCCCATGCCATCCCCATGCCTGGGGCCTCCCATGGGCATTGGAGTGAGGCCGCGCTGCCTCTTTCATCTGCCCGGATCCTGGGAGTAATTTGCAGCTCCTAGGACAACCTTTTAACTCTCCAAAGTCTTTCAGTTTCAAATCTCACAATATTAGATATCATAAAACTTTCTGCACTTTATGGTGCAGACAGAAGTCATTAAAGCTGCGGGGTGGGGGGAGGCTTGAATTTTTAGGAATACAGAACCCTGTTTTTGTTCTTCCTGATTTGCCAAAGGATGGCAGAGGTGAGTAAGAATGTTCATTGTTTAATCTGTTGTTAATTTTCATCGATCCTTTGCTTAGGGTTGCCAGCTCCAACTCAGGAAATATCTCGGATTTTGGGGGTGGAGCTGGGAGACTTTCTCATTTCAACTAAATACATAAATACATAATACAGTAGTGAATACAGTCTTCATATCCTCCTCTTTTTTCTTTTTTTGTTTCCCAGCAGCTGCTAAATGAAAGTGAACACACACACTAAACGAAAGTGAACACACACACACTCACAAAGCAGCCAAAATAAACAGTCTGCATGCCCACGTTTTTGTAATGTACATGGGGCAATGGTGTAGATAGCCTTTTTACTCACTGGAATTGCTGAAATTAACAACCTGCTGTATTTCAACCAACTTACAGGGAGAGAGAGGTCTACGGAGTGGCCAACGGTAGCTCTTCAGACGTTTTTTGCCTACAACTCCCATCAGTGGTAGCTTTTTGAGCTGCTCTCAGGATGCCAGAGGACGGGATTGGGATGGGCGGAAGATGTTTGTGTTTGGAAAGATTTCAGAGGCGTCTCTGAGTTGGCCTAAAGTGCCAGTCTGCAATCACCCTTAATTTTTTTTTAAAAAATAAAACATACTTAAACATTAGCATTGATTGGTCTTAAAGGTGCTTTCTTTCTATTTCTCCCATGGGATCCAGGGAACTGGGCAAAGGATGCTCTGGCTCTTTTCTTCCCTTCTCAAGGAACCAAGAGGGAGAGGAGCCTCAGCCAACAGATGGAAGAGAGGCTTGGCCCACCAGCTCTGCTGTGTGATTGAGAGAACTTGGCAAAGCAAGCTCTGCCTCCCTCCCTTCCTCCCCAAGGGAGGAGCCTCAGCCAATTGAGTAGGTAAAGGTTTTGCTCTGTAGCTCCTGTGCAATTGAGCAAGCCTGGCAAAGCAAGCTGTGATGCCGAAGGAAGCAAGAGAGAGGGAGAAGGAAGCAGATGGCAGTCAGTTGCTTGGGGGCCTGATAGGAGCTTGAGGATTTGTGTCTAGAACTCTCCTTTGTACATCACACTTTCTTTACTCTTTCATGTCGCTCCCATTAGCATAACCTTGACCACGTTGATTCTCAAGTGGTAATCCCATTTGCTTGAGCTCTCCAAGAAGAGTTTCTGTCATAAAGGCACCTGTAGTTTCCTTTAGTGGAACAAATCCCAAGAAATGTTATTTTATCTTGACCTCAGGCTCAGACATCTCAGAATCCAGTTCACCCTCCAGAACATCCATTTCCTCTAGGAGAACTGATCTCTACATTCTGGAGGTCAGTTGTGATTCCACATGATCTCCAGTTCCCACCTAGAGGCTAGCAACCTTGCCAGTTTACTGGTTTGCTATGCTATTGCAATAATCAGTTAGGTGCACCTGAGCTCTAAGAATCCCTGCTAAAGGCACAAATAAACCATTTTGGGAAAAAAGCTACCTGGTTTATCTCTGAAAATAGGGATGGACATGAGCTGCAAAAATGGAAAGAAAAGAAAAGAAACCTGCAAAAATGAGACTTTAAAGAGACTGCACAAAAAAGTCCCACGGCTGAGTGGCAGGGATTTGAAAGCAGGGATTTAAGGGACTTTAAATCTTTGCTTTCTTTATTAACAAACTGCCACAAGTCTCATGACCCCCGACGGTGTATTTTACTTAAATTGCTAAAAATAAAAGGTAATTTTATCAATTAAAGTATCTTCATTAAAAAACCCTTAAAACAAGAAGAAAGAAAAGAAAAAAAACCCATATAATATAATTATAATCCATCTTCATTCTTATCTTTTAGTCCTTGTGAAAAGAAAAAGTTGAACAAAAAATAAAAAAAAATGTTCACTTTATCTCGTTTTATGACTTTAGTCCACTTATTATTCCACAAAAATTCAACTATTGTCAAAAATCAAGTGTCCTTTTACCTTTCATTGCTTTTCAATGTATTTTTGAAATTTCCCCCACTCAATTTTAAACTTCTATAAATCATATTCTTTTAAGATTATTGTAAACTTGTCCATTTCACTCCAATACATAACTTTTAGAATCCAATCCCACTTTTCTGGTATTTTATCTTGCTTCCACATCTGCACATATAATGTCCGTGCAGCTGAAAGCATGTACGACATAATCGTTCTACCTTGTTTTGGAAAATTTTCCATTTGTAATCCCAACAAAAAGATGTCTGGTGCCTTCTTAATGCCATGACCCAAATTTTTTGAGATCTCTTGCTGAATCATTTGCCAAAATTGTTTTGCCTTTTCACAAGTCCACCACATATGGTAGAAAGATCCTTCATGCTTTTTACATTTCCAACATCTATCCGACACCTGATTGTTCATTTTTGCCAATTTCTTAGGTATCATGTATCACCTGTATAACATTTTGAAACAATTTTCTTTAATGTTATAACATGTCGATATCTTCATAGAGTTCTTCCATAAATACTCCCATGACTCCATTTGTATTTCTTTATTTATGTTTATTGCCCATTTAATCATCTGAGATTTGACTACTTCATCTTCCGTAGACCATTTCAATAGTAATTTATAAATTCTTGAAATCAACTTTTCGTTATCACCAAACAGCATTCTCTCCAGTTCTGTTTGTTCTTGTCTTATTACATCATTTTTTATGTCCTGTTCAAGCAAACTCTTAATTTGTTGCAATTGAAACCAGTTATATTTATATTGTAATTCTTCAGCCGATTTTAATTCCACCTTTCCTCCATGTATTTTTAACAATTGTTTATATGATAACCACTTCTCTTCATTAGTATCTGAATATAACTTTATTACTTCCGTTGGCACAATCCAAAGCGGTTTCCTCTCATCCCCATATCTTTTATATTTTGACCAGGTATTTAACAAGTTGCTGCTTATATAATGATGTGAGAAAAAACCATCCATCTTACTTTTCCCATAACACATATAAGCATGCCAACCAAAAACATTTCCATGACCTTCTAGTACTAGTAGTTTTCTATTTAATAACGTCATCCATTCCTTGATCCACACCAAACATACTGCATCACGGTACAGCTTTAAATCAGGCAGCTGGAAACCTCCCCTTTCTTTTGCATCAGTCAAAATTTTCATTTTAATTCTTGGTTTTTCCCCGGCCCATACAAATTCTGAAATTTTCTGTTGCCATTTATTAAATTGTTTATTATCCTTCACTATTGGAATTGTTTGAAACAGGAACATAATTCTTGGTAAAACATTCATTTTAATTGCAGAAATTCTACCCAGCATAGACAAGTTCAATTTATTCCATTTTATCAGATCTCCATCAGGCTGGCTTACCGGTTTTAACCGAAGGCTGCTTTAAGAGACTGGAGGATCAGTGGCCATAGCTTGCTCGTCTGGGTGGCCTTTTCCGCTGGCTCTCAGAAACTCTCTCTTGCCCTTTTTGCATTGCTTGATAAGAGGTTGAAGTCCCATGGGACATGAAAGAGGAAGTGAATTTGTTTTTTTTCAGAGAGTTGATAAGTAAATACCCTTCTGTGGCACACCCAGCAATACTGGTGTGATTTCATGTTAAGTAATGTGAGTTCTTGTCAGCATGTAACATCTAGGACTGCCCGTTAGAAACATTATTTCCTTCTTGATTCCAAACACTAGCTACCTATTGCTATGGATATCCCCAGGCCTTGGATTCAGTGGGAGCTCACAGGAGCGCATCTCTTAAACTTTTCTGAGAGTTCCACCTCCTTGTCCATTGAACAGTAGTTGCAGCTGCATAACAATCCCTGGATGAGCTCCATCACCTATTTTTATACAAAACGACCCCTGGATATCCCAAACACCAGATATCCATTGCTATGGATGAGCAGTTCATTGGTTTAACAGGCTTTTAAGAGAAGCAACAATAGTAAGAAAATTATGTAGAAACAACAACAGCAAAAAGGTATTGGATTTATATCCCACCATATACTCTGAATCTCAGAGTCTCAGAGCGATCACAATCTCCTCTACGTTCCCCTGCCAACAAACACCCTGTGAGTTAGGTGGGGTTGAGAGTGCTTTTTACAGTAGCTGCCCTTTCAAGGACAACTCGGCTGATTACGGACCGGCACTTTGGGTCGACTCAGAGATGTCTCTGAAGTTGACCCAAAAAACCCCTTCTCCTTAATTTGTATCACTTCCACTGGTGGGGGCACCTTGAAGAGAACATTTAGTCAGTGAGCATACATCAGGTACTAATCATTTAAAGCTCCCTGCTCCAAGACAGAGTTTTGAGACCTGGAAACAAACTGTGGAGCCAGTGTAGATCTTGTTGAGGGCCTTGCTTTGTATTGAAACATTGGCCTCAGAGTTCTAGACCAGAGGTGGCACAAGAGGAAGAGATGGAGGTGCATCCCAAGGTGCCGCCGTGTCAGCCCCTTCTCCCTCAGGCATCTTTCCCTGTTCCCCTTAGACATAACGTGTCTGTCTTGAGACAGCTCTAGGAGTACCTAGAGTACTCTAGATACTCCTAGGGAGTACTCCTGGGAGACAGCTCTAGGAGTACCTGCAGCTGCTGGTCAGCATGGGTGCCCCTACACCTCCATAATCTTGAACAGGGGTCATTTTGCAGAAAAATAGGTGGTGGAGCTCATCCAGGGATGGTTATGCAGCTGCACCTACTATTCAATGGAGAAGGTAGGGAGGTGGAGAGGAAGAGGGGAAACCCTCAGAAAGGTTCAGGAGCTGTACTCCTGTCAGCTCCTGCTGAATTCAAGGCCTGGTCTTGAATCTTTTCCAGGGGACTGAGGGACTCTGGTTTGCACTGTCTTGGTTGAGGGAGAGTGCTTACCATGAGTTGTTCTAATCTGACTCAGCAACCCTCAGCACAAAAACTGTTCTTCATCTTAATGGAGATGAAATGGATAGAGTAGGATGGAGAGCTGTGCACTCTCTATTCTTATTGATTGGATTTATACCCTGCCCTTTGCTAGCCAAAGGAGAGCAGCTTACAAACCTCCTTTCTCTTACCCTTCCCACAACAGACATCCTGTGAGGGAGGTGGGGCTGAGAGAGCTCTGACAGAAACTGCTCTTGAGCAGAACAGCCTTAAGAGAACTTGTGGCTGACCCAATCTCACATCAGCAGGTGTATGTAGAGGAGTGGGGAATCAAACCCGGTTTTCCCAGATAAGAGTCTGTGCACTTAACCACTACACCAAACTGGCTCCCATTATTACTGTGAGAGGAGGGAGCTAACTGCTAACAGGGCTGAATCTGGGGGTGGCAGAGGAGATGCCCCTCCCGGGCACCGCCAGGGAAAGGCAGAGATGCAGCAAAACCAGCCCTGAGGCTTCCCCCCCCCCCAATTTAAACATCCCAGTGGGGTGTTTAAATGGAGGAGTAGAGTCAGATCCCCTGCTTTTGCTGCCACTCTGCAAGGCAGAGAGGTGGAAAAAGCAGCCCCACTGATGGCCTCATTACTAAGAGAAGCCAGCGGCCTTCTTCCCTGCCTATTTCCCACTGCGGTGCCTCTTTTATCATGAGGGCACTACCTGGACACGTATGAGATGGGAGAAGACCCCCACAGAGTTTTAAACCTTCAGTTAAAGGGCTGCACTCCAAAGAGAAAGGGCAATAGGTACAAAAAGTGGTTCATGACAGATATAAAAGAAAGGCGGTTCAAAAGCGACTGGAAGCGCACATCGTTGATCAGGGCAAAAGTGACCCGGGTCAATGCAAGACATGGTTGCCAGTCAGCAGGTGGCAAATCGTGGGAATCTGGGGGGTAGAGACACCATAGGCATAATAGTGTTACATCCAGGGCTTCTTTTGTGGAAAAAGCCCAGCATATTAGGTCACACCTCCTGATGCCAAGCCAGCTGGAACTTCATTCCTGTGCATTCCTCCTCAAAAAAAGTCCTGTTTATGTCATATTTTATAGAATCATAGAGCTGGAAGGGACCTCCAGGGTCATCTAGTCCAACCCCCTGCACAATGCAGGAAACTCACAAACACCTCCCCCTAAATTCACAGGATCTTCATCGCTGTCAGATGGCCACCTAGCCTCTGTTTAAAAACCTCCAAGGAAGGAGAGCCCACCACCTTCCAAGGAAGCCTGTTCCACTGAGGAACTGCTCTAACGGTCAGGAAGTTCTTCCTAATGTTGAGCCAGAAACTCTTCCGATTTAATTTCAACCCACTGATTCTGGTCCTACCTTCTGGGGCCACAGAAAACAATTCCACACCATCCTCTAGATGACAGCCCTTCAAGTACTTGAAGATAGTGATCATATCACTTCTCAGCCGCCTGCTCTCCAGGCTAAACATACCCAGCTCCTTCAACCTTTCTTCATAGGATTTGGGGAAAGCCGAGAAGTGATCTCACACCACTCTAGGAATTGCCCATAAACTCTGTGTTAAGTGACATCATGCTGTTGCACCAGCAGTGATTTTTTTTTCATTTGTTGCCTGTGTGAGGTCTTTTGCCATAATAAAGCCCTCACTATAGTGCCCTTGGGCAAGAAGGTAGGCAGTTAAAGCAAGAACACAGTTTGCACAGAAAACTAGGGTGCTACACCAAGAGGCTGTGGTTTAAACTGTGTGAGCAGTCAGGAAAAGAAAAGCAATGGGGCTGGTTGAATGTCAAACACTGAAGAATTCATTACAAAGCAGCCAGGTGAGGAAAAGCAACAGAAGTTCCTTAAGGAGATTAAAGTTAACTTATTCTGTAATCTATTTACTAGCTCTCCCTTCCTGTAAAAGCCTGAAGCCTCGCTCACAGTGAAAGAGAACATGAAAGCACATTTTGTTCTTCAGACTGTTTAGTGGTTATTTATTTCAGGGCTTCCTTTCTAGAAAAAGCCCAGCATGCACTCATTTGCATATGAGTTCATACCCCATGACATCACCATTGTTTCATATGGGGCTTTATCTACAAAAACCCAGCAGGAACTCATTTACATTTTAGGCCACATCCCCTGATGCCAAGCTGGCCAGAACTGCGTTCCTGTGCATTCCTGCTCAAAAAAGGCCCTGCTTATTTCAGCACCAGCTCTGAATGATTCCAAAAACTGTATGAAATAAAGTGAGTTCAGCCAGCTCTGAATCAACCAAGAATACTTTATTGCAAAAAGAAGTCACAGCACTTCACTCATTATATACACTCTGGCCATGGTTAAGCATGCCTCCCTAGCAGGCAAAAGTTACTCATATTGGATCACCCCAAAATCCTTCATTTGCATCTCTTTGTTAAAAGTTGTTACATGTCTAGCATCCTGATTGGTTCACTCCAGAATCCTTCATTTGCATCTCTTTGTTATAAGTTGTTGCATGCCTAGCATCCTGATTGGCCAGTTCTTCCAGGCTTCAAGATCCTGGTTTGCATGGAGTGCCTGTTTCAAGCTCAGGCAATAGTAACCCAATGAAATGCAAGACGTAACACAGCAAATACATAACACTGTGGTGCCCCGATCAATATGACTACAAATTACAAAAAAATGGAGAGTGTTCAATCAAAATTCGTAATAACAGTTCTCCAGGTACCTAAGGACATTCCAAATACATTAATTAGGATAGAAACCAGCATGATTGGAGAAGTGAGCCTTTGGATTTTGGCCATCCAGTTCTGGTTGAAACGTATATTTTTTCCCCTAAGGGCTTGATTAGTTTAATTCTGCAAGATACCTTGATCCCAAGAGGGATTCAGAAAAACAGAATTCAGTATTATGGCCTTACAAAACATTATCTCAGCTCTCTTACTTATGACACCGCTAGGGAGATAGTGAAATAGAGAATATTGGACATTGTTAGACAAAACGGCCTCAATAGCACAACCAAATGACAAGCTCTGATAGAACCAATCGACAGGGTGACCCCGATGCCCTACCTTTACCGCTTAACAAATAATGAATATAGGAGAACGTTTACTTTTTGTGAGGTGGGATGTTCTCCCTTCAGTGGTTGTGGAGGGGAGATACAAAAAAGTTCCATTTCAAGAACAATTATGTCCCTGCTGCAATGGTGGCATCGAATCCTTAGTCCATGTCATATTTAACTGTAAGGCTTATAATTAGGGTTGCCAAGTCCAATTAAAGAAAAATCTGGGGACTTTGGGGGTGGAGCCAGGAGACTTTGGGGGTGGAGCCAGGAGACATTGGGGGGTGGAGCCAGGAACAAGGGTGTGACAAGCATAATTGAACTCCAAGGGAGTTCTGGCCATCACATTTAAAGGGACAGCACACCTTTTTAAATGCCTTTCTTCCATAGGAAATAATTAAGGATAGGGGCACCATCTTTTGGGGCTCATAGAATTGGACCCTCTGGTCCAATTGTTTTGAAACTTGAGGGGTATTTTGGGGAGAGGCACTAGATGCTATACTGAAATAGCCCCCCAGAGCCCCCAATACCCATGGATCAATTCCCTATTATTCCCTATGGGAATCGTTCTCCATAGGGAATAATAGAGTGCCCAGTAGACATTTCCCTCCCCCGCATGCTTTCTAAATGGGGGGAGGGCCTCCTAACCAGGGAATCCCCTGCCCCCTCCCTCTCTCTCACACACAAATACTTACTAGATCTTCTTTCTGCAGAACTCTACTTGCTGTGAAACGAAAGAAAAAGAAAGGGAGGGGACGTTCTCCATGGAAACTATTACTGACCCTTTCCAGTGAAGCCCTTCTTGTTTCCTGTTTCCTGCGCAGCCTTAAAGGCATACATTTTACAAATGGATCAGGAGCTCCACAACTACATGATGCCTACACGCATGTTCTATCCCCCCGGCTTCCGGATTTTTGGAGAGCGGGGGGATGAGGCTGCAAATTCAAGGGTCCCCCGCCAGGGCGGGGGGGGGGGGGGTTGGGAAGCCTACTTATAATGTCCATTGCGAAGCTCTTCCATTTTTCATGGCCATACCTTTTACCAGTAGCCAAAAACTGCAACTCCTTAAGAATCTTCTTGATGGTAAGAACCCTGAGGTTACATATAAATTAGTTAAATTTGGCTTGCCTGAAGAATAAGAAAAAGACTAATAGCTTAGACAGGAAATGGCTAAAAACCTTTGCCAATCTGTTTGCCGTATCTGCCATATTTGTAGTTTCACTGTTGTCATGATTTGTGCAGGACTGAGAGACAAGGCATAGGGAGGCCTAGGCCTAGAGACCAGTGTGGGAGTGGAAAGCAGACACAGCCTACAATCCCTACAATGCTTGGCACCCGCTGTAACCAATCAGTGTCCATGAATTGTATGAGGAGATTGATACATAAACTTTGTGGGTTGTGGAACTGTGTTTTTTTCTCTCACAGTCAGGCTGGGAGGATGGTCTGTGGCTGAGAGAAGGATCCGTCACTCAGAAGACAGAGTGAGTCACAGGCAGTTGGCCTGGGGAAAAGGGCTGTGGGCCCTGATGACTAACAGGCTAGGGGGGAAGTACAGGTAGCTGCGTTATAGGGCTGCCAAGCCCCCGTCTGGGTGGGGAATCCTCCGCTCGGGAGGTTTCCAACCCACTGGCCCAACCTCTCCCTGCGTTGCTGGTGCGATGACATTACCCGGAAGTGACATCATCAAAATGGCAGCACGAGGATGGGCCACTCTAGGCGTTTTCCTGGATGCTCAACCACAGTTTTCCCAGATACTTAAGCCATTTGGGAGGTAAAACTCTATGGTTCAATAGGTGCCATAGAGTTTTAACTTCCCAAATGGCTAGAGTGGGAAAAAAACATACAGTTTTCCCAGAAATGCCTAGAGCAGCCTGCATGTGTGCCGCCATTTTGATGATGTAACTTCTTGGTGATGTGATTTTGTCCCCTGCCAGGACTTGAAGAGGACTTGGCAACTTGGCAACCCAACTGTGTAAGGGTTTATTTTATTTTCCTATATACACTGTTATATATATTAAGCACCTTGCCTTGTTTAAATACACATACCTGTATGAATAAACCTTCATCATTTAATTTTCTCTGCCTGGTCATCGCGCCTTCTCAGCTAAAAGGGGCATTTTTGGTTGGGCTTGGGAGGGTACTCTGGGCCTTCCCAAGGGACTATCAATCCAGAATGGTGGCAGTGTAAGGCAGCAACCCACTGGCTTCATGACAACTGGATTTTATGCTTATCTATGATGTTATGGTCATCAGTTTTAATTGTATATGATTTTACCATTTTAAATGCTGGCTTACGCAGTGAATAAATTTTGAAATTTTAACATAACACTGTAAACCTAAATTGCTCCAGCAGTTATAGATTTATAACTTTACAGCTTTTCCAATGTGTTTGTGCCCTACTATGAGATTGAGATGTACTTTACTGCAGTGATAGGCAGTGCTCTGATCTGGAGGGCTGGATTTTACTTAGGTGGGAACTTAAAGGTAGGAAGAGAAAGAGAGAGAGAGAGAGAATTAAATTCTCCATTAAACAACAAAGAAAAGAAAAGAAAAATAATGAATCACTGGGCTCTGGTGTCAACTTTAAAATTGTTTGGTGTGTAAGAACTTGGGTGTAAGAAATGTTGAAGGCTTTTTTCTTGGACTAAATGAGTAGAGCTTGTGGACTGTTCAATTGTTCCCTCGTCGATGAATGTGATCTCATTGAAACATGTAGAATACGCTGGCTATCCACGTCGAGGGTCATTTGGTACGTCTACTTCACTTCGAGTATGTTCAAAGGACTTTCCAGCTAACACTAGCACTTTGTCATTGTTAAAAATGATGTACAGCTAACAGCAGATTTAAAATATTTTGTATGTACACTTATCTGACTTGATGAATTATAATTATGAAAAATATCACTTATGAATCATGTGGATATTAATAATATTGAAATTCTACTGTAACGAGGATTGTGTTAGTTATTTTTCACGGATTTTTTCCTACTTCCTGGTTTATGGCTGAAGTAACAACATGCATTTGCGTGACGCTGTTTTTTCTTCTACTTTTTTCTCTTGCCACCCTACCATAAGGAATAAGCAAATCCTAAAGAAATATGTCCAAGTTTTGAAACATCTTCCTGAAGCTGTGTATGACTGATTATCTAGGCTGGCAGCCAGTAATAAATGTGTTTTGCAAGAAAGACAGACATACTTTATTTGAAGATCTATTTCTTCCTTGGGGAAAGAGAACTGGACTCCAACTTTGTTCTGCTACTTCAGACCAACTCAGTTGATGGTAGGTTTATACCTCACCCTTTTCTCTGAATCAGAGTCTCAGAGTGGCTTGCAATATCTTCTTCCCTCACAACAGACACCCTGTGAAGAGGTGGGGCTGAGAGAGCTCTCGCAGAAGCTGCTCCTTCAAGGACAACTCTGTGAGAGCTCTGGCTAACCCAAGGCCATTCCAGCAGCTTCAAGTGGAGGAGTGGGGAAACAAACCCCCGTTGTTTCAGATAAGAGTCTGCACACTTAACCACTACACCAAACTGGCTCTATTGAACACAAATACAGATTCCTCACTAGCGTTTCTCCACCCCCAGGCTTGTTTTCCCCTGGTGCAAGAGTCCAATTTCCCACCAGTTGCTCTGCAGGTGCATTTTGACCCGCATCTCCCTCCAGTTCCCCTTGTGGTTTCTGAATCCTTAAAAGACTGCATCACAAAGCCATAAGGGAAACTGGAGGGAGCTATGCCCCAAAATGCATCCATGGACCAACTGGGAAATCGATTGTTTGCACCAGGGGAAAACAGAAGCCTGGGGGGGGGGGGGGTGAAGCAATGCTAGTGAGAAATCAGTCAAGGTGTTACTCGGGGCTTTTTTTTAACAGGAACTCCTTTGCATATTAGGTCACACCCCCTGATGCAACCAATGCTCCTGGAGCTTACAGTAGGCCCTGTACTAAGAGCCCCGTAAGCTCTTGGAGGATTGGCTACATCAGGGGAGTGTGGCCTAATATGCTAAGCAGTTCCTGCTACAAAAAAAGCCCTGGTGTTACTGATATGAGTAAAAATGGTTTATTGGAAGGCACAGTAGTGGAATACACAACAAAAGCAACTTGAGTGATCCACAGATTAGTGGATACAGACATTGATTAGGGTTGCCAAGTCCAATTCAAGAAATATCTGGGGGCTTTGGGGGTGGAGTCATGAGCAAGGTTGGAACAAGTACAATTGAACTCCAAAGGGAGTTCTGGCCATCACGTTGAAAGGGACTGCACAGCTTTTCAATGCCTTCCCTCCATTAGAAATAATGAAGGATAGGGGCATCTTCTTTGGGGGCTCACATTATTGGCCCCCCTGGTCCAATACTTTTGAAACTTGGAGGGTGTCTTGAGGAAAGGCATCAGATGCTATGCTGCAAATTTGCTGCCTCTACCTCAAAGAACACCCCCCCCCCCAAGAGCCCCAAATACCCACGGATCAATTCCCCATTATTCCCTATGGGAATCATTCTTTATTGGGAATAATAGAGTGCCTAGTAGACATTTCCCTCCTCCCCCCGCTTTCTAAAGTGGAGGAAGGGCCTCCAAACCGGGGAATCCCTTGCCCCCTCCCTCTCTCTCTCACACACACACACTTACTGGGTCTGGTTCCTCCACAACTTTACTTGCTCTGAAAACGAAAGCAAAACAAACGGAGGGTCTGTGCTCTGGCAAAACTGCTGCTGACCCTTCCCCATGAAGCACGACACTTGAGCCCGAAAGATTCTACATACCCTGATAGTTAAATTCTGCATTAAACAACATAGAAAATAAAATAAAAATAATGAATCACTGGGCTCTGGTGTCAACTTTAAAATTGTTTGGTGTGTAAGAACTTGGATGTAAGAAATGTTGAAGGCTTTTTTCTTGGACTAAATGAGTAGAGCATGTGGACTGTTCAACTGTTCCCTCCTCGATGAACATGTGATCTCATTGAAACATGTAGAATACGCTGGCTATCCACGATGAGGCCCATTTGGAACGTCTGCTTCACCTGGTGTATGTTCAAAGGACTTTCCAGCTTACACTGGCACTTTGTCATTGTTAAAAATGATGTACAGCTTACAGCAGATTTAAAATATTTTGTATGTACACTTATCTGACTTGATGAATTATAATTATGAAAAATATCACTTATGAATCATGTGGAAAGGGACTGCACACCTTTTCAATGCCTTCCCTCCATAAGAAATAATGAAGGATAGGGGCACCTTCTTTGGGGGCTCATATTATTGGCCCCCCTGGTCCAATACTTTTGAAACTTGGAGGGTGTTTTGAGGAAAGGCATCAGATGCTATGCTGCAAATTTGCTGCCTCTACCTCAAAGAACGTCCCCCCCCAGAGCCCCAAATACCCACAGATCAATTCCCCATTATTCCCTATGGGAATCATTCTTCATAGGGAATAATAAAGTGCCTAGTAGACATTTCTCTCCCCCCCCCCCCGCTTTCTAAAGTGGAGGGAGGGCCTCCAAACCGGGGAATACCTTGCCCCCTCCCTCCCTCTCTCTCTCACACACACCTACTGGGTCTGGTTCCTCCACAACTTTACTTGCTCTGAAAACGAAAGCAAAACAAACGGAGGGTCTGTGCTCTGACAAAACTGCTGCTGACCCTTCCCCATGAAGCACTTCCTGTTTACTGTTTAACTTCAAAGGCATGCATTTTAAAAACAGACCTGTTTGCAGGTTTCTAAACCTGCTGGATCTCTAGAGGTACATGGTGACTGTGGGGGCAGGGCTCCCCCTCGCCAGCCAGCTGGCTGGGGGTGGGGGAAGCCTGTAAAACCGGGTGATCCCCCGCTGAGACCTGGGGATCGGGAAGCCTAACATTGATAGAGAAAGCCCATAAAGATGTGTGTATGGCACACATTAACAGGAAGTGAATGAAAAAAAAATATGTGGCCACATATCCTGTGCATTCCTGCTCAAAAAAAGCCATGGTTAGGGCTCTGAACAGTCAACTGCTTTTGAGATTTGGCAGAAAATTTATTAACACACAGGATGTGGTTCTAGAAAAACAACCTCCAACACAGTTATGGAATCTAGAATCAGCTTTCCAGTTTAGGTTTCTTCTTCTCTGCATGAAATTCTGTTGCTGGTTCTCTCATTCTGTTCTCCTGATGGATGTCTTGGCAGTGGCACTTCACTTTGTCCTGCTACGCTGTAGCTTTTGCCCGTACGTTCTCGGCATCTTCCTTGACGTCACTCAGAAAGCTTTTCAGCATGTAGAAGGTCGCTACAAAAGAAGCCATTCCACCAGCTAGAGAGCCTAAGTCAGGTATGAAATCAAGAGCCAATTCAACTGCCGTTGGCCCCCTGCACGCATATGATGTAGCTGCCAGACGGAGTACAAATTCTTTGGTGATTTGGCTGGCCAAGGGTGCCTTTTTGATCGCTGATTTCAGCTCCTCAACAGGTTTGCCAATCCGCAGTGCAAGTCTACCAAGAGACTCTTCATCCAAGCCAAAGACCCGGCAGAATTTCCCCATTGTTGCCACCAAGAAGGAAACATTACCCAAAGGAGGCAATCCTGGGGCAAAAACAGCATAGTCCTGGGACTCGGATGGCATAGCACAAGACACAAGGGCTAATTTCCATATCAGGGCCTCCATAGCAGCCTTTTTCTTCTCCAGGGCTTCTTTTGAGAAAGCTGGCATGGATTCAATGATAACCTGTCTCTTGAGGTCATCCAGTTCATTCTCCAATGTGTTGAGCAAGAGGGGGAAATCGTATGCATTCAAATTCCAGCTGGAAAGGAGAAAAACCCTTGGGTTAGATACACCTGCTTTTCTCAGATTGTCACAGCAATATTTCCTAATCTTCTCAAGGGATTCTTCTTCACAGATGTAGTATGGACTCCTTTTTTCAGACGTTATACTCAGATCTATTTTGGAGCGCACAAAGTAATACCTCTTTCCCATTTTCTGAATTTCATTGCTTAGGAGGGTATCATTTTCTGTAAAGCGTTCTGAGGTGACAATAATGAAGAAATCATACTTTGTAAAATCGATCTTTTCCAGGTATTCATTTGCTTTAAATTCAGGTGACCCAATTCCGGGTAGATCCCACAGAGTGACATTGGGGAATATGGGATGTGTGTATTTCTCTGGCTTTATCGTTGTTTCTGTCTCGCCAGTCTTTGCTGCACCATTGTCATAATCACTCATACCTCGCAGAGCGTTGACAAGGGATGATTTACCAGTACCCGTCACCCCTGTGACAGCAATGTCAAGGGTGGTGCTGTTTAGTGAATTCAACTCTTCATTGATTTTGTTTGAAAGATCTTGGAGATCATTGTCTTTCAAAGCGTTCTTCAGTTTTTCCAGTTCGGCTCTTACTATGACTTTTGAGATGGCAAAACCCATTTTGGTTCTTCTTGTTTTGCTGTTCATTCAGAGAAAGGAAAAAAAGAAAGAAAGGCTAATTAGCACATCAGTGTTCACAATGTTCGAAAGGAGACTTTCCATCATTAATCTGGATTGTGTGAGATTCATCAAGAGGGCCAGGGCTTCTTTTTGTAGAAAAAGCCCAGCAGGAACTCATCTGCATATAGGGCCACACCCTCTGACACCAAGCCAGCCAGAACTGCATTTCTGTGCATTCCTGCTCAAAAGAAGAAGATATTTGAGTTATACCCTGCCCTTCACTCTGAATATCAGTCTCAGAGCAATTTATAATCTCCTTTCCCTTCCTCCCCCACAACAGACACCCTGTGAGGTAGGTGGGGCTCTGAGAGTTCTCACAGAAGCTGCCCTTTCAAGGACAGCTCTGAGAGATCTATGGCTGAGTGGGGAATCAAACCCAGTTCTCCCAGATAAGTGTCCGCACACTTCACCACCACACCAAGCTAATAGAAATAAAGTGCACAATTGTATCATCCCGAAACCATCACGCCCCCTACCCCCAGTTAGGGTTGCCAAGTCCAATTTAAGAAATATCTGGGGACTTTGGGGGTGGAGCCAGGAGACTTTGGGGGTGGAGCCAGGATCAAGGAAGTGACATCACTTCCAAGTCAAAGGTCAAGTGATGTCACTTC
The DNA here is from genome assembly GCF_032191835.1 of Heteronotia binoei. Classification (NCBI taxonomy): domain Eukaryota; kingdom Metazoa; phylum Chordata; class Lepidosauria; order Squamata; family Gekkonidae; genus Heteronotia; species Heteronotia binoei. Next base: position 40,685,156 of record NC_083239.1, read on the forward strand.
CTGAGCTTCACCCCTCTATATCACTTCCAGCACACTGCATCAAACCCCACCTCTAAAACCCTTCATGGGGGTTTAGGAATCCTAATCTCTACATCACTTAAATTGAATGTGTCCATCTAAAAAATTCAAACCCATGGGCAATGGCTATCCTCCTACACTTCAAAATGGGGTCTCTTCTAATACTAAATGTGTATATATCCCTCCCCAGCAAAAATGATCAGATATAGCATGGTGCTGTAATTAATCTGAATTTTTTTATTGAAGAACTTTTATTAGATACTCCAGCACACCTGATTCTAAAGGGGAGGAGAGACTTTAGTGCTAGACTAAATTCAAATGATAAGATTCTAATTGACAAATTTGGATGAAAGCTTGCTAAATAATGTCACTTAATTCAAAACAGATATGGGCTTCCCCCTTAAACAGTGGAAGCCATTCCCAACCTAGTAAGACTTAATTACTGCTGTCTTCTCAGGTCAAACACAATTACAAGCCTAAGTAGCTCTATCAAACCTCTGGTAATAATGTGGTCAGGTATTTCTCAGTTGCATTCCCTTCACCACAAAAAAATAATTTGTATCTCTTTATGCTTCAGGAATTTGGCAATTTGGAAGCTTAAGATAATTCACACCAGAGAAAATTCTTATATACACACTAGAGCATATTATGTCCTCCTCTATGTCTAGCAATTGGGAGTGGAGGTTTGCATATATCACCCCTACCAAAAATCCTAATAAGCAGCTCTGGTTACTATCATGTAATAGAATAGCTCTAGGGTTGCCAGGACCTGTCACTGACCAGAGGCAGGAGTAGGGTTGCCAGCTCCAGGTTGGGGTATTCCTGGAGACTTGGAGGTGGAGCCTGGGGAGGACACGGAACTCAGTGGATTACAATGCCCCCAAAGTCCACCCTCCAAAGCATCCATTTTCTCCAGTAGAAATTGACTTTGTAATCTGGAAATATGCCATAATTCCAGGAAATACTTTCAAGTATCAGTTATTCATCTTTCCATTTAGTGGGATTAGAAAAGGACACAATATCAAAACAATATCTGCAGTACTGCATTTAGAACACCTGAGACTCAGAAGCAATGTTCCCTCTAAGCTGTGGGGTCATGTGAGCAAAAATTCTACTTTGTGAGCTATTGGCATTGAAGTCATGAGCTCCTGCATAAATTAGTTTCATGTGGGGCCATTTTTCCTGAGCTAAGACAAAAATGTGTGAGCTGGAGACTAAAAACTGAACTAGCTCACACTAACTCAGCTTAGAGGAAACATTGCTCAAAAATATGTTTAAATGTCATCTAGAACCAACATATTCATAATGCAATTAACTATATTGCTTCCTTTTCACAAAAAATACAATTCCTGTCAAACTATCTGATCTTTACCTAGAAAATGCCTCCCCCCAGTTGTTATAGGATTGGTTTGTTTGGTGTGTTTGTTTCATAAAAAACCTGCTATATCTTAAGAGGGGGGGGGGAAGGAGAGCAGGATAATTAACTCAGCTAAACAATGCTAGCAAATAAAAATAGGTTAGTTTTAACACCCATTTTCTCAAGTGAAAATGACTTCTGTAATCTGGAAATGAGTTGAAGAAGTATGCTTGCACGTGAAAAATATACCTTGAATTAAACTCTGTTGGTCTTAAAGGTGCTACTGGGTTCAAAGTTTTAGCAAGGTTTTAAAAATTAAGACAAATTTCTTCAGAATGTTCCAGACACCCGGGCCAGCATATACCAAAGTTAAGCTGAATATGGGGTAGCCAAAGGCAATAAAAGCAGAGGAGGCAATAAATCAGATAAGACAATGAAAAAATAAACAGTCTCCACAAGAACACAAGGCTGGGACTGCACTTAGCCCAGCCCGGCTGAAAAGCACATAAAACGAAAACTTAATCACTCTAAACCGATACCTTAAATCATTTAAAATCAAGCACTGTAGAAAGCACCTTAGTCGCAGAGCAAAACAGCGTCAGGAGACTACTCCTTGCCTGCACACACGCCCGCTCTCTGTGCCTGGAAGGAATGTTTATTTACACACCAACCACCGTTTGAGCAATGAGATCTACAAATCGCGCAGGCTCTACAAATCTTCCGTACTGACAGGACACCCCCCTCCCTTCCCTTCTTTTTCGGCTCTTGCTTAGCATGCCTGGGTGATGACTGGACTCCAGTGCCGAGTCTTCGGTGGGTGCAGGGAATCAGGCAGGCTCTCTCCGGGAGAGGCACAAAATTAACGCCGTTCCCCCCCACCCACCCACCCCCCGCTTCCAGATATTTGGATAGCGGGGGAGGAGGCTTCCACCCTGGGAGTCCCCCTCCAGGGCGGGGGGGTTGGGAAGCCTACCCCCAGTCCAGGGAAAAATTGTCTTCCACAAAACGGGTCCCTGGTGTCAAAAAGGTTGGGGACCACTGCTCTTGATCAACACACTCCGAGTCATCAGGAAGTCCGCTTCTGGGGGGTTGTAAGAAGCACTTGGTTACAATTTTTTTTTTCTAAAGTCTGCTCCTACAAAAGCCATCTATTTATGATTTCTCTCAACACTTCAGACTGCTTTATAGAAACAGAAAGCTGAAATGGCTGAAGAATCAATTTTTTTTGCTCAGATCACCAAATATTGTGCAAGCCAATCAGAAAAGATCCTCTTCCTCTCTGGAAAGTTTGTATGCAGAAAGACAACGCGCTCTTCCCCAGAGTTATGTGCAGCTCTTAGGACATGCTTTTTTATATCCTCCAAATCTCAGTTTCAAATCTCACAATATTAAGTGTCAGAAAACTTTCTGCACTTTATGCTGCAGACATAAAGATACCAAAAAAAAAAATAAAAAATCAGAGACTGTATTTTTTTCCTTCAATGATACAGAACCCTGTTTTTTTGTTCTCCCCAGTTTGCTAAAGAATGGCAGAAGTGTTCACTGTCTAATTTGTTGTTAATTTTCATCCCTCCATGGTTCCAAACCGGACCACCTCTCCATCAACAACTGGTTGTAGGGGAGATCTCAGTTATCAACCTATGCTACAACTAGGGATGGACGTGAGCTACAAAAATGGGAAAAAAACCCCCCTGCAAAAATGGGACTTTAAAGAGACCGCACGAGAAAGTCCCACAGCTGAGTGGCAGGGAGTTGACAGCAGGGGTTTAAGGGACTTTAAATCCCTGCTTTCTTTTCTATTTGCAAATTGCCACGAACTGGCTTGGAAGGTAGGCCCATCACGAACTTCAGTTCACAAACCACGAGCAGAGCAAAATTCTTTACAAGTTTTGCTTCACGGTTCAGTTTGTGCCCATCCCTAAAGAAGACAGTCTTCCTGTAATGGTTGCAAGGCATGAATAACCGGTGTTTTTCTTTGTAGAAAAAGCCCAGCAGGAACTCATTTGCATATAGGCCACACCCCCTGACACCAAATCAGCTGGAACTGCATTCCTGTGTGTTCCTGCTAAAAAAAAAAAAAAATACCTGTGAATAACTATGGAAGCTCTCCAGAGACACTGCCTTTGCCTTGCCATTGAAGATATCTTTCAGCTTGCCTGAGAATCTCGCTTCCTCCTCCATTGACTCAAATATGAAATGATCCCTTAATCAGGGGTGGAACATAAGAACATAAGAGAAGCCATGCTGGATCAGGCCAACAGCCCATCCAGTCCAATACTCTGTGTCACACTGTGGCAAAAAATTTTATATATACACACACACACTGTGGCTAATAGCCACTGATGGACCTGTGCTCCATATTTTTATCTAAACCCCTCTTGAAGGTGGCTATACTTGTGGCCGCCACCTCCTCCTGTGGCAGTGAATTCCACATGTTAATCACCCTTTGGGTGAAGAAGTACTTCCTTTTATCCGTTTTAACCTGTCTGCTCAGCAATTTCATCGAATGCCCGCGAGTTCTTGTATTGTGAGAAAGGGAGAAAAGTACTTCTTGCAGGAGCTCCTTTGCATATTAGGCCATACTCCCTGATGTAGCCAATCCTCCAAGAGGCCCCCCCCCCCAAGCCCCAGATACCCGCAGATCAATTCTCCATGATTTTCTATGGGAATAAATCTCCATAGGGAATAATAGAGTTCCCAGCAGACATTTCTCTCCCCTCTCCCCCACTTTCTGACAACCCTGAAGCGGGGGGGGGGGAGGGCCTCCAAACCAGGGGATCCCCTGCCCCCACCTGGGGATTGGCAACCCTAAGAGGAAATTATGTTTCTAATTGGTAGTCCCAGATGTTATATGCAGTGGCTGACAAGAACTCACACTACTATTTAACACAAAATCACACCAGTGTCGCTGGGTGTGCCACAGCACTACATTGATGTACAAAAAGTGATTCCATCAAATCAAGAGTCACCATAGGGAGAGTAGGCCTTTTCGGGTGCTTGGAAAGTTTGGAAGGAGAGAAGGGCAGTGATACAATTCTAGCAGGAGCTACTTCGCATATTAGGCTACACATCCCTGATATAGCCAATCCTCCAAGAGCTTACAATGCCGGAAACAGCAGCTGCTTGCAAAGCCCATGCAGATGTTTGGTATCAAGACAGATTGGCTTACCGGTTTTAACCGAAGGCTGCTTGAAGAGACTGGAGGATCAGTGGCCTTTGTCTGCTTTCTTTCAGAAACGCTCTCTTTTCCTTTTCGTGTCGCTGGGGAAAGAGGCTGAAGTCTCACAGGAAGTGAAAGAGAAAATGGATTTGTTTTTCAGAGAGTTAATAAGTAAATGCCCTGCAAATATATATTTTAGAGCCAAGCCCAGGAAGCTGGCGGCGGAAGGGAAATCCCAGGGGCGGGCGAAGGCCTCGGAGGCAGCAAGAAAGCAGCCTGGGAGATGCAGCGGCGCCCAAGGGGGCCACGGTTTCCCTTTCTGCAAAGTTTCCCCTTTTGCAAACTCTCGCCCGCCTGAAGACTTCGAAGAAACCTCGTCCCCACCCACCGCGCGCCAAGCGGCTGCCCGCCCAGGCAGAGGCTGCCAGCGGGAGAGGCGAAGGGGCGGAATAGGCGGCGGCCAGCAGCGAGGCCGGCGGCAGAGAAGGCTTCGCTGTGGGGAAGAGAAGCCCGCCGGGGTCCACACCGTCCGGCAGGGCGGGAGGCAGCTCATCTCTCAGCCCCTCCTTCGCCCCGTCCTGCAGGCCAGGCGCGGTCCGCATCTGCCTGCCTCTCTCCGGCGGCCAACCCACCGAGGCTGAGGGCGGCAGGCCGCGGAGCTGCTTGCTTCTCCTCCCAACCCCCACCCCTCCCGGAGCACCCAACTTGGCTCCCCCCCCCCCCCAGGTGGCGCCCGGTGCAAGCCACTCCTTCTGCCCCCCTCTAGATCCGGCCGTGCCCTCGGTAAAAAAGCAGGCTGACTTGTGGGTGACCCTCTTGGGGGGGGGGGGGACCACCACGAGTAACGTTGGATAAGAGTAGATCCAAATAGGCAGCCGGGTTGGTCTGCAATAGGAGTCGATTGCACCTTTAAGACCAACTGAGTTTTATTGAGAGCGTAAGCTTTCGCGTGCATACGCACTTCTGCAGACGAGGCATTTCCAACCGACCCCCCCCCCCCCCCCCCCGCTATATGTGGCTCTGCTTACTGTGCCTCATGTACCTCATTAACAGGCATGGCGTGTTACTGTTTTATGGTTTCACACGCTAATGCAACCCAGATCAAAGGTTTTCTGGATTTGTTAATTTTACTATTCTGCTATTGGTTTTTTAACTTTGTACCTACCGCCTGGCATTCCAAACCCCACCAGCTATATGTGGCGCTGCTCACTGTACCTCGTTCCTCGTCTGAAGAAGTGTGCGCGCACACGAAAGCTTAAGCTCTGAATAAAACTTAGTTGGTCTTAAAGGTGCAATCGACTCCTATTTTGTTCTGCTGGATAAGAGTAATACAGTCAGCGGCTGCTCGAGGCGGCATAGCGCCCTAGGCAGAGTGTCCCGCCCCCTCCCAAAGCAGCGGGGAGTAATCCGCGCGCCTTCGCCGTGGAGCTCGCTGTGAGGCTGTCCTAGCTCCGCCCCTGCACCTGATGCAGCCGGCAGAGTGACAGGCAGCCCCGTGGCGGGCTTTGCGGTGCAGGTGTGCGGCTCCTCTGCAGCGGCTTTCACAGGTATTTCCCTTGCCACGGAAGCAAGGGCGGCTGGGAGGACCACTCCAGTGCCCTTGCCAGGTCCGCGCCCCAGGAAGCCACCTGGTTTGCCTAGTCCAAGGGCCGGCCCTGATAATGCAATAGCTTTAATAACCTAAAAGAAAATAAAACGCCTCAATTTATTTGCAGAGCTTTGAATGATCCGCCGCAATTGGTATTATGTGCACATTGAAGTTGTTGATGCCGGAGGCAATGAAGGAAGGAACTGAACCTTCAGTAAAGAAATAGGAGTCGATTGCACCTTTAAGACCCACTCAGTTTTATTCAGAACGTAAGCTTTTGTGTGCGCGCACAGTTCTTCAGGCGAGGAATGAGGTACAGTGAGCAGAGCCACATATAGCTGGTGGGGTTTGGAATGCCAAGTGGTACAAAGTTAAAAAGCAGAACAGTAAAATTAACAAATTCAGAAAAACTCTCATCTGGGTTCCATTAACGTGTGAAACCATAAAACAGTAACATGTCAGAATGTGAGAATCATTCTATTGCTAATAAACCTGGGTCAAAAAGAAGGCGTAAATTAGTTGGACAGGAAAAACTTCTGGGAAAGAAATGCCTTCTTTTTGACCCAGGCTTATTAGCAATAGAATAATTAACAGGCAGTCTCACATTCTGACGTGTTACTGCTTTATGGTTTCACACGTTAATGGAACCCAGATCAAAGGTTTTCTGAATTTGTTAATTTTACTGTTCTGCTATTGGTTTTTAACTTTGTACCACTTGGCATTCCAACCCCCCCCCCCAGCTATATGTGGCTCTGCTTAGTGTACCTCATTCCTCATCTGATGAAGTGTGCTTAGCACACGAAAGCTTACATTCTGAATACAACTAAGTTGGTCTTAAGGGTGCAATCGACTCCTATTTTGTTCTACTACTTCCGACCAACGCGGCTGCCTACTTGGATCTATCTTCAGTAAGGAAATAGCTCTTGAGAAAATAAGGAAAGGCAGATGTGAAAATTTGGCAAAAGCAGGAGAATCTCATCTCCAGGTGGGATTTGTATGAGAGTGATTCCCCACTCCTGCTAGAGGTCATGGCAAATGACACGGATGAGCTCAAGAGATATACTTTTAGCATAGCATTGTCAAAGAAATCAAAAGGAATCAGGAAAAAGAAGGCGGCTGCTATGAAGAGCTTTATGTGGAAAGTAGCCTTTGTGTCTTCTGTTACTGGGACAGTTCCAGTCCCAGGTTTATTTCTTGTTTGCAATATTTTCTTGAAGGGAATCTCTTTTTGAAGGCAACAGTGAAGGTTTTCAGCAATGCCTTTGGCTTGGATGAATATTCCCTCTTTAGGCAGGCAAACCGAGTGGACAAACTTGTTTCCCTGTTGCGTTCAGCTATTAGGAAGGCCAGAATAGCCAATAAAATTGACAATAAATTTGTAATCTGCCTATTGGTTACAAATTGCATGGATGAAGGAATTAAACAACTGGGGAAAATGTAAGTTGAATTCATATCTGTGTTGGGCTCTCTGGTGGAGTTCAGGGGTGGAATTCTAGCAGGAGCTTCTTTGCATACTAGGCCAAACCCCCCTGATGTAGCCAATCCTCCAAGAGCTTACAAAAAAAAAAAGCCTTGTAAGCTCTTGGAGGATTTGGCTACATCAAGGGGGTGTGGCCTAATATGCAAAGGAACTCCTGCTAGAATTCCACCCCTGGTTGAGTTAATTTTATTGCAGCTCTGTAGAGCTGCAGAACTTTCTGGATGATGCTGAGGAAAATGCTGAGAATGTTTGGGCAAGAGCTTTTGATAATTTAGTGTCCCCAAACCAGTGAAGTTCCCATCTAGAGAATGCATGCACATGGCTCATGAGTTGCCTGGACAAGGCAGGGAACTGGAACCCAAAGAACAGGGCCTGGAGTTCATACCTTAGATGGACTTTTTTTGTTGGTTCTTTTGGAACCACATTCTGCAAGTTGGGAAAAAAATTCTGACACACATTAAGGATCAGTAAAGGATCCTGCTTTGGCAGAGAATCTCCTGACCTTCAGTCTTATGCTGCTAGCTTCCATCGCCAAATATCCAGGAATTTTGCAATCTTGGAATTTGGTACCCTGTAACTAGGGTTGCCAAGTCCCAATTCAAGAAATATCTGGGGACTTTGGGGGTGGATCCAGGAGACTTTGGGGGTGGAGCCAAAATCAAGGCTGTGACAAGCATCATTGAATTCTAAAGGGAGTTCTGGCCATCATATTTAAAGGGATGGCATACCTTTTAAATGCCTTCCTTCCATAGGAAATAATGAAGAATAGGAACACCTACTTCTGGGGCTCATAGAATTGGACTCCCTGGTCCAATCTTTTTGAAACTTGGGGGGTATTTTGGGGAGAGCCATCGGTGCATCTACCTCGGGAAACAGCCCCCCCCCCGAGCCCCAGATACCTGCAGCTTCCAGGCTAAGGACACACCAAAATAAAATATAACAAGGATTGCCTTCATCTCAAGATAGCCTTTAAAAAACTATAGCCAGGTAGAGGCAGGATCACCTAGTCGCCTAAATTTTACCAGACTACTACTACCCCAACCAAAAAACCAAACATGTTTTGGTGGGAGGGTTTTAAAAAAGAGGTCAGGGCACCTTTTGGTTCAGGGTACAGTGTAGTGAGTTAGGTGTGTAAAAAAACCCCACTCTCAGTTCAGGTTATGTGAGACTGGTCAAGGGTGACATGAGTGACAGGCAGCAGAAAAGGGGCCCTGGGGGCAAGGCCAAGGAGAAAACTAGAGGGGTGGAGGGGAGGGGGAGGACCCAGTTCCCCCCCCACACACACACACACCTGTGCGTAGGGCCACTCCACAGCCACCTTCCAGCACTCCAAGCTCTGGCCAGAGTGTGATGAAGACCTGCCTTGGGCCCTTCATCGAGGCTGCTGCTGGGGCACCCCCAGCAGAGGTGCCATTAGGTGCTGGCACTGAGCAGGGGTCTGCTGCTCGGGCAGTCTCTCCTCCAGCTGATGTCGCTTGACCTCAGCATCCAGAGGAGGGGCAGCAAGAGCAGCCCTCCTTGGAGAAGAGCTTTAGGGACAGTTTTCTGTCCAAAATGATCACCCCAAGGAGGGTGCAGAGTGCTGTGCAAGAACTGGAGGAGAAGCTGGTTGAGGAGGACCAGCCCCCTTCTTCGGTTCCTTCGGGCACCAGCAGTCCTTCAGGGGATGGCCAGGAGTGGAGGCAGCAAGGGATGGAGGGGAAGAGATGAAGACACATTTGGTTTGCTCAGTTTGTTAATTTTGCTATTCTGTCATTGGATCTCATGACCCCATAGGTTTTCCAAGGCAATAGAAGAAAAGAAAAGCGGTAGTTTGCTATTGCTTGCGTTTGTGTGTAGGGAAACTAGAGTTGCTTGCCTATTTCCCATCCAAGTACTAATCAGGGATGACCCTGATTAGATTTCCAGCTCTGATGAGACTGGGCCAGCCTGGTTAAGGTGACCCCTCTCCCAATTCAACAAACATACACAAACATAATGAAACATCAACCAGCTCATGCCAAGGGCTGCAGTCTGAGAATAAATCTTATAGAACTTGGTTGACTTACTTCTGAGCAGGCATGGTAGACATACATAGTAAGAATACTAGTTTGATCCCCTCTTTACCCTGAACCCCTGTGGTGGCCTATGTGTCAAGTCGGCTGATTCAATATTGAATCTTCGTTGAAACAAAGTAGCTAGTTTATTGATATCATAGTTCTCGACTACAGCAAGATTGAAAGACTAAAGATCATACAATAGAATGCAATCATATAAGGTACACTTCAAAGGGATTCTTGAGGGAGGGGTTCTATGCAGGGCACATTCACACAGTGATGTTACAATTTCTTTCTCAGGCCGGGTATGGCCTTGAGCGTCTCTTGGCTCCAACCTCCCCTGATGCCCAGCCTGAGAAGGCCCGATAACCTGCTTCACATATTCCCATTTCAAAGTGGTGCTACATAACAAAGGAAAGGGGGGGGGAGGGAGGATAGTTCAAGCTAGCAGCAATGGAATACAGTATGGCTTTACCCAGGGTGCTTTTCCCCTGAACCAAAATTTAGGCATAGACTTGACCAGAGTGTTAAGCAGACTTGACACGATGACCCTCTCTCTTTGCCCCCACCCTCAATTCTGGAGCCCTCAATGATCACCTAGGTTTTCCTAGAACATGAGCTAGCCCTGCATTAAAAATATTTAAATATTTATGGAGGATTCACTGTGTTCCTAAGTTTTTCATTCTGAGTATCTCAGTGAATCAACTTCCCAAAGGTGTCATTGAAGAAGCCTTCTAATGCTTTGATGTAATAAAAACTCTTTCCCTCGAGATTAGCTGGTTTCTGATGGGAAATTTTATTAACCAGGCTGTTTCTCATAACTTAAGAAGATATTTTGAATGAGGAAACCTATACCCTAAAGTAGAGGTTGAAAGAAGTCCAGGAACAGAAGAGAGAGAGAGAAAGAAAAAGAAAAAGATAGAGAGACTGAGAGAGACACAGAGACACAGAGAGAGAGACAAGAAAGACAGAAAGAAAGACCATACTCTCCATCTTCTGGTTTAATATGCATCTCATAGATATATCAAAAGAGATATACAATAAGATGACTTTTTTAAATAAAGCAAAAAGAATAACAGAAACAGATGCCCGAACAGTAGCTCTCCCCAGTTAAAAACTCTTTGTTAAAAGCCTATGCAAAAATTGATTTTTGTAGCCTGAATTCTAAGACATTCAATGCTAGGCCTGATTTTTTTTTTTAAAGAACAGTTTAAACAGTGGCAGCTGTTCAGTTTTGCTGACAACAGATTAACATACCTCTGGCTCTGATGGGAAAGTGTTCTTAAATGGGTTATTACCATGAACACACAGGTTACATATGAAGCTGCCTTATATTGAATCAGACCATTGTTCAACAAGATCAATATTCTCTACTCAGACTGTCAGCAGTTCTCCAGGGTCTCCGCAGACTTTTCCCATCACCGATTGTCTGGTGCTTTGAACTAGAGATTTCAAGACTGAACCTGTGTTACTCAAATGGCCTATGTGTGTATGACTCTCAGTATTTGGAGTGTTGTTGTAAAGTGTATATTAAATGGAAATATCTTAAAGGGTATGTTTTATCTTTGGATAGCAGGGTTTTTTGGATGATGTTTTTTGATCCTTCGGATGATTTTTTTTTTAAATCCGTAAGATTGCAACTAAAGTGGAGGAGATTGTACAGTGGATGAATTCTTGTTGTCCTAACATTAGATTCTATATACGCAGGAATCACATTCTGTTGGATTTCAAGATTCGGTTGTTTATAGAACATTCTGCAGCACTTTAGCAACTTGTAATTTTAGCAAAACTGTAGATAGAAACACCTCTCTGCATTATTCTTCTTTCCACACACCATATCTAAGAAACAGTTTGCCAATGAGTCAGCTTTTGTGCATTAAATGCAATAGTACATCTATGTTGGATTACACTAGAGAGAGCAGTCTTTTAACTGAGTGATTAAGAGATAGGGGCTACTGGGATAGAACTATTAATACGGCTAGGGCGAGGGCTAGAGCTAACAATGGAGATAGGAGGGAATTGTTATGAGTTAAGGACAGAATGGAACAGAGCACTAAGCACTTAACTTGCTCTTTTGAATGTCCTCCACGTGCATTAGGTATTAAGATAATTATGCAGCGTCACTGGCACATCGTTGCTGATATTCCAGGGTGTTTAACACACCCTTTAATTGACTTCATAAAAACTATGAATTATCATCATCATCATCAGCCTTTATTGACATAAAAGAAATCAGTTATACAGAGTAATAGGATTACCATGTAATACAGAATAGAAATTACCCATAAAATACAAAAGATAGTTAAAATTTAGAGACATCGTTACCAATTAAAACTATGGTTACAGAATCCTTTGGCATGGCTACCATTTCAGTGTCTTTCGGGAGAAACCACTCAGGAGCCTACACACCTTCAAGGCATCCTAGCAGCCTCTTGATTCCTCTAGAATGGGACGCAGTAGTGAGTGACGATGCTGTGAGTATAGCAAACAGTGGAGCAAGACACGAGGGACTGTTTCAAGAGATGTGTGGTCACAGCGACAGAATCTAAGAGAGGAGGTCATCTTGTTAAATCTGCCAAGAAGTATGACTGAGGGCAGAGCATTACATCTAGCAAGAGAGAAGGTTCTTCGGTGCTGAGGTGTCAATAAGAGGGAAAAGTATGGAGCCATTTTCTCCTCTGTGTTCGGCACCCTTTTTATTTGGCTTCATATGAATCTACAAGATCAATTGGTAAGGGCTTGTTAGAGTATTTTGCACGCAGCAGAAGAGCTGAAGGAGAGGGACAGGCAAAACACAGGAATTAATAGACAAGAGAAACAGCTGTATTCAATGGTAGATATATTTACCAGGAAAGTATCCAATATTCAGAGTCGTTGCCAGGCCAAGGTCATACACAGTAATCAGTACACACTTCAGTAGATAACAGTATACAGCAGTAAGTATACACAGCACGATCCAAGCACAGTAGCCTAGGATCCAACACCAGCAGTGTCTGCTGCCACCCAGACAGTGGGCCGCACAGTACCCACAATCCTTACAGGCAGACTGAGCAGGCTCACTGAGCTTCCATAAGTACACGTACCAATCATGCAATCTTACAAGAAGGTTGCATCAGCTCTGTGAGTCAGCACAAAGCCTAATTACAGGTGAGGTCATCCCACCTTACCTCAGTAACAGGTAACAGCTGGATCATGATGCAGCATGACTCAGCATGACATTGCAGAAACAACATTACTATTACTAAGATGGAGTCAGTCAGCCATTTTAGGACTGAGTTCCAACAGGGCTGATATGTTGAAGCTTCCCCCCCACCCCTTAAGAGGTGTGAGAGGGCATCATCGCTGTGGGGGTTGCCGAACCTGTTGGGTATCCTTTATGCATTGACCAGGATGTTGACAAAAGAATCAAATAGAAAATCACCTTCAGTTCTTTCAGCTATTGTGGATCAAAGTATACTATTTATGCGATCATTTGTGGATGCCAGAAGCTGTGCATGGGATGTTCAGTCCACCCAATTAAAAGTTGTATTTTGGAACACATTTCCCATTTACGCCGCAGGGTGCTTGGTGGTCCATTGGTTAACCATTCTATCAATAGCAATCATGATTTGGATTCATTGCAGTTTTTAGTTATTCAGAAGTTAGAAAATCATCTCTACAAATCTAGAGATTTACACAAACTCTTATTACAGAAGGAAGATCAATGGATTTTTAGGTTACAAATGACAGAACTTAAGGGTCTTAAGCAATCATATGAATTGTCAAGTTTTATCTAAGAATGTCAGGTTATACATTGGCTGACACAGTTTCTGGACTGTGTCTTTAAGTGAGTTTATCTGTTATTTTGTAATTTTTAAATGTTTGCTTGATCCCTGTATTTTGTGTGACCGCCATCAATCAGAAATCGTTTCTTGGAGAGACGTCTCAGGATGTTAAAGGTATGCAATGTTTTCATATCATGAATTGCTGTACATATTTTCTGCTTGTAACCTTGAATATATTGTTTTAGTTTTGCTGTAATTTTTAGATCTTGAAATAGACATAAGGGTTTAAATGCTTTGGTCTTCGAGCTAGCAGGAGTGTTGAGTGGAAAGCATACACAAAAATGAATTTCAAAACATTGTCTGAAGTCATATGCAATTATACATATATATTTGATAGATGCTTTATATTAAATGTTACACTGTTTTATAAATTGTGTTATAGGCAGCTTGAGCCTCTATTACATTGTTAAGATTTGGGTTAAGTTCCCCCCTCCTTCCTTTCTTTGGAGTTCACACCACTGCCAGTGGTGTGACTGGATTTGTCTTCACCAAAGCCCTTTTTTATATATAGGAAATGAAGGGAAGGAGTAATTAATTTTCCCTCATACAGGTAGAAAATTTGCAAAATTCTTCCAGCCATCATTCTATGACAGTAACAGCAGTCTGCTGAAGGAAATTTGTTGCTGAAATTCTTTAAGTGAAATAAAAAAAAAAAGATACAGTTATGTTTAAAGCTATACCACATTTATAATTACAATGTGATCCTAGGTAGGGTCACCCTTTCTAAATCTATTTGAATCAAATCGAAAGGTATCACTCGGTTTAAGACTGTAGTGCTCATTTGGAATTGGCACAGACTGTAAAGAGTTCATTTCACCACAACAAGAACCATGAACAGAACCACCTGGTCCCCATTGCTCAGCTGTTTGGGGCTTCCTTGTACAGTCCCTTTAAATGTTAAAGAAACTGCTGAAGAAAGCCTAAACTGAGTGGTGAGGAGAAGAAAACAGGGGTTTAAAGGGGCTTACTGCTTTAAAATTTCATGGAAGTTTGTCATGGTAGACTTGTGAAACCACTAATGGGGCAAAATTCAAGAATTGTACTTTGTGTTTTGGTTTCTGCCCATTTTTACGGTTAATGAACTGAGTTGAGATACAATGCATGGGGGTTCTTTCTGCATTGAATGACCTTTATTGTTTTAACAACACTCTTCAGCACAATTACAGAGTTAGAAGCCTGCAGAGAAAAGAGCTGGAGTATAGGGCAACATAACTAAACAGGAGAGGACCTATGGAGCTCAGCAGAGAATTGTTGGAATCAGGCAGTAAAGGGTGGATGAAGGGTCCTGAATTGTCAACGTCTTTTCTATGACTGCACCAAGAATTTGAATTCCTCAAAACTTATTTTGCCATCTCCATCTGTATCTCCAGCTTTCAAGAAATCATTAACTTCTTTCTCAGTCAAATCCCGACTTCCTGCCTTAAAATTTTGCAAATTTTAAGTGGGCCATGAAGGAGAAGTGTAAAAATAACGGGGCCATGGGGGGAGGGGGGAAGTTTGGGAAACCCTGATATAGGAGATAAATGCCATCTATTAATCCTTTTCAACAAGTTTTCTGTAAAAAAGAGGCATACTTTAAAGTTAGTGCCAAGAGTAAAACTGGTGATAGGTAACTTCAAAATGTGTTATTTAAGAAAGATGATAATTGTAAAGAGGGAAAAATGTTAATAGTTTCTATTTGATGTTCTATCTGTGCAGCACTAACAATTCCTAGACACTGGGGCATAATGAGACCCAGAACTGAGATAAGTTATGAAAACTTTTGGTATAAGTTATGAAAGCAATGCTCCTTCTTTGAAACCTTCAAATATGTCCACTCTGCCTGGTGAACAAGAATGGAAGTAGACCTGCTCGCCTTTCAGTAGGTTGAATCAGAGCTTCTCGGAATCAGGCCTCATCATCACATAAATTTTCAGACAAATCTGAGGTTCATGTGAAACAATGGATTCTAGAGGTGATGATCAATATTAGATGATGGATTCTAGGGATTCATAACTATAGGCCCACTCTTGAACCAGAATAATACAAAAATAGAATGTAAGTGGGATTTCCATGTCTTTCATGCTGAAAAACTATTTCAAGTAACAAAGGGAAAAGTGTGGGAGGGGTGAAAGAGGAGAACAGACTATAAAATGAATGCAAGTTCTAGGAACACTGTTCATATGTTGTAATAATTTCCTACACGAGCACAATCTGCAAGAATATACCCCTTGTTCAGTTCTAATTAATGTGACTTGCCTAGGGCATATTTTAGATTTATTACTACATCTGACCTGAAGTTATTTCCTTCTGTTTTCTTTAATTAGGAAAATAATTAGGAAATTAATTAAATTAATTAAATTAATTAATCTTTAATTAGGAAAATAATATGTATACAAACATATATCACCTACATATATCACTTTACATCCTGTTCTATAGTAAATCACAAAATTTCAATAAACATCCAAATGATTTATATCTCTTGACTTTTGTACAGCAGCAAACAATACCAGTTTATGTAACACACCTAGATTTATGGCCTTTTTTTCTATCTAGGCAGAATCTGTTGACTCCATATGCCTATCATATGCCTAGCAAAGACTAAACAGGTGGTTGTATTTAAGTTGAGATCACATTAATAATCATTTTAATTATCACATTATCATTTTAATTATCACACTAGTAATAGTACCCACATCATCATCTTAATTATCACATTAATCATAATTTCCTAGGAGCCTCGTGTTCTTGGACTAGGTAGAGTTTAGCAGAAAAGCTCTCAACCGCCTAGTCCTCTGCCCATGACCTCTTACTGGGTGGTGGGGAAAATGCCAGGGAAAGGGGGGCACTGATATATAACCATGATGTCACTTTCCATGCAACTCACAAATGACGGCATCATGTCTAGCAGTGCTTTAGCATTTTAAAGCTGTGCCTATTATTTTGGATCATCCAACCCTTTAAGATCCTTTATGAACAATGACTTTGATGGGAGAAACTCCTGCCAAGTTGCTTTTGACTTATGGTGACTCCATGGGTTTTCCAAGGCAATAGAGGTACAGAAATAGTTCGTTATAGCTTGCCTCTGTGTAGGAAATCTAGATTTCCTTTGTGATTTCCCTTCCACATACTAATAAGGGATGTCCCTACATAGTTTTCAAGCTGCAGTGAGACTAGGCCATCCAATTAAGCTGCCCCCTCCCCCAATTCAATAGACATACACAAACATAATGAAACATCAACCAGATAATACCAAGGGCTGCAATCTGTGAGTAAATCTAATTGAAGTTAGTAGAACTTGCTTCTGAACAGGCATGATGGACATACATAATAGAAATGCTGGTTTGGCTTCCTCTATAACCTGAACCTCTGTGGTGACCATTTTTGCCCCCCCCCTCCCCTAACTCTAGAGATCTCAATGATCAGCTAGGTTTGCCTAGAAGATAAGCTGGCCCTGCATTAAAATATTGAAATATTTATGGAAGGTTCAATCCATGCCTCTGTTTTGCATTCTGAACATCTCAGTGAATCAGATTCCCAAATATGTTGTTGCAGGGGCACACTTCTAATGCTAAAGTGAAATAAAAACTCTTTCCCTTTGGATTAGCTGGTGTCTGATGGGAAATTTATTAACTAGGCTGTTGTCCATATTTTTTTCTTCTCCTTCATGGCCCACTAGAATTTGGGGGTGGAGCCAGGACTCTCTGGGGGTGGAGTCGGGAGACAGGAAATGATGCACAAACAAGCCTGAAACTCTTGCAATATTTTGTTTAAGAAAGGTAGAATAGTGGGATTTTGCAATGCAATTTTAAAAATAAAACATTAAGAAAAAGCACAAGGACCACACAGCAGAAAACTAAAAATATATAATGTTCTCAGCCTGGGAAAACATGAAATGGCAGGCTGTTTCAAGCTTATCCCCCACACCCCATGGTATACTCAGATTAGCAATGGGAAGGAGAGAAGGAAGGAGGGAGATGGGAAAAAAATGACAGAAAGAGAGAGAAAGAGAGAGAGAAGGAAGGAAGGGGGGAGAGTGGGGAACAAATATAGAAAAAAAGAAAGAGAAAGGAAATAGGAAGGAAGGAAAAGGAGGGAAGGAGTGAAAGAAAGGAGGGACAAAAAGAAGAAAGAGAAAAGAAAGGGGGGAAAAAACTGGAAAGAAACAGGATGGGAGCAACTCACCTTTAAAACTGGTCACTCTTGCCATGCAGCTGACTCGCCCACTGCTGCCTCCCTCTCTATTCGCCAACACAGGTCAATTTCAGGCTGTAAAGGGAAATTGGGCCACAGAAGCCTCAGCGCCGGGCCATGGGGCCTCCCATCCCCTGGCCACCTGCCGCCTCCCCTGGCATTGCGTTTCCCCTCCAAGTGGTGTCGTACCCCTCTGCGCCACCTTCTCCCTCCCTTCCCCACCTCAGGCAGGTCAGTTTCATGCTGCGTAAAAGCCCCCCCCCCACTATCACCAGGAAATCGGTACTGAGCTCACTTCTCACTAGGCAAAGTCGGCAGCTCGACAGACTGCGGCTGAAAGGGGCACGTAGCTCCTCCCTCGCCGGCACTTCCTTCCCATCGGAGCTCAGCGCTGATTTCTCAGCAATTGATAGGAGGGGCTTTACGCAGCATGAAACTCACCTGCCTGAGGTGGGGAAGGGAGGGGGGAGGGAAGCGCGGAGGGGCACGGTGCCACGCGGGGGGAGGTGCGATTCTGGGGGAGGCAGGGGGTGGCCAGGAGACAGGAGGCCAACTGGCTTGACGTTGAGGCCTCCGTGCCCGGTGCCGGGTCGCGACCCTGCTTTTGGGAAACACTGTCTATATGGCTTTCAATGGTTTATAAGTCTGATACCAGCAGATGTTGGTTTTGTAAAGAAGACAATGCAGAATTTTTTCACATGTGGTGGTCAAGTATATGTGCCTCTAACTTCTAGAGACAAGTGGCAAGTATCATCAATTGGTTTGGGAAAACAAATCCCTAATAAGCCAGAGACATTACTGATGAATTACTTCCCTGACATTCCCAGAGATCAGCAGTCACTTTACATATGATTACTGCTGCCAGACTGGTTTTTGCCAGGTATTGGAAACAAAAAAATGCACCTGAACTACAAGACTGGTTGCTGAAAGTGAAAGAAATTTATACTTTGGTGAAATAAACTGCCTATCAGAGTAATTGATATGTACAGAGATGCAGTAATTTATTGTCAAGAGTGTTAGAAAAAAACAGAGCAGCAGATTGTATAATTAGATTCAATATTACATATTAACGATTGCTGGAACAGGATTCTCTATGTTTACAAGACAGGGTGGATAGCAACTTGGTTTGGGAATGTATCTTATGTGTGTTTTGTGCTTTTTCTATTTTTCTGTAATTGTATTAAAATTTTGGCAATATATATATTGGGGAATCTGGTACAATGGTAGGGAGGGGAAAACTTATCCTAATTAAATGCTGACTCAAAAACTCATTCCCATCCCAGCAGAATGGCACAACAGCCAGAAATAACCAAAGTTAATCCAATTCACGAGAAGAATAACATGCAGAATAATCCTGTGCTGCACTCTTCATGGAGCACAGTTAAGCACTGGTGTCTGATGGTTCCACAGTCGTCATATGTTTTTAAATGAACTGGCACTTGTTTTTAAATGAATTGAATTTCACTTGCCAAAACTTGGGACCCTAGAAACACGCATTTTATTATACACTGATTATTCAGTGTTATCATGTTGTCTTATTGGACTATGAAGATTAATATGTTCTTCACTAACTCTTGTTATGAACAAGATCTGACAAATCTGTAAAGACAACAATATTAGTTTTTACAGAAGTGAGAAGAGATCTAAGACATAAATGGATTTTAGAGGTTAATGAAGAAGGGTGGGTTAGGTCTTTTAAATGTCTTGATGTAATCTGCAATGTACCTTTAACATGGAAAGCCCAGTGTAAGGCTGTGATGACATTACTAGCCTGCTGTAGTGAGCAAAAAAGCATTTTCATCTACACAAAAAGTTGCCAGCACCTTCTGACAGCAATTACAGCTTTCAATGCTAAGGTATTGTTTCCACTACTATGTAGAGCAACAGTCTGGGTCCACAGGATAAATGAGACTGTAGATTGGCCTCTTGTCAAAGAACCGAGATCCCAAGACGTATGTCTTGGCAGAACGTATGTTATAATGTCTTAACCCTGGTCTGTGAGTCTTTGTTGGGTTGGTCTTTACCCCCCATGTTAATGAGATTCCTGGGCTAAGGGCAACCACCTCGCTAAGTAGCAACACCTGTTGCTGTCAAAACCCCACTGTCAATATTCCCTGTAGCCAACCAGAAGGACACCAATTCTTTTGATTTTTCAATTGAGCAATATGAGCATTGTGTGGTAGCTGTCTGGTTTCTTCTGGTAAAGTATTTAACTGGATATGGCATTGCACCTAACAATTCATTCTACAAAAAACTGATCTATTTTTGATCTGTATTTTATTTTTGTTTTCTCCTTGTTTACTGTGATTTTCATGTCAGATTTGAGGCGTGCTAAATTGTTGACACTTTGCAATTATTTTATGTAAAGGATAAATAAACTTAATTATTGTGGGGGGGGGGGAAGATCTAAAATCTGGTGGCTAAATTGCATGCCAACTGGCTAACTATTGGCTACTGACTAACTGTGTGACAGCTAAACAAGGATAAATAAGCTAGGAGGGAGCACAGTAATTTATGAGCATCAGGAGACCTTGATTACAAGCATCAGAATCTTCGCCAAGGAGACAACTGCTGATGCAAGAGCACTTCTAGAAAGGCATTTGGAAAGAGGCAATTTGTTCCAGTTTACTCCAAGGACAAGGAGCCAAGTTTCTTCATTTGAAGGTCTGTGCAATATTGCCAAGGAACTCTCCATTCTCTCCAATGAAGCTGTGCAGCTGTAAGAATACTCCTCTCAGGAGTGACCTTTGACCAAGCCAGTATTTTGCCAAGTGTAGCCTAGGCTAGCCTAGACAG
Organism: Heteronotia binoei; assembly: GCF_032191835.1. Classification (NCBI taxonomy): domain Eukaryota; kingdom Metazoa; phylum Chordata; class Lepidosauria; order Squamata; family Gekkonidae; genus Heteronotia; species Heteronotia binoei. The sequence continues at coordinate 40,705,591 of NC_083239.1, forward strand.
GGTTTGTGTGTGTTATCTGAGAGGGGTTTTTTTGCATGTATTCCTGTTCTTTTAACCCTTAAACTATTTTGTAAATTCTGTTTTAATGTTGTAATTGTACCCTCTTCTTTTGGTCCTTAAGTACTGGCAGGAAGTTTAGCTACTAGATACTGATTATGCCACCAAACAAAAAAGGCCCCGTTATTTACTTTATACGGTGCAACCTAGTTTTACTCATCCTGTGTGGGTTGGTCAGAGGGTAAATTAGGCAGCTCTCCAGGACTGGGAGAGGTCCTGTTTCAATATCAGTAGCTGCTGGGGCTGGAATGTGGCAGCAAGTAGGTTAATATTTTATTATAATGACAGCAGCCGCTTGAGATTTTCACACCTCTAATATTATTCTTGCATCAGATCTGAGGGATCTCAAAATATGTGTTTGCTGCCTTGATACTGGAACTTCTCCATCATTCCACTGAATCTAAAGCTTGGATACCGACATGAAATCAAAGATTGTAAGACTGCTGGGAAATGATGACTGGTTCTCAATTGATAGCAATTATTTCATCTTGACTTAATTATAACTTCCAGTTTGGTCTGTGCTAGACTTATGAAGTCGACAGGTTGTTCCCAGATAGAGGGAAAGGTCATAAAAACTGAGTGTGTTAACGTAAGTTGGTAATTACAGCTGCACAGAAGTCAAAAGATGTGAATCACTGTGATGCTTATTGAAATTTTGTCATTTAGTTTAGAGCATGATATAAAATAATGGTAGGCGATATATGGCTGTATGCATAAATTTATTATCTTCCTAACTGAAGAAAATAGAAGAAAATATCTTCAGGTTAGATACATTTCATGATTTACTTATTTTGAACATTTATTTCATGTCAGTCTATATATGCCTTAGGCAACTCACAGTATTGACTAGAACTCTGAAACTTAGAACAAGGGGAATGTTTTTATTGATTGCATGCATATAGGAATTATTATAACAAACATTCACCATTTCCAGAACCATACAGCTCAATCTGACTTGCCGCTACGTGACTTAGCAACCAGTTCACTGACCCTAAAAGCCTCCCAAAAGGCTGTCAATGAGGTCACGTGGAAAAGGGTCATTTCATAACTGGATGAAAATATCTCGGGCCAGACCAGTTGCAGCCCCTTAAGCACGGAGGGGAAAAGGGCTGCATAGTATCAACCCAAGGTCTGCATTCGCAGGACCAACCCTCCAACATTTTTTTAACCTTGAAGTCACCGGTGGCCTCTGAAAAACCCTGTGCCTTAGAAATAAAGGCTAAAGCTGCTAAGTGCCCCCTGATGGATTTCACTGATAACTCTACCCCTCTGGTGGATGCAAAACTGCATCAGGTGTTGCACCGGTATAGTAGAACTATGAAGCAGTGAAACAATAAAAAATATAAAGAGGAAATAGCCTCTTCAATCTGAATTTTCATTTCTAAATCAGTGGCACTTTCCATCAGTTCCCAAGATACGTTGGGACTTGATCTCTAGCCTTTTGTTTGTGGCTAAATACTGCGCAGGGTGGTAAAGCTGCAGTACTGCAGTCGGAGCCCTCTGCTCATGACCTGCGTTCGATCCCAGCGAAAGCTGGTTCAGGTAGCCGGCTCCAGGTTGGCTCAGCCTTCCATCCTTCCGAGGTCGGTCAAATGAGTACCCAGCTTGCTTGGGGGAAAGTGTAGATGACTGGGGAAGGCAATGGCAAACCACCCCTTAAAAAGTCTGCCGTGAAAACGTTGTGAAAGCAACGTCACCCCAAAGTTGAAAACGACTGGTGCTTGCACAGGGGACTACCTTTACCTTTTTTAAAAAGCCTCTGTTGCTTCCTTTTGGAAAGCTTCCAAGGCTCCTACAACAACCATGTGGCTCTCAAAAGTTTGGGAACATTTCATTATGGAAAAAATAACTGACAGTTTGCAAAGTTCCTTGTCTCCTGACACAAATTCAAACTTCTCAGACAAATGGTTTCCTTTCGTGGAATATGTTACTTCACAAGAACTCCCCCCCCCATAGTCCTTCACAAATGATATGCTTCTAGTCTTTAACCTACTTTCTTCTATAATTTTCTTATTTGTTCACTAGCATTCTTCTTTCCTACTACTTCTAGGCACAGGAGTGAGTACCTTCAGTTTATTTATATTTCTCTTTAACTTACACTGTCACTCTACCCTTTTTCCTTTCCTAGCCTCTTTTTTCATTTGATCTCCCCTTATAAGGTGTTAACCGTGCTTTCTTTTTTTTTTCCACCTTTTTTATTTTTTTCCCCACAAATGACAAATTTATTGAAATTCAAACAAAAAATACAAACAAAAATCAAAAACACAACCAAGAGAAAGGAAAACTACAAAATACACATAAGTACCAAACCCACCCACCACCTACCACCACATATAAAAGGGCATATGAGAGCATATAGAAATATCAAATCTAATGTCTCGTATCAAGTCCCATACTTTTCGCCCATATATACACTGGTTCCCAAGTTTTTATACATTCTTGCCAGTTTCCGTCTCTCAACCTTATGGTCAAAACATCCATTTCGGCAGACTCCAATAGTTTAAGTAAAAATTCTTCCTTATCCGGAATTTGGGGGGATTTCCAATATTTTGCAAAAAGTATTCTGGCAGTTGTGATCATATACATCAACACTTTTTTCTCCCCCCAAGCTAAATTTTCTCTACATACACTCAGCAGATAGAGTTCAGGAGAGTGTTTCAACCTTTTCTTTAAAACCTTTTGAATCCATATATTTATTTGTATCCAAAATTTCCTAGCAAGCTCACACTTCCACCAAATATGGTAGAGCGTCCCTTTAACCTTTTTACATTTCCAACACTTGTCATTATAAGTTGGATTCATTCTGGCTAATCTCGCGGGAGTAAGGTACCATCTGTACACCATTTTATATAAGTTTTCTTTGAAAACTGTCGATTTAGTCAATTTGATATTACATTTCCACCATTTTATATAAGTTTTCTTTGAAAACTGTCGATTTAGTCAATTTGATATTACATTTCCAAATGTGCTTTCTACTTACAAGTAGAGAAGATCAAGATATTCTGGTTTGTGTGGTTGAATGTCATTTGCTGTAATGAACTCAATAAAAGGAAACCATTTCTCTGTGAATTTCGAGTTATCATTGTCTGAGTTTGAATGTTGGATATGATCTGTAATTTTTTCTAGTATGAGAATGTCCCAAACCTTGAATAACCAGCTGGAGATTGATGGAACTTGAGGTGATTTCCTTTTTGAAGCAATTAGGGTTTTTGCTGCTATCAGCATGTTAGTTATCAGTGGTCGCCTAAATTGAGGTACTGTTGGATCTTGCCAGATGTCCAGGAAGATCAGTTGAAGTAATGGAATTTCATATCCCGTTATAATTTTGATTTGTTGTAAAATGTCATGCCAGAATGAAGTAATATGAGGATGCTTCCACCAGCAGTGGGCAAAATCACTGACTTCACCACAGTTTTTCCAGCATAATGAAGAGTGGTTAGATGATATTTAGGATAGTCTTTTAGGTGTAAGGTACCACTGTGTTATAATTTTGTAAGATATTAATTTTGAACTGATCAGTTTGGTGCGGAACAAATCAGAGGACCAGATCTTGCCCCATTGGTCATGGCTGAGAGGTATCCCACAATTATGTTGCCATTTTGACTGGCATTGTAAAAGTTGAACACTATCCAGAGAAATCAATATAGTGTAAGTTTTAGACAATTATGCCTTTGTGATTATAGTTTGATGGTTTAAGAAGTAGTTCAAAATCAGTGAGGAAAGACATTACTTTTTTCAAGTTGAGAATAGAAGAGGTATGTTGAAGCTGAAAATAAAAGTACCAAGGAATCTGTCATTGCACTTTTCTTTCCAATATATTTTTAGGTAATAATCCAGAATTATTAGCTATATCTACTAGTCATTAGTCCCGCTTGTTTCCTGATTTCTGCAACCTTTGTTTCATTGCCTAGAGGAAGCCAGTTTTGGAAAAAAAATGATGAGAATCTGGAAATAGTTGGAAGTAATTTTTTTCCTGAGAATGTCCCATATTCCAAGTAAAGGTTTTAGAAAGGTGCTATTCCTTACGGAGGGAGGACGTGATTTTGCTGTTGACCAAATGATTTCTTTACTAGATGCTGGAGCTGTATGCATTGACGAGGTAGTCCAATCTTCCTGTTCTGATTTCTGAAGAAGTTTAATTATCATTGCTATTATTGTACCTTTGTAGTATGTAGCCAAGTCTGGAAAGTTTAAGCCTCCTCGAGAAGTCTGCCTTTTAAGAATTTTAAAACCAGTTCTTGGTTTTTTGCATTGCCATAAAAATTCATTTAGTTTTTTTTTGCCATGATTTAAGTAGGTTAGCAGGTAAATTTACTGGAAGTGTACGAAATAAGAGCCATTTAGGAAAGAGGAATGATTTAACAAGCTGCAGTCTGTCATGAAAAGATGAATTAAGTTTATTCCATTTATTTGTAGTTTGTTGGATTTCTTGAGAGATGTGTAGGTGGTTGAATTTTAGAATATTGTTGCGATTACAAGGAATCTGAGCTCCTAGATAAGTAAGTGATTTTGATGACCATTGGTATCTATAGTGTTGACAAATATATAGTTCCGTATCTGAGGTAAGTTGTAGAGGTAGAATAGAAGATTTGGATTAATACATAAGCCCGAGATATTGCTAAAATGTTTGAGAGTAGTTTCCAGTTTCTTCAGTGATGTCTTAGGATTTGTTAAATATAACAGCATATCATCTGCAAATAAACTAATTTTGGATGTGCGGGAGCCAAGTTCTACTCCACGAATCTCAGAGTCCTTACGTATTGCCGATGCCAATGGTTCCAAAGCCAGAGCGAAAAGGACTGGAGATAGTGGGCAGCCTTGTCTGGTTCCCCGATGCAGCTTAAATGTTTCTGAGGTTAGGCCATTTATATGGATTTGCATTGAAGGTGCAGAATAAATAGTTTTGATAATTCTCAAGAAATTCTTACCAAAACTCATGTGATAGAGAAGCTTCAAAAGGTACGATGTTTCAAGAGAATCAAAGGCCTTCTCTACATCTAAGGACAGCAGAAGTGCCTCCAAACGTTCGTGATTAGTACTAGAAATAGTATTTATGGTTTTTTGTGTATTGGTTGTTAAGTCTCTTCCGGGCATAAAACCTGCTTGGTCGGGATGAATATATTGTGTTACAAAAGAATTTAGCCTCTTGGTAATTACTGCTGTGAAAATCTTGTAGTCTTGATTTAAAAGGGAGATCGGTCTGTAGGAGGGTGGTTTAGTTAAGTCTTTGCTTTGTTTAGGTAGAACAATTATCAAGGCTGAGTTCGAGGACGGTGGTAGTTTGCCATCAAAGAGCACTTCGTTGCAAGCTTTGCTGAGTGGTGGAGCTAGTAGATGTAGAAATTTTTTATAAAACTCTGATGGAAAACCATCTGGTCCAGCAGATTTGTTGTTTTTTAGATTTTTAATAGCAGCAATGACTTCTTGAGGTTCAATTGGTTGTTCCGTAATTGAGCGATGTTGCTCCTTGATTTTCTTGATGTCAGGGTGTGAGTTGAGATAATCAACGATGTCAACTTTCTAAGGATTTTTATAGGAATAGAGATTACGATAGTACTGAGTAAAAATGTCATTGATTTTTCTGGAGTTGTGATGAAGAGTTCCCGTTTGGTCTCGAGCAGTTGTCACATATCTTGAAAATTTCCTTTCATTAAATTTCCAGGAGAGAAGTCTTAAAGTTTTTGGAGACTTTACCCAATAGTTCTGTTTGAAAAAAAGGAGATTCTTTTTAATATGGGAACTTTCAATGGTTTCTAGTAGCTTCTGTTCAAAAATGAGTTCTTTGTACTTGAGTGGGCATCCAGAGTCTTTGTGCAATTTTTCAAGAGGAGATTCTCTTCTTCAACTCTAGGCAAAAGGTTTCTTTTTCGCATTTGAACTGTGTTATCCATGAAGAGTGTCCCAAATATTTGAAGCTGAAACATCTTCAGTACAATTTGTCTCCAAATATTGTTTAATTTTGTTTCAATTTGTGTAATACAATCGTCATTGTACAGGATTGATTTATTTAGAGTCCAGTGAATTTGTGCACGACAGTCAGAAGAAGATGTTGAAGTGCAACTCACCCAGGAGTGGTCAGACCACAAGGCAGGGCCAATATCAGCAGAAGTCACCGAAGACAGCAAGGACTTGGATAAAAGAATAAAGTCCATTCTTGTATGAATGTTATGTTTTGGAGAAAAATATGTGTAATCTCTTTCATCACTATGAGTAGCTCTCCAGACATCAATAAGTTGTGAGTCTCCTAAGTACCCTCAGTCATATGGGACTGGGTCCCTTTACCAGAGGTCTGGAAAGCATTCCCACCTCCTGGGTGCTTGGTAACCCCTTTTGGCTTAGCCTTGCTGCGAGCTGAGAAGGTGTGTGACCCTCCGCATAGCGGGCATTCATGCTTGAACTTACAGCCTTCCTGGAACATACTCCCTGGGATGTATATTCCCAGCACAACAGTTGGGGTTGAACCGACCGGCCTGCTGGAACATGGGCTGCCGCCACATTTACCTGTTTATGGACTAGATGACCACTATCAGATCTGTCCCCTGCATTAGGTTTAGCTGGAGACATCAAGTGCAGCCACAGCGGCTGGTTTATTTGTCCCAGGGGAGGCCGGGGTTAATTGCAGCCCGCATGCTTAAGCCTTCATCATAGTGTAACCAGGCAGCCCAACAAAATCAGAATATGCCCCATACACAATAACCGATTTCACACACAGCTCACCTCGGAGTCACGTCCCTTTTCACTGCACAGTGTCTGGTCGGATTTCCCACCATCTGTGCCGGAGGAGCAGGAAGAGCCGTGGCTTCTGCCTTGCAAACGGAAATCGCTAAAACCCAGTTTCCGTTTGCGATGCAGAAGCCGCGGCTCTTCAACAAGACGCTGTGCAGTGAAGAGGGACGTGACTCCGAGGTGAGCTGTGTGCGAAATCGGTTAATGTCACAATATTGAAATAGCGATGCTGCCCAAAAAGGCTGTGCACGCACTCTCATCTCCGCATAGATCAGGATGCCCGGCAGCCAATTGGCCCATGTCCTGTCAGTCTTCCTACATTTTAACTTCTCTTTCTCATCTAGCTCTTCTTTATCCTTCTTCTCCAGCTCCCTGTAGAGAAGGCTAAAGACATCAACATACTTGGCCCATAAAAAAATTTCCCCTGTGGCAGCAGCAAGGTGATGGCCCAAGGGCGTGGCCAAGTCCCCGAAGGGGAGGGACTGAAAAGAGACAGACCCATATGGGGCAGGGGGGTAACCCCATGTACCCTACTGGTGGCCCATCCACCCAACAGGCAGAGAAGACCGAGGCTGATGACCCCACAGGAGAACACAAGATGCTGGCTGTAAAGCAGAGGCACTATGTGCAGGTGCAGAGATACCAGTGGATGCAGGCATTGGCATGGGGCCCCAGGCATAATACTGCCCTTGCACCTGCGGGCCCAAGAGGGGCCAGGCTGACTGGGGTGTGCACCAAGCCCCACCTGCCCTGGCATGGGTGCGGCCATACCTGGTGTGACCGCTGACCCCATGGCCCCCATGTCCATGTTTGGCAGTGCTGTGGCATTGGAAACTTACCTTCACTATCACCCAGTGTCACAGCCACCGCTACAGCTGATCCTTGAGATGGACTGCTCCCGGTCCATAGCCACCTCCTGGCCTGGAGACTCCTCCTCAGGCACCGGTCCTTCACCTCCACCCACATCACGGTCCTGACCCACTCCACCAGTACCTTGATCGGGACTGCCCTGTAAAGCAGAAAGGCGCACTAGTACGTCTTTTTCAAAGGAAAGGTTGCCAGCCCACCCCTCTGCTCCACATGCCCCAAACCAACTGGCAGTGGTCTTTGTCATTCCCCTTTCCCGATCTAAGGCTCCCAACTGGTTAATAATAGCCTGTCTCATCTGGGCCCCGTCCACATCAACAGCTGCTGGGGTAACCTGGTGTCCCCTTTTCCTGTTGCTTTTTAAAGGCTACTTCCCTTTAGGAGGGCCCTGCCCCTTCTTTGGAGCCACGGCTCAGCAATGTACCAGGCCACTAATCCAAAACTCAAAGTCAGCACCCTAGAGCAAGTCCCAGTATTAACCTGCCTTATATTGTGGCCTGGGAGCCCCCACAACCAGCCCTCCACCCCGATAGCCTTTTTCTTCAACTAAGTGGAGGGGGAGTGTCCCAGTCAACCTGCCCCCAAAAAATGAGGCTGCAAGGTGAGGTCCCTAAGCCTGTAGTGGGGCCCTGAGCCTGCTGCCCAAAGGTGCAACCACACGCTCTGCAGGGGACCCGGTAAGTGGGCAGCTGCCCAAACCCACCAAAGGGAAAGCAGGAAGGGGGTGCACCGCAAAAACTGCTGCACACCGGGGGCCTCCTGAGCCATACAGTCACCTGGAAACCCATGCCTTATGCTGGCAGCCACTGCTGCACCAATGTGATACTGTGCCTACCACCACCACACACCTCGCTCCCATGCCACGCAACCGCACTGGCCCAGCTCTGCTGCTCTCAGCTGCAGGGAGAGCGCGAAAGCGGTGTCTGTCCTGGCTGAGAGCCAAAAAGCAACTATGTAGCTTGGGGTGGGGCTAGGGCTATATAGCCCCAGTGCTCCACCCCGCCAGCCGATCCCTGGATGCCCGGGAAGGCTCATTAGCCTCCCTTCCTTCAGGGGTAGCAACAGCAGCCCCCATCTTTAGCCGCTATTAGCAGCCCGGCTGGGAAGGGGCTGAAATCTTGCAACAGTCCTGCAGGTTTTGCTTGAATCAGCAAAGTTCTCCCTTCTATTCCTCACTGTTTCTGCAACAAGCTTGCAAGCCATGTCAATGCCACTCTCCCCTTTCTTTATCTCGATGGTTTGTGCTTTCTCTTTCTGCTACAAAAGAACATGTCCCTCTTCCGTTTTACATTTAAACAATCTATTCTCAAGCACTTGTATATGCACCTCCTCCAGCTCATGAGCTGTACTACTTGGAATGTCAAAACCTGTATATTTTTCAGCTTTGTCACATTTTGTATATGATCTGTTATGAGCTCTGCTAAAAGGCCAATTCCCTGCTGAATAGGAAAGACAGTGGCCATAAAGTTCTTTTGAGTATTCACTTCGGTTTGATACTCCATCTTCCCTGAGTATGTATCAGTCCAATAGCAAAGCAATTAAGACCAGAAATCCAAGTTAAAGTTGCAATTAGCAAAGCCTTCCGAATTTCTGTTAATTTTTTTTTCTTCTCCTGAATTCCAATTGAAATTACTTCAGACAGATCACAAGATAAATTTCTCACATATATAGCTGCATCGAGCCTTACATCATATTGTATTGTGTTGTATTGTAAGTCCAATTACTGCATGGTTTAATTTTGTACCAGATCAATCCATATATAAATATTCATTCCAATTTCTTCTATTTAAAATAATAATAGTTATTGCAAGCAGGTTCTTTTAAGTCTGAAAGCCAATCTTCCGGTGAGGGGTGGGTGGGTGGGATCGTAGGTTCTTCCCCCTCTTTCTGAACAGTCAAGTCTGGTATTATAGTAAAAGTTTAGCTGGTGGGTAGGCTTCCCAACCCTCCCGCCCTGGCGGGGGACCCCAGGATTTCCACCCTCTTCCCCCGCTCCCCAAAAAAATGGAAGCGGGGGGAGAGGGGGGAAACGGCGCCGGGGAGCATGGCGAGCTGCCCGATCCTGGAGCAGGTGAGGCCGCCGCGCCGCACCACTGCCGCCCCCTCCCCGCCTACCGCAGTTGCTCCTCCGAGATGGGCCCAGGCTGAGCCCATCTCGGAGGAGCAGCCAAGAGGCGGCAGCAGCGCAGGGGAGGGTGAGGCAGGCCAGGAGCATGGCAAGCCATGAATCTGGGCCCTTCTAGGACCTGGACTTGCGGCTCGCCATGCCCCCGGCCCACCTCCACCCCGCCCTCCGCTTCCACCCCAGAGGCGGAGCGGGCGAGGCCGCCGCGCCGCTGCTGCCTCTTCTCTGCTCACCGTGGCAGCTCTTCTCTGCTCGCCGTGGCAGCTGAGCCCATCTCGGAGGAGCAGCCACAGCGAGCGGAGAAGAGGTGGCAGCTGCGGGGCGGCTCACCACGCTCCCCGGCGCCGTTTCCCCCCTCCCTCTAGCTCCACCCCAGTGTCTCCTGGCTCCACCCCCAAAATCTCCTGGCTCCACCCCCAAAGTCCCCAGATGTTTCTGGGGTTTGACTTGGCAACCCTAGCTGGTGGGTAATACTGCAAAAAGGACTAACTTGCAAGTTATATTTTTGCTGACTATATTAGAAGAAAGCTTTGACATCAGATGGTTCTGTTGCTGGTAGTTACAGCTGGTGCCAATCAAAATGGCGACTGCAGTGGTGAGGCTTCAGGGTGGACAAAAAATCCCAGGGCTCAGCTAACACTGAAAACTCTGGATTTTGTCACTCCCCATGCTCAGACTCCTTTTCTGTCATTCCTTTGACTATCCAGGCATCTGGACCCCCTCAATCCGTGCTATTTGAGGGGGGTCACAAGAGCTGCAATTCCCCCTTGATCTTGCTCTGCTGAAGCCGGAACAGGAAGTCTGCATGATGGTAGTTTTGAGAAGCTAACCTTTCTGTGTTGGCAAAAGCGTGTTGTCTTCTTGACAATGGAGGTATTATGCATGGGCCAAGTGTGCTTGTGAACTTCCAAAAAATGTTTAGCCCTTTTGGTTCAAAGGCATTTGAAATATGAGCTTAGGCTCTTCAACAAGTAATTGTGTAGTTTTACCTCTTCCTGGTTATTAGCTATGTCATTTGTAGGAGTTAACTACTATGGGTGTTTTTGAAATTGCATAAATAGTTTTCTAAACTATCTTACATGGCAGATATTCTAACAGAACAAATAAAAGTCTACATTGCCAGTTATCTCATGTGGAGAAAGAATGTCCTTTTCTCCAGTATTCATGGAAAACCATTTTGTAATCTCAACTATCCCATTCTATCTTGACCTTCCTTTCATCACCTTTCAAATCTAGCAGCTATTCCTGGAGCACTTTCGATCGTTACAAGGATGGCGATGACTGATCTGCTCAGTGTGGATGATATGAGGAAAGAGATGGGAGCTGCTATCAAGAAATTCAGTGAAATGATGGGGCTGACGGGACAATTGAGAAAAGTTTTCAACATTCTGGACATTGATAAAAATGGCTATATTGGGAAAAATGAATTAAAGCAGTTTTTGCAAAATTTTAAGCCAGGAAGCCGGGATTTGACTGAGAAAGAAGTTAATGATTTCTTGAAAGCTGGAGATACAGATGGAGATGGCAAAATAGGTTTTGAGGAATTCATATCCTTGGTGCAGTCATAGAAAAGACTTTGACTATTCAGGACCCTTCATCCACCCTTCACTGCCTAATTCCAACAATTCTCTGCTGAGCTCCGTAGGTCCTCTCCTGTTTAGTTATGTTACCCTATACTCCAGCTCTGTTCTCTGCAGCCTTCTAACTCTGTAATTGTGCTGAAGAGTGTTGTTAAAACAATAAAGGTCACTCAATGCAGAAAGAACCCCCATGCATTGTATCTCAACTTAGTTCATTAACAGTAAAAATGGGCAGAAACCAAAACGCAAAGTACAATTCATGAATTTTGCCCTATTAGTGGTTTGTAAACCAAGGTTTTTTTGATGAGTCTACCATGCCAAACTTCCATGAAATTTTAAAGCCGTTTGTGGTGGTTTATGGGTAGAACAGTAAGCCCCTTTAAACCCCTGTTTTCTTCTCATCACCACACAGTTTAGGCTTTCTTCAGCAGTTTCTTTTACATTTAAAGGGACTGCACAAGTAAGCCCCAAACAGCTGAGCAATGGGGACCAGGTGGTTCTGTTCATGGTTCTTGTTGTGGTGAAATGAACTCTTTACAGTCTGTGCCAATTCCAAATGAGCACTACAGTCTTAAACCGAGTGATACCCTTCGATTTGATTCAAATAGGTTTAGAAAGGGTGACCCTACCTAGGATCACATTGTAATTATAAATGTGGTATAGCTTTAAACATAACTATATCTTTTTTTAATTTCACTTAAAGAATTTCAGCAACAAATTTCCTTCAGCAGACTGCTGTTACTGTCATAGAATGATGGCTGGAAGAATTTTGCAAATTTTCTACCTGTATGAGGGAAAATTAATTACTCCTTCCCTTCATTTCCTATATATAAAAAAGGGCTTTGGTGAAGACAAATCCAGTCACACCACTGGCAGTGGTGTGAACTCCAAAGAAAAAGGAGGGTGGAACTTAACCCAAATCTTAACAATGTAATAGAGGCTCAAGCTGCTTAGGAAACAATTCATAAAACTGTATAACATTTAATATAAAGCATCCATCAAATATATATAATTTGCATATATAATTGCATATTACTTCAGACAATAAGAACATAAGAACATAAGAGAAGCCATGTTGGATCAGGCCAACGGCCCATCAAGTCCAACACTCTGTGTCACACAGTGGCAAAAAATTTTATATACACACATACACTGTGGCTAATAGCCACTGATGGACCTGTGCTCCATATTTTTATCTAAACCCTTCTTGAAGGTGGCTATACTTGTGGCCGCCACCACCTCCTGTGGCAGTGAATTCCACATGTTAATCACCCTTTGGGTGAAGAAGTACTTCCTTTTATCCGTTTTAACCTTTCTGCTCAGCAATTTCATCGAATGCCCACGAGTTCTTGTATTGTGAGAAAGGGAGAAAAGTGCTTCTTTCTCTACTTTCTCCATCCCATGCATTATCTTGTAAACCTCTATCATGTCACCCCGCAGTCGACGTTTCTCCAAGCTAAAGAGTCCCAAGCGTTTCAACCTTTCTTCATAGGGAAAGTGCTCCAGCCCTTTAATCTTTCTCACCACCCTGAACAATTTAGTGTCATCCGCAAACTTGGCCACTTCACTGCTCACTCCCAACTCTAAATCATTTATGAACAAGTTAAAGAGCATGGGACCCAGTACCGAGCATTTTTGTGTATGCTTTCCACTCAACACTCCTGCTAGCTCGAAGACCAAAGCATTTCACCCCCATGTCTTTTTCAAAATCTTAAAATTACAGCAAAACTAAAACAATATATTCAAGGTTACAAGCAGAAAATATGTACAGCAATTCATGAGATAAAAACATTGCATACCTTTAACATCCTGAGATGTCTCTCTAAGAAGCGATTTCTGATTGAGAGCGGTCACATAAAATACAGGGAATCTAACAAACATTTAAAAGTTACAGAATAACAAATAAACTCACTTAAAGACACAGTCCAGAAACTGTGTCAGCCAATGTATAACCTGACATTCTTAGATAAAACTTGACAATTCATATGATTGCTTAAGACCCTTAAGTTCTGTCATTTGTAACCAAAAAATCCATTGATCTTCCTTCTGTAATAAGAGTTTGTGTAAATCTCTAGATTTGTAGAGATGATTTTCTAACTTCTGAATAACAAAAAACTGCAATGAATCCACATCGTGATTGGTATTGATAGAATGGTCAACCAATGGAGCACCAGGCACCCTGTGGTGTAAATGGGAAATGTGCTCCAAAATACAACTTTTAATTGGGTGGACTGAACATCCCACCCACAGCTTCTGGCATCCACAAATGATCGCATAAATAGTATACTTTGACCCACAATTGCTGAAAGAACTGAAGGTGATTTTATATTTGATTCTTTTGTCAACATCCTGGTCAATGCATAAAGCATACCCACAGGCTTGGCAACCCCCACAGCGATGATGCCCTCTCAGACCTCTTAAAGGGGGGGGGGGGAGCTTCAACATATCAGCCCTTACCAATTGATCTTGTAAATTCATAGTTCTTATGAAGCCAAATAAAAAGGGTGCCGAACACAGAGGAGAAAATGGTTCCATACTTTTCCCTCTTATTGACACCTCAGCACCGAAGAACCTTCTCTCTTGCTAGATGTAATGCTCTGCCCTCAGCCATACTTCTTGGCAGATTTAACAAGATGACCTCCTCTCTTAGATTCTGTCCCTGTGACCACACATCTCTTGAAACAGTCCCTCGTGTCTTGCTCCACTGTTTGCTATACTCACAGCTTTGTCACTCACTGCTGCGTCCCATTCTAGAGAAATCAGGAGGCTTCTAGGATGCCTTGAAGGTCTGTAGGCTCCTGAGTGGTTTCTCCCGAAAGACACTGAAATAGTAGCCATGCCAAAGGATTCTGTAACCATAGTTTTAATTGGTAACGATGTCTCTAAATTTTAACTATAATTATCTTAATACCTAATGCACGTGGAGGATATTCAAAAGAGCAAGTTAAGTGCTTAGTGCTCTGTTCCATTCTGTCCTTAACTCATAAAAATTCCCTCCTATCTCCGTTGTTAGCTCTAGCCCTAGCTCTAGCCATATTAATAATTCTATCCGGGTAGCTGCTATCAATCACTCAGTTAAAAGACTGTTCTCTCTAGTGTAATCCAACATAGATGTACTATTGCATTTAATACACAAAAGCTGACTCATTGGCAAACTGTTTCTTAGATATGGTGTCTGGAAAGAAGAATAATGCAAATAGGTGTTTCTATCTACAGTTTTGCTAAATTTACAAGTTGCTAAAGTGCTGCAGAATGTTCTATAAACAACCATATCTTGAAATCCAACAGAATGTGATTCCTGTGTACAGTAGAATAATAGTAGAATGGAGAGCCAGTTTGGTGTAGTGGTTAAGTGTGTGGACTCTTATCTGGGAGAACCGGGTTTGATTCCCCACTCCTCCACTTGCACCTGCTGGCATGGCCTTGGGTCAGCCATAGCTCTGGCAGAGGTTGTCCTTGAAAGGGCAGACTCTTATCTGGGAGAACCGGGTTTGATTCCCCACTCCTCCACTTGCACCTGCTGGCATGGCCTTGGGTCAGCCATAGCTCTGGCAGAGGTTGTCCTTGAAAGGGCAGCTGCTGTGAGAGCCCTCTCCAGCCCCACCCACCTCACAGGGTGTTTGTTGTGGGGGAGGAAGGTAAAGGAGATTGTGAACCGCTCTGAGACTCTTTGGAGTGGAGGGCGGGATATAAATCCAATATCTTCTTCTTCTTCTTCTTCTTCTTCTTCTTCTTCTATAATAATAATAATTTTTTATTTCTATCCCGCCCTCCCCGCCGGAGCAGGCTCAGGGCGGCTCACAGCATAAAATACACATTACATCGGTTTTACATTATAAAAACATGGTTAAAACAGTTATAAATTATTAAAATTAACATAACAATATGGCATTATAAACATTAGATTTTTAGTAAGCATCAGATAATAAAAACATTTCCAGCAGCATACCTAGCTTTGTGACTAATTCTATCCCTAGTTGAAGGCCATCTTGAAAAGGTGGGTCTTACAGGCCCTACGGAATCGATCTAAACATCTTAGGGCCCTCACCTCCTCGGGGAGTTGGTTCCACAATAATGGAGCGGCGACAGAGAAGGCCCGATCCCGGGTGGCCTTCAGTCTGGCCTCCCTTGGCCCAGGGATATTCAACTGGTTTTTCCCAGATGACCTCAGTGCCCTCTGGGGCTCATATGGGGCGAGACGGTCCCTCAGGTAGGTAGGTCCTCGGCCATATAGGGCTTTAAAGGTGATAACCAGCACTTTGTAGCGAACTCGGTATACCACTGGCAGCCAGTGCAGCCCACGCAGCCCCGGCTGTATGTGCTCCCACCTTGGGAGCCCCAGCAACAGCCTAGCCGCCGCGTTCTGCACCAGCTGCAGCTGCTGAGTTCGACACAAGGGCAGCCCCATGTAGAGGGCGTTGCAGTAGTCCAGTCTCGAGGTGACCGTAGCATGGATCACCATTGCTAGGTCACGGCGCTCCAGGAAGGGGGCCAACTGCTTCGCCCGTCGAAGATGAAAGAACGCGGACTTGGCAGCGGCCGCTATCTGTGCCTCCATTGATAATGAAGGCTCCAGAAGAACCCCCAGGCTCTTGACCTAATCTAATGTTAGGATAACAAGAATTCATCCAGTGTACAATCTCCACCACTTTAGTTGCAGTCTTACAGATTTAAAAAAAAATCATCCAAAGGATCAAAAAACATCATCCAAAAAACCCTGCTATCCAAAGATAAAACATACCCTTTAGGATATTTCCATTTAATATACACTTTATGGGCCGTGGCTGCAGCTCGCGGAGGCTGAGTACTTTTAAGATATTTTAAAGATAATTTTTACTGTTTTTCTTCTGGCCTTGGCTTTTGTCATCATTTTCCCTCTATTTTGAGAGGTTTTGGGGGGAGTGGAATGATTTGGCACTCCTCTGACTTGTTTTATTTCACTAATTGGTGGAGCAGATTTGCCGGTGGGCTGGGTCGACTTGTTTGGAGTTCCGAAGTTTGCAAACTCAGGGAGAGTCTAATTATCTGCTATATTTGGAAGGTTACATTTGGAAGGCTGGGGACTTAAGATTGTTGGATACTTGAGCAATGTTCTAACAACGTGAGGGAATGTTAATGGGAGGAGAAGACTGGCAGATAGGGACTGCTTGAGTCAAGCTTCAGCTTCTGGTTGGGCAGCCGCTGCAGCATGCTGAACTTGGCGTTTCAGCATTTTTTAATATTCTTTAAACATCCTAAGGTTTTTATAATAATCTCTAATTCTACTTTAGTTTTGACTGGAGAACCTTTTTAATATACTCCACAGCTGTGCTGCCGGGCAACCTATTATCTCTTATCACAGCAATCAGCCTGCTTGAGCTAACTCCCAGTACAGACTGGAGGAAGCAAGGGAGTTTCTTAAAGTAGGCAAGCAGCTACCCAGGGCTATTTAATGAGCTAACTCCCAAGCTGTGTCTAGGAAAAGAAAGGGAGTTTACCTTGAGTAAAACTACGGTATGAAGTGACTTTTAAAAGCTCTTCCTTCACAGTTACTGGGATAGCTGTAGTTTTTACCGTGTTAACTCCAAGAAACTCACTGTGTCTTGAGACAATGAGGCCAAACAAACGTGTGAGAGAAACAGAAGAGTCCCCGTCTCCCATCTCTAAACAACTGAAAATTGATGATTTCTTCCTGACTCCTAACACCTTACCTCAGGAGACTACTCCAATACCAGTATTCAATTGTTTCTCTCCTTTAGCAGATTTTATTGATGAAAGCCCAAGAGATAGTTTCCCTGAGGTTAATCCCGGAACTATAACTAATGAAGCAGATGTCTTGGCTCCCAAAAAGCAGGATGGGAATATTATTGTTGCAAGTGATGTGCCAGTGGATTTATTCCTCCTAACAGCAAAAACAGTGAACTTTATCTGTAGAGACCTCAAAGTGTTACTCTCTAAAGTGGAGGATCTCTCTAAAATGATATCTGACCTTTGTGAAACTGACTCCAACTCATTGGTTAATTCTCGACCAGAAGGAAGAAAACAGTATTTAAGAAGTGCCCCCGCACAGCAGCACAGACAAGCGTCAAAAGATATCTACCAGCTGGTCTGGCAGCCTCACAAGGTCTGTCTCACTATCTGTAAATTCAAAGGCAACACGCCCTCTTGGAGAACGAAACATCTTGCTAAGAAACATATAAAAGACCTTTTTGGGAGTCAAATTGGATACATAGTGGAGCTATCAATCAGTGGAGCTGCTGAATAACGTTTCCCAAGCTCAAAAGGTCTTACTGACCTTTGGAAGTCCAATGTTCCCCAAACTGCTGCTATCTAAGAAATCTTTTTTAAGAAGCAAAGTCATTTTCTCAGCCTGTGCTTTTATCAATACAATTGTGGAACCATTACTCCCCAAAGTCTCCTGTGGCAAGAATCCTCAATGGTCCAGGACTGAACCTGCTTCTGTTTTTAAAAGTGTTTAAAAGTGTTTTCAAAAGTGGGAGCACAACTGAACAACCGCTGACGATGGCCCTGGCCCATAAGCTGATACTGTCAAAAACAGACCCTTTCTTGGACGATGATATACTAGAAAAAGAGGTGCTGGACTTATTTAGGGACTTAACATATGCTGAACAAATGAGGATTACAGATAGACTGGAAGCGGTCAGAGTAAACTTACTCAAAAACATCGCACACCCTTTTCAGTCAAATCCCTCTGTGCAAGTGGAGGAACCAACCCCTACATTTGATACTCCAGAAGAACTGGGATCACCAACAGAGATGAGGACATTACAAGCTGAGTGTTATTTAACCTTTTTCTTAATGATCTAGCACTGACGTTGTCTGGTGCCGACAGTCACAGCCCTAAACTCGGTCCCACTCACGTGCCACTGTTACTGTATGCAGATGACGCTTTACTAATGTCCTGCACGCGAATGGGTTTGAAGCGTCTTTTTAGCCGCTGTCTTGAGTATTTTGAAATCAATAAGCTCCAACTTAATTTTGAAAAAACAAAAATCCTTGTCTTCTCAAGAACTTGGAAATTATTCAAATGGGATTTTAATGGAAATAGAATAGAGCAGGTTAGATACTTTAAGTATCTAGGTATTCATTTTCAATATAATGCATCATGGACTGTACAGCGAAGGTCTGCAGCCAATATGGCTAAGGCCAGTGCCCAGGCTATCTGTCGTTTCTTCTACAATAAGGGCAACCAATTTGTGCCAGCTGCTCTGAAAGTTTTTAAGGCCAAAACATGTGCGCAACTACTATACGGTATGCCATTATGGATTGGTGCATTTGATTATTCCTTGGAACGCATCCAAGCCAAATTTCTTCGTAAAATTCTGGGAATGCCATGTTGTGTGCCTTATGCAGCCCTATGCCTAGAATCGGGGCAGGTTCCACTTGAAACTAGGGCATGGCTTTTAACTGTTAAATACTGGTTGCGAATACACTATAATTCTGATCCTTCCAGTCTTATCACTCAAATGCTTTCAGAATCTAGATACTCTAATTGGCTAGACTCCATCGAGAAAAAGATCAGCACTGTTGGTTTATCTACAGAGTCATTATCTATGCTCTCACAAGTATCTCAGTGAATCAACTTCCCAAAGGTGTAATTGAAGAAGCCTTCTACTGCTTTGGTGAAATGAAAACTCTTTCATTCGAGATTAGCTGGTTTCTGATGGGAAATTTTATTAACCAGGCTGTTTCTCATAATTTAAGCAGATACTTTGAATGAGGAAACCTATACCCTCAAGATGACTTTTTTTTTAAAAAAGCAAAAAGAATAACAGAAACAGATGCCCTAACAGTAGCTCTCCCCAGTTAAAAACTCTTTGTTAAAAGCCTATGCAAGAATTGATTTTTGTAGCCTGAATTCTAATACATTCAATGCTAGGCCTGATTTTTTTTAAGTTTAATTTTTTTTTATTAATTAATAAAAACACAATTCTATAAACATCAACTATAGCAATAACAATATCTATAACACAAGCCATCCTGTTTTGTATATGATATACAGAGTAAATATCTAGTAAAACGCAAAATCTAAGTATTCTACAAACCCTAACAAAATCTAAGTATTTATCCGGTAATTTACAAAGTGCACTTTGGTCAGCTTGTACATAGGCAAAAAATGAAACCATTTCTCTATAAACATATTCTTCTCGCTTCCTTTGTCAAATGCTTCTGAATTTTGTATAGAACCAGCTATTTTATCCATCACTATTAGGTCCCAAATTTTAAGAAACCATTTATGTTTAGAAGGTAGAACTGAAGCTTTCCACTGATGAGCTATTAATAATTTCGTTGCTAAAATAAGCATAGATACCAATTCTTTCTTATGTTTTGGTATTTCCGAATTATTGCATAGATTAAGCAATATTGATTCAGGGGAGAAGGGCACCTTATGATTTATAATACGTTCACTGATTTTTTTTTAAGAACAGTTTAAACAGTGGCACCTGTTCAGTTTTGCTGACAATAGATTAACATACCTCTGGCTCTGATGGGAAAGTGTTCTTAAATGGGTTATCACCATGAACACACAGGTTACATATGAAGCTGCCTTATATTGAATCAGACCATTGTTCAACAAGATCAATATTCTCTACTCAGACTATCAGCAGTTCTCCAGGGTCTCAGCAGACTTTTCCCATCACCGATTGTCTGGTGCTTTGAACTAGAGATTTCAAGGACTGAACCTGTGTTACTCAAATGGCCTATATGTGTATGACTCTCAGTATTTGGAGTGTTGTTGTAATCAATCAATCAATCAACCCTTAATGGCATATAAAAACAGGTTAGGAAACAATGGGTTAAGAAACAGTAAATAGGTTAAGATACTGTACATCAGGATTAAAACACAATTACGTAAAATCACAGTTAAAGGAAACACCAAGACTGTTCCTTGTCTTGACGAATCTTTTTGGCCCAGTACAGAAATGAGGCAGTATTCACAGTTATGTCAGGAGTAACATCCTTCAGAATGAGCTGGACCTTATCTGGATCAGCCAGACCCATCTTATTTAGAAGAATATGATCCAAAAATCGACAACGAATACTTACATAAAAAGGGCAGTACAGTTGCCCCTCCTCTGGCTGCTGAGGCCGAGTGACATCAGCCGAAGGAGAGACTGCCAGAGCAGCAGACCCCTGCTCAGTGCCAGCACCTAATGGCACCTCTGCTGGGGACACCCCAGCAGCAGCCTCAATGAACGGCCCAAGGTGGGCCTTCTTCATCAGTGCAGGCCCAAGGTGGGCCTTCTTCATCAGTGCAGGAAGGCGGCTGTGGAGTGGCCCTATGCACAGGTGGGGGGGAACTGGGTCCTCCCCCTCCCCTCCACCCCTGTAGTCTTCTCCTTGGCCTTGCCCCCAGGGCCCCTCTTCTGCTGCCTGTCACTCATTTCACCCTTGACCAGTCTCACACAACCTGAACTGAGAGTGGGGTTTTTTTTTACAAACCTAACTCACTACACTGTACCCTGAACCAACAGGTGCCCTGACCTCTTTTTAAAAACCCTCCCACCAAAACTTGTTTTTTTGGCTGGGGTAGTAGTAATCTGGTAAAATTTAAGAGACTAGGTGATCCTGTCTCTACCTGGCTACAGATTTTAAAAGGCTACCTTGAGGTGAAGGCAATCCTTGTTATATCCTCCTAGTTAAACTTCTCCTAACTAGATCCTGGGACAAACCAGATTTCCTTGAAAACTAGAAATCAGGTGTCCCCTATAACTAGAGAGAAGCTGTGGTTTACCCTTTGGAAATCTAAGGATGCACCGGCTTCCAGTGGCTGAAAGCAAAATGCACTGCAACCCTGGTCTCTTTAAAAGGGAGCCTGATGTGGCCTGGTAGTCACGTTGCCTTTTATGAGAAACCTGAAATCTTTTTAAATTGCCCCTATCTGGCCTAGTTGAATTTTGAAAGAAAATAAAGCCCTAAACTGGATAATTTTTTTAAAAAAATTCAAAAAACACAATCCCTAAAAACACCCTTATTAGTGGGGCAACCTATTTCGTGGCCCTAGCCAAACCAAAAGCACCCTCAGACTCCAAAAATAGCTCCATAAAAACTTGAAAGTGACCCTGCCCACACACCAACCCCCTCACACCAACCAGAGGCAATTAAAAAAAACCCAAAACGTGACAGAAAGAAACTTAACTTTTAACCCCCCCCCCAAAAAAAAACAAAACAAAAAAACAACCAGAACCAGGAAAAGGGACAACAGGACAGGATGCAAAACCAACAGCAACAGATCCAAGCAAATCCAACTGAGAAAAGGCCAACAAACTCAACTGTTAAAAAATAACTTTTTAACAATAAAAAACCTCAGGCCAAATCAGTCAACACCCCCCTCCCCAAAACCAGAACAGGGGAAAGGGACAACAGGACAGGATACAAAACCAACAACAACAGATCCAAACAGATCCAACTGAGAAAAGGCCAACAAACTCAACTGTTAAAAAAACTGAACTTTTTAACAATAAAAATTAGGCCAAACAGCCCTCCCCCAAAGAACCAGAACCAGAAGAGAAAAGGAACAACAGCAGCACAACACAGCAGCAACAAATCAAACACAGAATCCCTTTAAAAACTTGACTTTTAACAATACAGGAACTTAACCAAACCCCCCCCCCCAAAAAAAACCTTCACCCTAACCCCAAAAAATCCAAACCACCCAAATCAGGAAAAGTAGAAGGACACTGCACTTTTAAAAGTCCTCTCATTAAAGTAAGGTATAGGCAAATTGGCAACCCGCCCACCCCAGGCTCCCACCCCCAGCAGAACTCCCTAACCCTAATCCCAAATAAGCTACCCACCCACCCAAATATGGATAAGTAAAGGTACTCTGAGTCTTAAAAAGTCCTTTTACTTTTATCCTAACTAAAATAAAAACAAGAACCCCAAGACTCTTACCTTAGACGTCTTCTCCAGGCAGGTCAGGCAAGGCTGAAAGAGAGCCAGCGCAGCACAATCTCTCTCTCACACCAACACAGCAGCAATGGAATGGAGTCCAGCCAGGCAGACTCCTTAAAAAGGTTCTCTGGTCCTACACAGAGCAGTTTAAAAAAATAGCACTGCTCTGTGATTGGCCAAAGAACAGTGTTTATTTGGATAGCCAAGTAAACAAAAGAACAACAATGTTGCTGATGGCTGGGGGATTAGCCCAGCCATCAGCTACACAGCAGCCCTGCAAAGCATGCATTTGCAATGCATTTTGCAAATGCATGCTTTGGATTGGCTGCTGGGGCTCCTCTCCCCCTCCCTCTCCCTCCCTGATCCTAGGGAGGCTATGGGAGAGGTGGGAAAAGGCTTCCAAAGGTGGGAAAGGAGGCAAGCAGCTTCCCTGAGGCTGCAGAAGCTCCTTTCCCACCTTTTACATTGAGTTCCATATACTTCCGAATATTGATTTGGAAGTATACGGGGAGCTGTATATGGCTCCCGCATAATGCCTTCTAATTTGATTTGGAAGTATACGAACTGAATGCACACTCCTAAAGGAGACTGAGATATGGAAATGCTCTCCTTCCAGCCTATGTCCCACCTCGATGGTAGCAGGTAGTGGGGCCAAGAGAAATTATCCACCTCTGTCTCTGGTGTTGTGGAATGCCAGGTCCATTAATAATAGGAGACTTCCTGCAGGAGCAGGCAATGGACCTGGCCTGCATGACTGAGACCTGGTCCTCCACTTCGAATCTCAGAGTCTTAGAGCGACTCACAATCTCCTTTATCTTCCTCCCTGTGAGGTGGGTGGGGCTGAGAGGGCTCTCACAGCTGCCCTTTCAAGGACAACTCCTATGAGAGCTATGGCTGACCCGAGGCCATTCCAGCAGATGCAAGTGGAGGGGTCGGGAATCAAACCCGGTTCTCCCAGATAAGAGTCTGCGCACTTAACCACTACACCAAACTGACTCTCTTGCATTTGTGAAATTAAGATGAAGGACCATATCAATCTTCGAAGTAATTAATATATATATATATGGATGAGGCTAGGGCTAAAGAGCATCATGAAGTCATACTCCCAACTGACGGCCCTGTTCCACTGATATGTTGTCTTTTATAAAGCAGAGCAGTGTTTGCCAACCTGTTCCCCAAGCGCTTGACTTGTGTAGTAAAAGTAGAACATATTCAAGTGTCAATTGCAAATGTCAAGCATGGGATATAAGATACCAGATACATTACTTTATGTACTTCAATGTGAGTTAAACTGTGGTGGTGGGCTTGGGCATTATGTCTTCAAGATTCCTTGTTGTGAGCTCAAAACTTTCTCCAAACAGCAAAGCAGAGCTCCTGATCACCAGCTATCAACCATGGTGCTCTCAACTGATGAACAGATGCAGACCATCACCAACAATGAGCTCGGAGACGAAGAAATAACTATAAACCTCTCCTTCTTGCTGGTAGTGTATCCCTGGGCCACTCATAACCTTTGGATGTGTCCACAGAACCGTTGGATGTGTCCACAGCTGCCATACGTGGCATCCCTGAGGTATGTGCCCATGGCAAGAATGTGGTTGTGCCTTATGGCTTCTAGATTCCTTGTTTGTACAAGTTTACCATTAGACAGCAAAATGTTCAGGATACCTCTCAGATATTCAATGGTAGGCAAATGTTTGTGATTTATGTCCTCATCTTTTAACTTCCTGTCTTATGTCTGAGGAGAGACTGAGAACAGTCATCACCGGGCACTTCTTTATCTTATTGTGTAAAGCACTAGATTTACTTGGAGCAGGCAGACAAATTTGTAATGCAACATCTCCTTAAGATGATAGTACCATTTATGGCATTAGCAGAATTCAAGCAGATTTTAAGTTTAAAAGCACACAAGATGGAATCAGGCTGATGTATGTTTGACAAGCCAGATGAATAGGGCACCGTACATACACAAGTTATCATCTCACACACGTCATGGAACAATTATGTTTTCCTCGCTTACCCCAAGTAATACAACACTCTTGGCTCTTAATAAAGTGCATACAGACCAAGGAACAGAAAAGTTATACAGCATATTGACAAGAACCATCAGAAGTGTATAATTGACTTTGGGATGAGCATGGACTCACCTGTGCTGCTCTCAGAGCCATAGCTAGGATTTCTGATTTAGTGGTGCAGGATCTTCATTGGAAGGCAGGGTGGTGTAACATGTGGCTGAGTCCCCTGGGAGCTCCCAAGTCAGCCCAGTGCTGCACTCACCTTTTGGACTCTTGCCATCTGCTCTCAGCTGAGGCCCACACAAAGTTCTTGAGATGTGGAGAGAGGTTGGAGAAACCTCACCTTACCTGATGGGAAGGCTGCAGAAGATGCTGGGGTAGCTTGGCAAAGGAAGAGCTGCTAAATATTGGCCGACAGCAGCAGCACAGAAGGGAGGCTCCACTGCCAAAGTCTAGCAACCTGAAGCTGAGCTCCTTCACCTCCTCTTCCTCGCATCCTTGGCTCACGTCCCCACACCCTTGGGCACTGATGTTGCCATGGCCCCCCACTGCCAGTAATCCCCCCTAAACAGCCTCACCCCCACTTGGCTGATGTCACAGGACTGGTTTCTCTGGTGACTCCAGCAATCCCCCAAAGACAGTGTGGAAAGTTCAGGAAGCAATTGGAAGTCAGGGGCAGTAAGTGGTAGGGCCAGGACACAGGCCTTGGTGTTGAGATGGTGGGGCCAGGACCCTGGGGGCCCCACTCTAGCTATGGACCTGGCTGCCCTTCTCATCTATGAACTATTGGGAGGCATGAAATCTTCACTGGGTGACTTCAGCAAAAGCTTGTTGGTACCTGCTTAGTAAAAATACATTATTTAAATGATAAAAGAAATATTTCTGGATTGTCTGTAACATCTATTTCTACATATCCACTACTGGAGTACACGAAATGGCAGTGCAAAAAGGTTCAGCAAATATAAAATGTACAAAGAAATGATCACTTGCTAATCTGTTTTTGGTGCCAATGGCTCAAGTGATCTGGAAATGAATATTTCTCATGTTATTTTTTTTGTCAGAATGATTCTACACTGTGAAGAGGGAGAGTTGTGTGTAGACTGAAGTGAATGGCTCAGATAAAGAATGTTTGAGTGCCAAGAACTGCCACCAAACTACCCTCTGGACTCAGTATCAGTAAATTTTGGCACAGCTATCAATAATTTGATGCACCGCTGTATCACCTGACATTATGTTCTAAGAAGGAATCATCAGGGATTGAAATTCTGCAATCACATCATGTATCAATCTTCTTTCCCCCCCTTGTGTAACATTATTTCATTGTTGTATCTACATAGGTTCTCCTCTAGTGTGACCAATAATAGAGGCAGGGGGAAGCGAAAACATTTAAATATCCCTTCCCATTCTGCCCTTGGGTATATAGACCCAAATATATTTGGAAATATATTTGGAAATATTTTCTGAAACTCAATACTAAAAGAGTAAGGGGACTTGGAAAATTTGGTATTAACTAACATTTTTCAAGTCTGATGTACCTAAAATGGAAATATACTATTTTCCCCCCCTCGTACATCCCTAATTTTCAGCTGTAGTTCTTTGCAGATGTTTGTGCTAATATGTATCATTTACTGCTTAGAGACAACAGTGATTCAACTGGAGTATCCAGTTTATGATGACTTCCTCCTCACATGCTTTCCGCACTGCCACCTCAAGCCAATGAAATGAAAATCATCACAGTAATATCTAGAAAAATCCAGTGATGTTTATTGATTTTGCAATGAAGAGCTGAGGACAATAAGAATATTCCTGTGTGATTTTAAGGCTCGTTTCTTGCTTGGTAACCCAGATATTGAAATAACAGAAATAGCAGCAAAGTTTTTTCATAGTGTTATGGTTACGCGCCCTGATAAGTAATATTAGGCTCTATTATGCTGTTATTTCTGTTTTTATCTTGTACTTTTAATCATACTTTGTATGGAGTCTCTACTCTCCTAATCTGTAATTTGGCTGACCTTCTGTTGTATATGTCTGTACAAGCCAATAAAGGCCTGCCAGATGATGACATTCCTGTCTCTGCCCTAGAGGATACCCAAAGCTTTGTGAAAAATAAAGAAAACTTCAACTGCACTCAAAACATTCCTTTGTCATCATGTGTTCTCTGTGCAGCCTGGCCTAGAAATGAGACTAAGATGGAGCTGATAGAAACAAAAGGGATGCTGGTCAGAGACAAGCCTGGGAAACTATTTTGAGCAAGCAGCCAAAAAACGACTGTGTCCAAAAATTAAACACTTAATAACGAATAAGAAAAATATTTCCTTCTACAAGTGCACAAGCATCCATTAATTCATACAAATTCATACACAGTATCAAAAAAAGGTTAAAAAGTCGCACTAACAAAATGTCCATTCCACCGAGTGACCGAGTGACTCTGACAAAACTGGTTTCAATCTTCAATGGGTATCACTCCCAATTTCTCCTGTCATCCAGAGTCAAACCTCAGATATCGGCTGTGAAGGCAAAATTCATCCCCACGTGATTGCCAGCTTTTGATCACGTTTCACTGTTTCCAGCTTTTTCATAAACCGATCAGATAACCTAAGGATGGAAATATGTCAACAGACAACATAATAACCTTCTAAATAGCAGTAAGAAAAACTTTTTACAGAGAAAGAAGGGAACATGGCCATTTTCCAAAGTCTTATTGGCGGCTTGCTGCCATTAAAACACAGACCTCAGCTGTTGCATATTAACAGGTTTAAAGGAGACTCACATACAAGCAGCAATCCACAACATTCTACAAAACCAGAACCAACATACTAAATAAAGCAAGAAATTTAAAGCAAATCATTACACTGATTTAAACCAAAGGGTACAGTTGTATCAAGACGATGGATCCATCTAGCTTCACTTTGCAGCAAGTTCTTATGTATATTTCCCCCTCTATTATTAGTGCCTTCAGTTTTCTGGATCACAAAGAATCTCAGCATTTCCACATCATGACCTGTTTCTGCATAATGTTGGGCAAGAGGAACCCCAGGGACCTGGTGCCAAACCCTAGAGATATGTTCAAAGATGCGCGTCTTGACCACTCTTCAAAAGCAGCCAATGTACATTTTTTTTTGCACACTCTGCATATCAGAGTGTAAATGACCCCCTTAGAGTCACAGTTAGTGCTCTTGCCATGGTGTGTGTGTTAAACTCTAACCTTGACAATGTGTCTTTAATTGCAATTGCTTTGCCCTGTAGTAAACCCCGCTTTCTTTCAGCTTAGTTGCTATTTATCACATTCTTCTTTGGAACTATCATGTATCCGCTATCGCCCTGTGCTCAGACAACTCAAGGTCACAGTAGCTGGTTCACAGCGAACTTCTTGCCCCTGCAATGAAGGAGGCAGGTTGGGAAAATAATTCTGGAGGGAGGGCATGCTTTTGGTGCCTAATGCTTGCATGTGTAATGGGTTTTTGCAGGGTGTATGTAGGGGCCAGGTGCCCACCAAAAATCAGTATCAACGATGCTCGTCTAGCCTGTTGTGTCATTTTCTCAATAAATTGATGTCTTGTAGCCACTTGTTTAATGGGGAAGAACTTACAGGAGTTGACACCCTTAGCCAAACAAATGCCGTTAAGCCATAACAGAAAAAAAGCCTTTCCCATGAAGAGAGGCTATGGCTCAGTGGGAAAACTCTGTTTTGCATGCAGTTCTCACGTTTCATGCCCAGGAATTCCAGTTAAAAGGGACTAGGCAGTAGACAGTGTGGTGTTGTGGTTAAATGTGGCAGACTCCAATCTGGAAAACCTAGTCTGATTCCCACTCCCGCACATGAAGCCAAACCCAAAAGAAGGGATTGTGTAAAGAAGTATATGTCAAAAACTACTAGGGCACACAGTCCAAAAAATACTGCAAATGCTTATTCAAGATACAATACCCAATTTATACATTTAAGCACATATGCTGACTCACGCAGAAAAACAAGCAACCTTTAAGCAATTTACATAGACTTTTATACACATTCCAACGGCTCCGTAGAGCTCCAATGGTAAAAAAAAAAAAAAGTCCAAAAGTCCCCTTGAGATGGAACAACACACTGGTAAGTATATTTTTCCCTATTTGCTTCCACAGGCACATGCGTGCTGAAGGGACTGAAGCTCGATTCTAAAACTCTAGATGCCAAAGATGATGGAGCAGGAGAAAATTCTCAAAATGGACACCTCGACTTTGATCTGCTTGGGGATGTTTTGGCTCTCCCTTAAAGAATGAACTACTCCTGAACTTCCTTCAACCTCTCCTTGATGATTTAGGGTTTCTTCATTCCAGTTATCTCTAATCAGTAACATACAAAAAATATGGAAAACAGCCCAGTTAATAAATTTCCCATTAGACAGCAGCTAATCTAGAGGCAAGGCATTTTCATTTCACCATAGCATTAGAAGTGTGTCCCTTCAACAACACATTTGGGAATCTGATTCACTGAGATGCTCAGAATGCACAACTGAGGCAGGGATTGAACCCTCTATAAATATTGCAAAATTTTAATGCAGGGCCCGTTTATCTTCTAGGCAAATCTAGGTGATCATTGAGAACTCCGGAGGGGGGGGGGCAAAGAGGGCCAAAGGCCACCAGGGAGGTTCAGGGTATACGGCAGGGTTGTCAAACCTGTGGCCCGTGGGGCAAACCAGCCCGCCCAGGGCTTCAATCAGGTCCACAGGGCTCTTTTCTCCCCCTCCCCCACTCCTGTCCTCACCCTGTGAAGCTCTGATAGCTGCGAGGATGTTCCCAGCTCCTTCTGCCTTCTCTGTGCAGAGGCTAAACAAAGCTGCAAAGAAAATGTGGAACGGATTTTCCACTCTGGCTTCAGGGCAGAGCAGAGGTGAACAGCAAATCCACTCCATGTTTTCCTTGCAACTTTGTCTATGTGTTTCAATGGAGAGGAACTTCTCAGCGTTCCTATGGCTTGCTGAAGCTTCCTGGAGTTGTGTCGTTGCAAACCAAGTGTTGATGCCTTGAGCCAGTTTTGTCTCTTCTCAGTGGAGAGAGAACTAGTGCCTAATGAGTACTCTTACTTGGGAACCCACAGCCAAAGGAGGATACATTGGAGAGTCATTGCTAACCTGAGTAGACCCAGGGGTGCGGGGAGAGAAGCTTGCAATGCCTTGCTATTTCATGCTTTCCCAGGCTGAGGGCATATTATTTTTTGAAGATTCTGCTGTGATCTTTGTGCTTTTTCTTGATGTTTTATTTTTAAAATTGCATTGCAAAATCCCACTATCCTCCCTTTCCATTTTAAACAAAATATTGAAGAGTTTTAAGCATATTTTAAGTTAAAATATTATATATTTAATTGTGTTGGCCTGTGTCCTCTGTACAGTGGTCCCCAACCTTTTTGGCACCAGGGACCAGTTTTGTGGAAGACAATTTTTCCATGGACTGGGTGGTGGTGGTGGTGGTGGTTTCGGCGTGATACAATTGCCCACTTTATTTCTATTAGTTTGGAGTGGTGGTTAAGTGTGTGGACTCTTATCTGGGAGAACCGGGTTTGATTTCCCACTTTTCCACTTGCAGCTGCTGGAATGGCTTTGGGTCAGCCATAGCTCTTGCAGAGTTGTCCTTGAAAGGGCAACTTCTGGGGAGAGCTCTCTCAGCTCCACCCACCTCACAGGGTGTCTGTTGTGTGTGTGTGGGGGAAGGTAAAGGAGATTGTAAGCCGCTCTGAGACTCTGATATTCGAAGTGGAGGGTGGGATATAAATCCAGTGTCACCTTCTTCTTCTTCTTACTACTACATTGTAATATATAATGAAATAATTACACAACCCACGGCCTGATTGCTAACAGGTCATGGGCTGGGACCGGTCCACGGCCTGGGGGCTGGGGACCCTTGCTCAATAAAGTCTATATCTCTGCTATCTGGCATTACATTTTAGGACATGCATGGCTCGGCCCCACAAAGTCCCATTTATGTCAGATCTGGCCCTCTTAACAAATAGGTTTGACACCCCTGGTATAGAGGGAGCTAAAGCAGCATTGCTATTATGCATGTCTACCATGCCTGTTCAGAAGCAAGTCCTACTAACTTCAATTAGATTTACTCTTGGATTGCAGCCCTTGGCGTGAGCTGGTTGAAATTTCACTATGTTTGTATGTTGAATTGAGGGACGAGGCACCTTGACTGGATGGCCGAGGCTGGCTGAGCTTGAAAACGAAGCAGAGTCATCCCTTATTAGTATTTGGAAGGGAAACCACCAAGGAAGTCTAGATTTCCTACACAGAGGCAAGCTATAGCAAATTATTTCTGGACCTCTATTGCCTTGGAAAAACCCAGGGAGTCGCCATAAATTGAAAGCAACTTGACAGGAGTTTCTCCCATCAAAGCAATGGTTCATAAAGGCTCTTAAAGGGCTGGATGTTCCAAAATAAGAGGCACAGCTTTAAAATAAATCATGTCAAGTATGCTACAGAATAGAAAATGCCAATACTGTGGGACCTTAGTGCAGGGTAATGCAGGAAGCGTGATGGAGAAATGGGGTGGTGGTGGTGGATGAATTTCCAGGCTTCTGTCCACCCTGATGTCTCTATTCCTATGTTGCTGGGATGCAGCAATGCTTTTTTTTTTTTTTTTTGGGGGGGGGGAGGATTCAGAATTTGACATTGAACCAAACATGGACAAAAGTCTTGTGTGAGAACCCAGAGTCACTGCCACACCCAGCAGCTCCCCCACTAACCTGCCCTGTTAGGGCTCAAGAAATAACTATTTAAATTTATTAAAGAATACCACTCTTGACATCACCATCACAGGGGTGGCAGGTGTTGGAAAATCATCACTAGTCAGTGCCCTGCGAGAAATGCCAGACTATGGAGAAGGTGCAGCTAAGGTTGGAATAGTGGAGACAACACTGGAAACAAAGAGATATTCACATCACACATTCCCCAAAGTAACAATATGGGATCTTCCAGGAATTGGGACTCCCCAATTTGAACCAAAGAAATATTTGAAGAAGGTCAATTTTAAGCAGTACGATTTCTTCATCATTGTTGTCTCAAATAGCTTCACTATGAATGATGCCCTCCTGGCTCGTGAAATTCAGAAGATGAAGAAGAAGTTCTACTACATGCGTACCAAAGTGGACGTCAGTATAGAAACTGAAGGAAGGAAACCAGACTTCGTTGAGGAGAGATGCCTGGAGAAGATTAGGATATACTGCAGTGATAATCTGACAAAGGGGAGAGAATCTGTTCCAATGGTTTTCCTCATCTCCAGGTGGGATTTGCAGATGTATGATTTCCCCCGCCTTCAAGAGACCCTGGAGAATGACTTGGATGGCCTCAAGAGAGATGTTTTAATTGCAGCTTTGCCAGCTTTCTCCAAAGAAATCTTGGAGAAGAAAAAGGCTGCTATGGAGGCCCTGATATGGATAATAGCCCTTATGTCTTGTGGCATTGGGGCTATTCCTGTCCCTGGCCTCTCTCTTGCCTGTGATATCACCATCTTGGCTGGAACAATGAGATATTTTTATGATGTCTTTGGCTTGGATGCATATTTCCTCCATAGACTCGCGAACCAGGTAGGCAAACCTGTCGTCTTGCGATCAGCTATCAAAAAGTCCCCCATGGCCAGCCAAATCACCACTGAATTTGTGATTGATCTGTTGACCAAGTCATTATTGTGTGGAACAGTGATGGCGGTTGAATTGGCTCTTGATTTTGTACCTGTGTTGGGCTCTCTTACTGGTGGGGCACTTTCTTTTGTAACAACATTCTACATACTTAAAGAGCTTTCTGCATGATGTTGTGGAAGATGCTGAGAATGTCCGGGCCAAAGCTACAGAGTCCTGAGACCAGTAAAGGGTCAAGACACCTTATGGGGAGAACTGACTGAGGCAAACAGTACAGGGCTTTCGTGCGGAGGACAAGGAACCCAAACAAGGAACTAATTCTTGGTATCATATCCAGGCTGGATGTCCTAGTTGGTGGACAGATCTTTGAAGCCCCATTCTCCCTTCTGAGAATTTTCTGAAAAAACTGAAAGAGAATGCTCATAACCTCCAATAAAAGTTGTTGAGCATTAAAAGTCCCAAGGAGCAAACTGAAAAGAAAAGTGGAAGCACCAAAATTATGAGTAGTAGTCATGCACTACATATTGAAAAGGAAGGGAAACAGGATTTCAATTTCAATTGGAAGCCCCACCTCCATGCTTTTAGCTAAAACTTGGAGTGAACCAAGGGGAAACATAGGTGTGCTTTTGGAAATGGCAATACATGCAGTGGTCGACAGGGAACCTTGATTCTTGGGCACCAGTTCCTCATTTTTAGGCATCAGTCTTCTCTTCATCCTCTGGAATTTCTTCCAATCCTGATAATATTTTCCTGGTAATAAGTCCCACTGAATATACCTGAGCTGGATTTTGGGTCAAACTGCCTAGAACTGCTCTGTTTGCCTGGTTAATTCCTCTCTACAAAAGGGAGAGAACCTTCTGGATGAACACCACCTGATTCCGAGTTCTGACAATAGATACACATGCATTTTGGGTTTAGCTTTTGCTTTTAATTAGGTGGGTTGGTGGGCACTGGGAGAAAGCCTGAGTTCTAGAGAAATATGGCTATTTGCTGTTATGTTATTAGTCTTTATTTATTTTAGATGTTTTGCTTGATCTGTATCCCAAGTTCCCTCTTTCTATCTTGTTTTGAAATGTCTGCTGTTCACTTCGCATCAGATTTAACTTTTTAACCTTCAATAGTACTGTTTCCATAATCTACTTACCTTTCATGTTGAATTCTGTCGTATTGTATCATTTGATAGTGTTTCCTTATTTTGGCTCAGTTTCTTCATCATGCCATTAATCTCTGTTGCTTCGTATATTTGCTGTGGGCAGACATTTCATTCAGTCTGTTTATCTATATTGTACTTTAATAAACCAGTATGATTCATTTCACTTAAACTCTTGAGTCTGCTTGCTGGTTAACCGCTGGGTGATAAAGGATCCAGATTTGCCCAGCTATGAAAGAAGATTCGAAGCAGATCACCTAATGGTAGGAATGCACTAACACACACAAGTACATCCTTTAGCACACTCTCGAGTTGCAGTTGAGCACAGAGTCCACCATTTCTGCAGTGCTCTTGTTTGCAGCTCTTGTTGTAAGGCTGTTTTGAACATTCTTCGTGTGTACAGGTAGGATGCACAAATCAGGTTGCCAACTCCAGCTCAGAACATTCATAGACGTTTAAGGAACCGGGTGCTTGTTTTGCAGTGGCTTTTCTTTGCAGCATTCTCACGCCACCTTTTGTTTGAATATAAAAAACCAGGCCGATAGACATACAGTTCATTAGATTTGATGAAGAGCTTGCTGACTCAGAAAAGTTTAAAGATTATGCTAGAATACATTTGGTTAATCTTCAAGATGTCACCAGGCTCCTGGTTTATTTGACAAAGGGATCAGTAATGTGGTGGAAGAGCCCGTTGTACCAAGTGTTGCTTCAAGAATTCCCAGGATTCCTCCTGTTGTGCATCCCAGAACCATTTGTTTTTATTAATGGGAATACTCTGCCAGGGAGATGTTCTGGATGCAAATTAGAGGAACATTTCCCAAGATAACACATTATTGGAGTGTTGAACTCATTTGTTATGAGGGCCAGATCTTCACCTTGTTGAGACGGGCCGTGTGTGCCATAAGATGTAATGCCAGGTAGGGGAGATATAAACTTTATAAAGAACGCAGACAAACATGCACACTCAGTCTAATCCACCTCGCTGGTTTGTTGAGCCTCAGCCAACAGAACGAAGAGAGGCTTGGCTCAATAGCTCTGCTGTGCAATTGAGAAAGCCTGGCAAAGCTAGCTCTCCTTCCCCCACTTTCTTCCCAAGGGAGGAGCTTTGCTCTGTAACTCTGCCGTGTGATTGAGCAAGCCTGGCAAAGCAAGCTGTGATGCAGAAGGAAGAAAGAGAGGGAGAAGGAAGCAGACAACAGTGAATTGCTTGCTGATAGGAGCCCTCTGGGGCCTGATTTAGCCCCCGGGCCACATGTTTGACACCCCTGCACTATAACATCCTCTACTTCCATATGAGCCCACATTGGGTCATCCATGGAAGAGTTCATCTTACTGATTAGATCATTCTGGAGTAGCTATAATACTAAATGGAAGGGAAGGCAGCACGATCTCATCAGATCTCAAAAGCTAAGCAAGGTTGGTTCCTGGAAGGGAGGCCACCAAGGAAGACTGTGCAGAGGAAGGCAATAGCAAACTGCCCCTGCTCTTCACTTGCCTTGAAATTCCGCTTTAGGGGCCTCTAGAAATCAGTTGAGACTTGATGGCTTTTTATACACACATAATGCCAAATAGTAAAAAAATACATTCTGTTATAACCTTACATGGGGGAGAAATACCTTCTCTCCTGGGAGGCTGGCAAGCAGGAGGAAACCATTCACCTCTGTGAATTGTAAAACTGTAGTGGTGCTTTTGATTCTTCTTTGGAACATATCAAACCCCATTTTCTCTGCAAAATGCTGGAAATGCCTCGTTGTGTGCCATATGCAGCCTTACTCAGCTTAGAGGGAACACTGGTAGGCATCAAGGCTTTTTTTTTTTTTAGCAGAAACTCCTTTGCATATTAGGCCACACCCCTCTTATGCAGCCAATCCTCCAAGAGTTTACAGGGCTCTTGTTACAGGGCCTAGTGTAACCTCTTGGAGGACTGGCTGCATCAGGAGGATGTGGCTTAAAATGCAAAGGAGTTTCTGCTACAAAAAAAAGCCCTGGTACATAGAGGTGAGGCTTCTGAGCTGGGAAGGAAAGCTGAGGGTCCTTGTCCCCTCAGTGAGAAATCCCTATATTGATCAGGTGATGGTGATGATGGCTACTTAAGAGTAAAAAGGAAAGTGAGATGAGTTACGGTTCCAGAGCTGCACCTTCATTGTGGGTCTTCTCTTTTTTATCCCCTCTGCACCCCACAGTGTGTGTTCTCTTCATGATATGTCTCTCTGCATTCCTGTTTCCACTCAGTTCCTAAGAACATAAGAAGCCATGTTAGATCAGGTCAATGGTCCATCCAGTGCAGCACTCTGTGTTACACAGTGGCCCAAAAATCAGGTGTCATTAGGAGGTCCATCAGTGGGGCCAGGACACTAGAAGCCCTCCCACTGTGCCTCCCTCCCCGAAGCACCAAGAATACAGAGCATCACTGCCTCAGACAGAGAGTTCCATTAATATGCAGTGGCAAATAGCCACTGATGGACCTCTGCTCCATATGTTTCTCCACAATTACAAATTGTGTAACATCTTCTTCTGCCAACTGTTCCTTAGCATAAGGAGACCAAGTTGCCTGCTTGGATAAGAAACCTCCTGGTAGGGTGGCCAGACCGTCCCGGTCTCCCGGGACTTTCCCGGTTCTGGCCCCCAATTCCTGGCTCCCGGGCTGGGTATACCGGGACCATTAAGAGGTCCCGGTTTAGCCAGCCAGAGAGCCGGGGGCCGCGCGCCCGGGCGGGGAAGGCGACGAGTGAGGGAGGGAGCGACCCTGCGCGTGCGCAGATCGCTCTGCGCACGCGCAGGGACGCTCCCTCCCTCCCTCGCCGCTTTCCCCGCCCGCGCACGGGGCCCGGCGGTGGCGGCGGAGGCCGGGAGGGCGTCGGAAAGGCCCGCGGGGGTCGCTGGAGGCCCTCCAGCGACCCCCGCGGGCCTTCCCGAGGCTTCCCGGGCCTCGCAACCCCCACCCCCGTCCTCCTCCGCCCGGGAGGGCGTCGGAAAGGCCCGCGGGGGTCGCTGGAGGGCCTCCAGCGACTCCCGCGGGCCTTTCCGACGCTTCCCCGGGGCTCTCAACCCCCACCCCCCGTCCTCCTCCCCCGGGATGGCGTCGGAAAGGCCCGCGGGGGTCGCTGGAGGCCCTCCAGCGACCCCCGCGGGCCTTTCCGACGCTTCCCCGGGGCTCTCAACCCCCACCCCCCGTCCTCCTCCCCCGCGGGCCTTTCCGACGCTTCCCCGGGGCTCTCAACCCCCACCCCCCATCCTCCTCCGCCCGGGAGGGCGTCGGAAAGGCCCGCGGGGGTCGCTGGAGGGCCTCCAGCGACCCCCGCGGGCCTTTCCGACGCTTCCCCGGGGCTCTCAACCCCCACCCCCCGTCCTCCTCGCCCGGGAGGGCGTCGGAAAGGCCCGCGGGGGTCGCTGGAGGGCCTCCAGCGACCCCCGCGGGCCTTTCCGACGCTTGCCCGGGGCTCTCAACCCCCACCCCCGTCCTCCTCGCCCGGGAGGGCGTCGGAAAGGCCCGCGGGGGTCGCTGGAGGGCCTCCAGCGACCCCCGCGGGCCTTTCCGACGCTTCCCCGGGGCTCTCAACCCCCACCCCCGTCCTCCTCCGCCCGGGAGGGCGTCGGAAAGGCCCGCGGGGGTCGCTGGAGGGCCTCCAGCGACCCCCGCGGGCCTTTCCGACGCTTCCCCGGGGCTCTCAACCCCCACCCCCCGTCCTCCTCGCCCGGGAGGGCGTCGGAAAGGCCTGCGGGGGTCGCTGGAGGGCCTCCAGCGACCCCCGCGGGCCTTTCCGACGCTTCCCCGGGGCTCTCAACCCCCACCCCCCGTCCTCCTCCCCCGGGAGGGCGTCGGAAAGGCCCGCGGGGGTCGCTGGAGGGCCTCCAGCGACCCCCGCGGGCCTTTCCGACGCTTCCCTGGGGCTCTCAACCCCCACCCCCCGTCCTCCTCGCCCGGGAGGGCGTCGGAAAGGCCCGCGGGGGTCGCTGGAGGCCCTCCAGCGACCCCCGCGTGCCTTTCCGACGCTTCCCCGGGGCTCTCAACCCCCACCCCCCGTCCTCCTCGCCCGGGAGGGCGTCGGAAAGGCCTGCGGGGGTCGCTGGAGGGCCTCCAGCGACCCCCGCGGGCCTTTCCGACGCTTCCCCGGGGCTCTCAACCCCCACCCCCCGTCCTCCTCGCCAGGGAGGGCGTCGGAAAGGCCCGCGGGGGTCGCTGTAGGCCCTCCAGCGACCCCCGCGTGCCTTTCCGACGCTTCCCCGAGGCTCTCAACCCCCACCCCCCGTCCTCCTCGCCCGGGAGGGCGTCGGAAAGGCCCGCGGGGGTCGCTGGAGGGCCTCCAGCGACCCCCGCGGGCCTTTCCGACGCTTCCCCGGGGCTCTCAACCCCCACCCCCCGTCCTCCTCCCCCGGGAGGGCGTCGGAAAGGCCCGCGGGGGTCGCTGGAGGGCCTCCAGCGACCCCCGCGGGCCTTTCCGACGCTTCCCCGGGGCTCTCAACCCCCACCCCCCGTCCTCCTCGCCCGGGAGGGCGTCGGAAAGGCCCGCGGGGGTCGCTGGAGGGCCTCCAGCGACCCCCGCGGGCCTTTCCGACGCTTCCCCGGGGCTCTCAACCCCCACCCCCCGTCCTCCTCCCCCGGGAGGGCGTCGGAAAGGCCCGCGGGGGTCGCTGGAGGGCCTCCAGCGACCCCCGCGGGCCTTTCCGACGCTTCCCCGGGGCTCTCAACCCCCCCCCGTCCTCCTCCGCCCGGGAGGGCGTCGGAAAGGCCCGCGGGGGTCGCTGGAGGGCCTCCAGCGACCCCCGCGGGCCTTTCCGACGCTTCCCCGGGGCTCTCAACCCCCACCCCCCGTCCTCCTCCCCCGGGAGGGCGTCGGAAAGGCCCGCGGGGGTCGCTGGAGGCCCTCCAGCGATCCCCGCGGGCCTTTCCGACGCTTCTCCGGCCTCTACCACCCCCCCCCGTGCTGGCGGAGGCCCGGGAGGGCATCGGAAAGGCCTCTCCACCGCCGCCGCCAGACTCGCCGCCGCTGCCGCCGCGCTGGACTCGCCGCCGCCGTAGGTAAGGGGGCCGAAAGCGGGGGGGGGCTGGCGGTTGGGGGTTTGCCTTCCTTTCTTCCCTCCCTCCTTCCTTCCTTTCTTCCTTCCTCCCTCCCTCCTTCCTTCCTTCCTTCCTTCCTTCCTTCCTTCCTTCCTTCCTTCCTTCCTTCCTTCCTTCCTTCCTTCCCTCCTTCCTTTCTTTCTTCCCTTCTTCCCTCCCTCCCTTTCTCCCTCCCTTTCTCCCTCCCTCCCTCCCTCCCTCCCTTCCTTCCTTCCTTCCTTCCTTCCTTCCTTCCTTCCTTCCTTCCTTCCTTCCTTCCTTCCTTCCTTCCTTCCTTCCTTCCTTCCTTCCTTATGTTCTTATGTGACACAGAGTGTTGGACTGGATGGGCCACTGGCCTGATCCAACAGGGCTTCTCTTATGTTCTTAAGTGTGACACAGAGTGTTGGACTGGATGGGCCACTGGCCTGATCCAACAGGGCTTCTCTTATGTTCTTAAGTGTGACACAGAGTGTTGGACTGGATGGGCCACTGGCCTGATCCAACAGGGCTTCTCTTATGTTCTTAAGTGTGACACAGAGTGTTGGACTGGATGGGCCACTGGCCTGATCCAACAGGGCTTCTCTTATGTTCTTAAGTGTGACACAGAGTGTTGGACTGGATGGGCCACTGGCCTGATCCAACAGGGCTTCTCTTATGTTCTTAAGTGTGACACAGAGTGTTGGACTGGATGGGCCACTGGCCTGATCCAACAGGGCTTCTCTTATGTTCTTAAGTGTGACACAGAGTGTTGGACTGGATGGGCCACTGGCCTGATCCAACAGGGCTTCTCTTATGTTCTTATGTGACGCAGAGTGTTGGACTGGATGGGCCACTGGCCTGATCCAACAGGGCTTCTCTTATGTTCTTAAGTGTGACACAGAGTGTTGGACTGGATGGGCCACTGGCCTGATCCAACAGGGCTTCTCTTATGTTCTTAAGTGTGACGCAGAGTGTTGGACTGGATGGGCCACTGGCCTGATCCAACAGGGCTTCTCTTATGTTCTTAAGTGTGACACAGAGTGTTGGACTGGATGGGCCACTGGCCTGATCCAACAGGGCTTCTCTTATGTTCTTATGTGACGCAGAGTGTTGGACTGGATGGGCCACTGGCCTGATCCAACAGGGCTTCTCTTATGTGACAATACTGACTTTGGTGGACCCAAGCACTGATTCAGTGTAAGGGAGCTTTGTGTTTGTGTCTTCTAGTGCAATTTTGTTCTCAGATCCTGTATTTACTTCATCAGTATATGGGATAAGGCACTTTCTCAACTGTGCTGCATAATGCAGCCTATTTATTTTGTCCTGTTGGCTCTGTTGGCTCTATCTGCGCCACCTTCATCACTTTCGGGGTGTGGATCCCCCAGTGGAGTGGTCTCCCGACTCCCTCCGCCGGCTGTTTCTGATAGCCCTGCGCCCCCTCTTTCATTTGATATGTGTCCCGTGCGGGTGCCACCCTCCCGCCGGGAGATGCCGCAAAATGAGCCCCCTTGAGGCTTATGGCGGCAGGGCTCGGGGGAAGCGAGCTAGACTGCTGTTCTTTTGAGGGGTTATAGAGTGTTTCGAGCCCGTCCCTGTGGCATCGGTACCATCATTGTGGGGCCCAGGGGGCCGGCGCAGCGGCACGCTGAAGCAGCCTGTCGGTCACTTCCAGGTTCCTGTCCTGCATCTTGACTGGTGTTATTAGTGACAGGCTGCTTCGGCGTGCCGCTGCGCCGGCCCCCTGGGTCCCACAACGATGGGACCGATGCCACAGGGACGGGCTCGAAACACTCTATAACCCCTCAAAAGAACAGCAGTCTAGCTCGCTTCCCCCGAGCCCTGCCGCCATAAGCCTCAAGGGGGCTCATTTTGCGGCATCTCCCGGCGGGAGGGTGGCACCCGCACGGGACACATATCAAATGAAAGAGGGGGCGCAGGGCTATCAGAAACAGTCAGCGGAGGGAGTCGGGAGACCACCCCACTGGGGGATCCACACCCCGAAAGTGATGAAGGTGGCGCAGATAGAGCCAACAGAGCCAACAGGACAAAATAAATAGGCTGCATTATGCAGCACAGTTGAGAAAGTGCCTTATCCCATATACTGATGAAGTATATACAGGATTTGAGAACAAAATTGTTTCCGGCGGTGATATTTGGGGGATTTTTGGGGACGTCACAGGAAGTGCTGTGAAGTCACTTCCTGTTTCCGGCAGGTGACGCGGGGGAAATGATGTCACAGGAAGTGATGCCACTTCCTGTTTCCGGTGGTGGCATGACGTCACCGGAAGTGACGTCACTTCCTGTTTCCGGCAGCGCACGCGCTCCGCGCGCGCGCACCACCCCCCCTCCCCCCCCAGTGTCCCTGGCTGGCCTTCAGACATTATGGTCACCCTACCTCCTGGTCTTCAACTCTGCCCTTGACAAGCTACACTCCTCCCAATATCAAGGAATTTCACAACCTTGAGCTGGCAACCCTATCAACCCTACAGGGCAGCCAAGGATAGGGGTGTTTTGTGGGTGGAAGTGCAATTTTTAACATGGGTCTCAAACTATTGTTGCTTTTCACGAAAGCCTGTTTCAACACTACAATGCTTATCCATAGCAATGAATATCTCGTGTTTAGGCTCAAGAAGGAAAGAATATATCTAACTGGCACTCCCAGAAGATAAATGCAGTGGGTGACCAAAAAATCATGCGACTGACAGGAAACCACAACACTGTTGCTGAGTGTGCCACAGCTGGATATTTGCTTGTTAACTCTCAGGAAAACAAATTCACTTTCCCTTTTGTTTCCAGTAAGACTGCAGCATATTATCAAATAACTCAGAAAAAGACAAGAGAGAGTTTTTGAGAGCCAGCAGACAAAGGCCACCCTGCCAAACAACCGGTGGCCACTGACCCTCCAGTCTTTCAAAGCAGTCTTTGGTTAAAAACGGTAAGCCAATCTCTCTTGTTACCAAACTTCTGCAGAGGCTTTGCATTGTGCCAGCAGCTGCTGTAGCTGCCATTAAGAACCAGTTTGGTGTAGTGGTTAAGTGTGTGGACTCTTATCCGGGAGAACTGGGTTTGATTCCCCACTCTTCCACTTGCAGCTGCTGGAATGGCCTTGGGTAAACCATAGCTCTTGCAGAGTTGTCCTTGAAAGGGCAGGTTCTGGGAGAGTTCTCTGAGCCCCACCTACCTCACAGGGTGTCTGTTGTGCGGAGGGGGGGGGGCGGGGGAGGTAAAGGAGCACCTCAGGGATCTTCATTCTTACTTGCAACCAGCAAAGACAGCCAGTTTGGTGTAGTGGTTAAGTGTATGGACTCTTATCTGGGAGAATTGAGTTTGATTCACCACTCCTCTCCTTGAAAGGGCAGGTTCTGGGAGAGCAGAACAGGGTGTCTGTTGTGGGTGAGGAAGGTAAAGGAGACTGTAAACCACTCTGAGACTCTGATTCAGAGATAAGGGCGGAGTATAAACCTATGGTCATCGTGTTCTTCCTCTTCTATGACACTTAAAAGCATACACCCTGGATGTCTTGTTGGGTTTTAAGGTGCCCCTGGTCTCAAATCTTAGTGTAGAATTGAACTTGCTGACTGTGCTGTAAGAAGGAATGACTTTTGCTTTCCCTTCTGTTGCTTGCAAAGAAAGCCCTCTCTGTTGAATTTCTGCTTCTCATTCCAGAGCTGCATATGACATGTTTTATAGCTGTAAAACCCTTCATGCCCTCTTTCAGCCTTTCCGCAATGTGTGATATTTTAACCAAAGCCCCTGTTGCCATCACAAATTATCATCCTTTTTCTCCTTGGGGGTGTGATTTATTTTATGGGTGACCTTGCAGCTCTTGAAGGGCAATGAGCCTTGCCAGGGAAGAAACTGACATGACACAAAACCAGTAGAAATGGAACCATATTGCCTGGGGAATGCCAACCTCCAGAAGTGACCTGGAGGTCACATGGAATTACAGCTGATCTGTAGTTTACAGAGATCAGTTCCCCTGGAGGAAAGGTCTGCTTTCAAAAGTTGCCTCTGTGGCATTCTATTGTGTTGAGTTCCTTCCCCTTTCCAGCCTCCCTTCTCCTCCTCGTGACTTGCTGAGATTCCCTTAATGTTTTGGGGGAATTTAAATGTGTGAAGTTTCATTTCTACCTTTGAGGTTTTTTGACCTTCCAAGGACCTGAGTGTCTGCACGCAAAACTGCTGCGGACGTTGAACATGAGTATTTTTTCAGACTGAGAGGGAACAGGAAGGGTTGAGGTTCACCACCTTTGCTCATGAGATCCTGTTCTTGCACCTGTAAGCACTAATAATTAGGACAGATTACTGCCTGAGTCCCTGAAGCCTGAACTCCATGTTGAACACTATCTTCCTTTCCTCTGTAGCAGCCAGGCTATTTTAGGCTTTAATCTCTCTTTAACCTCTCTGTCTTAACCAGAGGTTTGTCGGTAGAAAAAGCCCAGCAGGAACTCATTTGTATATTAGGCCACAATCGTATATCAAAATGAATCTTGTCTACATGCGACACGAACACCCAGGCATTGTATATCCTGTATTGCTTTAGGGCCAATTCACATGTAACAACATCAACACGGTCACTAAGAGAGCATTGAAA
This sequence comes from Heteronotia binoei, assembly GCF_032191835.1. NCBI lineage: Eukaryota > Metazoa > Chordata > Lepidosauria > Squamata > Gekkonidae > Heteronotia > Heteronotia binoei. The sequence continues at coordinate 40,748,230 of NC_083239.1, forward strand.
CAAAAGGCCTAGGAGTTCCCAATGGGAGACTTAATTTTTTTTAGCCATGTGTGTGTGGAGTTGCCAACAGGTCTTGAAAGGAATATCCTGTCCCAAAATAGTGGCAATAAATTGGGGCATGGATTGAAATCCTGACTTTTGGAATGAGCACTGGACCTCAATCTGGAGCTCTCCCATGCTTAACTCTAAAATACTCAATATACAACTTTTAGCCCACAAATTGTTCATGCATTGGTATCTGACTCCAATCAGTTTGTATTATATGAAAGCAACAAATTCATTTGCTTGTTGGAACTTGGAAGGCTTGTGGTGAATGCGGCTCTTTTATCCGTTGTTGGTGGTCTTTTAGATTTATATGTGGTTTTTGGCAAGACACAGTAGAACAGATTAAATTAGTTGCTGGTTATGAGATCCCATTGCAACAAGATCTTATTTTGTTAAATCTATTGAAAGACTACATTATTCCAGAAATTAGACAAAACTTTGATTATGTTATTATTGATGACTGCGAAGATATTGATTGCTATTCATTGGAAGGCCAAAAATCTCTCATCTATTGATCAGTGGTAGGCAAAAATATGGCAAATGTTGATTATGGATAAAATAGCAGACTCGCTCTCTTGGTCTGATACTGGCAAAGAATTCTCCAGTCTCTTGGGAAAATAGTACCCTTTCTTAGATTTTGAATGGCACTTTAGTTCCTTTAAAAGATACCTTCTGAAATATCTGCATCATAGTCTTGTCCGGTGTTTCTAGCAGTAAATATACTGCTTCAAAGGTTGAACTTTATCCATGCTTACTTGGAGTGTTCTATATATGAAATGTATATTTATGTTATGAACTTTGTATTTTGGTTCTATAATGATGTTTGTCCCTTTATTATCTGCTCTACTTTATCTTTGTATGTATCAAATATATGTTTCATAACCAGGGTTGGAATTCTAGCAGGAGCTCCTTTGCATATTAGGCCACACACCCCTGATGTAGCCAATCCTCCAAGAGATTACAAGGCTCTTTTTTGTATGCTCTTGGGAGGATTGGCTACATCAGGGGTGCGTGGCCTAATATGCTAAGGAGCTCCTGCTAGAATTCCATCCCATTCATGACAGTAAATTGTAAATTGCAAAAAGAAAAAAAAAAGTATTCCTTGGGTGTTATCTAACTTTAACAGCTTCACTTCTCTTTTCCTTTTTTTTTCTCCATTCAAGCAAACCATCAAGAAGAACAACCATGGGTGCTTCCATCTCAAAAGCAGTCATAAAGAAAGAACTTCAGAAGCTGAAGGATGATCTGGAAAATAAAAATCTCCAAGATGTGATCGAACAAAGTAACAATGACTTGAATTTATTAAAGAACACCACACTTGACATCGCCATCACAGGGGTAGCAGGTGCTGGAAAATCATCACTTGTCAATGCCCTGCGAGGAATGCCAGACTATGGAGAAGGTGCAGCCGAGACTGGAGATAAGCAAACAACAATGGAGCGGAAGAAATTTCCACATCCCACATCCCCCAATGTAACATTATGGGATCTTCCAGGAATTGGGACTCCAGACTTTGAACCAAAGAAATATCTGAAGAAGGTAAATTTTAAGGACTATGATTTCTTCATCATTGTTGCCTCAAATCGCTTCACTACGAATGATGCTCTCCTGGCTCGTGAAATTCAGAAGATGAAGAAGAAGTTCTACTATGTGCGTACCAAAGTGGATGTCAGTATAGATTCTGAAAGAAGGAAACCAGACTTCGTTGAGGAGAAATGCCTGGAGCAGATTAGGACATACTGCAGTGATAACCTGACACAAAGGAGAGAATCTGTTCCAATGGTTTTTCTCATCTCCAGATGGGATTTGCAGATGCATGATTTCCCTCGCCTTCAAGAGACCTTGGAGAATGACTTGGATGGTCTCAAGAGAGATGTTTTAATTGCAGCTCTGCCAGCTTTCTCCAAAGAAGTCTTGAAGAAGAAAAAGGCTACTATGGATGCCCTGATATGGAAAATCGCCCTTGTGTCTTGTGGCATTGGGACAATTCCCATCCCTGGCCTCTCTCTTGTCTGTGATATCAGCATCTTGGTTGGAACAATGAGTTATTTTTGCAAAGTTTTTGGCTTGGATGCAGATTCCCTCCATAGACTCGCAAACCGGGTAGGCAAACCTATTGATGTCTTGCGATCAGCTATCAAAAAGTCTCCCATGGCCAGCCAAATCACCACTGAATATGTGACTGATCTGTTGACCAAGTCATTATTGTGTGGAACAGTGATGGCGGTTGAATTTGTTCTTGATTTTGTGCCTGTATTGGGCTCTCTTACTGGTGGGGCACTTTCTTTTGTAACAACATTCTACATACTGAAGAGCTTTCTGCATGATGTTGAGGAAGATGCTGAGAATGTCCGGGCCAAAGCTGCAGAGTCCTGAGACAAGTA